>NC_063277.1:16945663-17258235 GCF_910591885.1 Bombus terrestris | reverse complement strand
TCGTGGCGTCCTTTATTTTCTATTAAAAGCCATGCCACTGGTCGGCTTTATTCGGTCACATAGACTTAGGTATAATCGTTCAGATGTCATCCTACGTAGATAGATCGATACGTTGAAAAATTGTCACGTGGCGAATTTAAAGATAACGCTTTAGACTTTCATCGTGTAACGACGTTAAACTGAAAGATTATTGAATGAAAAATGGACGGATTTTGTTCGCATTATCTCGCAACACGTAGCATTACATCTTTCATACTGTAATACCACTTTCATATATGGAAGTATTGTAGTAATAAGTTTTACCGCGATTTATGAGTAAAGGGGAAAGGAATTAGATCGTAAAAATATGAAAAAATGTAGGAACATTAATTTATATTTATACAATATCCTATTTGAACATCGTGTTTTTCTATGTTAGAAGAAACGGGATACTCGAGTAAAATCGTCTTCGTATACAAAGTCCTATCTATAATACAATAAATTCTCTTAAAAGCAATTCATTAACCTTAAACTACCTTATCAATCCTATCAACGTCGCTTGTAGTTCACAGATTTTCATAATCTAACGTCTATCTTCGCTGTTTCGTATATTCGCGATAAACAATGCCGAAATCTTCTTGGAAAAGAAATACTCGGTAAGACTATCTGTATCATAGTACTAATCCAATTGTAACTAAATCCTGCCAAGACCAATGCACAAATCTCAAATTGCCCTTAACTTAACTAAATCACTCGCGAGCTCGTGAATTTTCTTCAAGCCTTTGGACAAACAGCAACGCTGTTAATAAATTTCCCCCAATCGTCGATAAACCGAACTTAGTGTCCAATAATCCAGTTCACGGACATTTTCGCTTATTTAAAGAACAATAAGAAGGATTTATCCGGCGCGATTTCGAGCCGATTCACTGAAAAACAAGTTTGAACTTACGGTGCGAACGATGGAAAGGAAGGAAAAAAAAGGGGTGGTACAGATGGTAAATAGAACAAAAGAGCCTTCGGGCTGGTTCCGAGGGCTTCGTAAACCGCTTTCCCGCGAACGATATTAACGACTGGCCAGCGTGCCGCAGAATTTATAGCGCTAAAGCAGCCTGCAGGCCTCCAAGAACCGCTAATACTAAAGATAAACACGTGCACACGAGCTGGTGCTCTCTCGTTACCTGGAAAACGCCACCAGTTCTTCCGTCCAGGGGTTAACTTGGTTTTGATATTTGCACCCATCCGAGCCAGAGTACGTGAAAGTTGCATTGAAATTTATCGGGCAGATCCAGTCGTTACACTGGAAACTATGGAATCGCGTTTAAGATATACCGACATTGTTTGATAGAACAAGCGATTTGGTTAAAGTAAGGATAATTTGCGTTTTATGGGTTTATTCGAGGAGTACGTGACTATAACTCGATGTAAAAGTAGTTTTAATGACTGTGAGTATTATTTGTTCTCCTCCTTTCTTTAATTCTCTTTTTAAATATACTTTCATGCACTATGAAGGTGTCTTTTTACAACAATGCAGCTTCGTACAAACGTGAAAGCAAGTCTGTCGAATGTCGCGATGTTTATCTCGACAGAACAAAATGGATCGTACGTAATTCGACGAAATAATATAAAACAAAAAACGTTGTGCGTCTATTATTTCCTCATAAAACGAAAGAAACTTTTCGGACAACCTAATACATAGATCACGCATACTGATATTTATAAAAATACTCTAAAGACGTAGCAGAACACCGGAACGCTCGTAAATACTAAAAACTAGGTCCTTTTAATATTTTAATAACATAATCCGCTTTGCAATCCTTTACGAGCAAATTCGTTATTCGCGCAACAAAATTGCATTCTTTTTTTCGCTGGTATCGCGGTGCAACTCGATGAACTGGAAGTCACACATTTTAATTTTAAAATGGACCACGCTTCGCGTCGAACTTCCGGCGGTGAAAAGTTGAGAGGTTTCGCCAGTAATCCCCGTTAGTCGTGTTCGGGTTTAATGTCACGGGGGTAGGAAAGGGTAACCGACGTGTTCTATTCGATCTTTCGAACTGAATTCACCGTGATCGAAATGGCCGCGATCGTTCGTTATTTCGTCGATGAATATGCAAGCAGTAGCTCGAAGGATTAAATTCCCAACGAACGAAGGGTGCCCCGAGGACTCGTACAACAGAAACAGTTTCGACAAACGTTGTCGACGATCAGCGATGAAGGTTGATTGACGATTGGAGGGGAAGGTATTATGAAAAATGTTCAACCACAGACACATCCGATTCGTTCGTGCCGATGATTTACTGTTTTACCAGACATGATTATTTCGTATATCAAAATCTGCATTTTTTCACAAATAGAATATAGTAGAAATGGCCGAGACTTTTGGGTGGTCGAGTGAAAAATTATTCGCTCGTCGAATTTCATAGTAATATTTAAGTAAACTCTGTGATGTCATATAATACGTGTATGTTGATAAACATTAAAATTAACGACAAGTTCGCGAGTAGGAATATATCATATTCTTCAAATTAAATTGTTTATGCAATGATCTATTTACAACTTCTATTCTATCTATTCTATCTATTTACAGATTAAATTTACAGTTCATGTACCTACATTTTATTATTTACATTTACTAATAAACTATTATTATAGAACACTAGATGGGGATAAAAAAAAATATTTCGATTTTCCCCATCGATAACCCAGTTGCCAGTTACACGAGTCACGCGAGTCACATCAGTCACATTTCAACTGATAAATAAATTTTGAGGGATGGCAGATCGAATGGGAGAGCCGTACGACATGGAGAAGTGATTCGCTCATCGATATCGCCAAAGAACCAGCTCCATTCGATTGTTTATTTTAATCTTTCTTTTATATCTTTTCCCCTTAAAACTTACCATCTAACCCTCTCGTTTCATCTCCACTATTTCATTTTGACGCATCGAACATTCGACGACCGATGTTTTATTATTTACGAGGAAACCGGCGTACGTACTCTATGCAAAAGTCACTTTTAAACATGCAATTCGACGACCTAAATCCATCTATTATGCGAGGTAATCACGAGCAATTCACTCGCTCCAAGGATTTACTTTCAATCGTGTTGAATATTTTAAAACTTCGTACCGATAGACCGACAGCAATCGCATCCAGCTAATTAATGATTCGTTAAACGATCATTGAGTCGGAATCGAAAGCGCAGGAGCTGATATTTCTCTTTCGAAAATAAATTTCGATGTTTGCTATTATCTATCATTGTTTCAATCACAGGTGCAGCTGTGGGAAAGTTGGAACGAACCAGCTCGATCGAAGACTCTTTCTCCGTAATTTTTCTATAGCCTGAAGTTTCTGTCTGACTTGTTAGTTGGATAATAAATAGGATAGCTATTTTTGTGCCGGCTTTACATTGTTGAGAGTTGTTAGATAATTTTACAAACTCAAGAGAAGAAGTTTAAATTTTACAATAATCTTCGTTGCGCTTCATTGCACCGAATTAATTTACTTAACGATACTTGAGCAGCGTTAATTTCAATAAAAAAAAACATCTCTTTGAACAATTTGGAAGAAGTACATATAACATCTTCGAATGTTTTTGATAAATAGTTTCTTCAAAAATATTATAAAGTAAATAGTATAGCGAAAGTAGAGTAGAAATTTATAAAATATTGCACGAAAGACTCGCCCCTAGATCTGTCATTTATTATTTTCCTTAATCGCGCAATTAAAATGTGGGAAATAACCGAGACACAAATAAACTGTTTTTCCCTTCATACATGTTCACAAGATTGTATATAAGTTCAACGAATCATACTCGAAATAATCGTCTAAATATTTCCAATTATTTTATAAACTACTCTAACAATAAGTTCTTATTTCCATTGAAAACTATAAGACTTGCCTTAAGACTTTATTCATTCTCAGACAAAAGCCGATGCCTGGTATAAGTCCTAATTCTTGAACTAAAGATGGCTCGCTCGCAATTTAATCCCTGAAACAATCATTATTTGATCGTTAACGTGGAAGAGAGGCGTAGTATCAGGAAACAATCCTAAACGAGCAACACCATCTGCCTGGATTCTCATCATCGATCGCCATTTTGCCAGCATATTCGTTCTCACACAGCTGGAAGAAGTTACGAGGAACACTTGTAACTTCTGTTTCGATCCAACTTGCTCAACAGCCAGATATTGCCACTACCCTCCGACCAAGAACGTTACTAAGGAAAACAAATTCCTCAAATCCTGAAGTTGACACGTTATTTACAGTATACAGTAGAATTTTTTCAAACAAACTTTTCCATTTCGAATTTTACTTACTCCTGTCTACTTTTTGAATTTATCGTCCAGTTTTAAATAATGATATATACTTGCGTGTAGTACAGGTCGTTTTTTCGTTTCAACTACTTGTACGTCGTATCGAAATATCCTCTTTTTAGTCATTGAGTGGCATAAAAGCCAGAAAATCAACAAATATGGACGTATGGTGCTTTTTTTCTCTGCGTGGCCTTCGTATAGAGAGTTCCGTTTATCGAAACCGAATGAACGTATGTGAAATATGAATAAACTATAACGAGTAATTGAATTAAATTGTGAAAGGTGGCAGCGAGCAATGAAAAATATGGGAAGCCGGAAGATTCGAAAAATCAGATTGAGATTAAATGAAAACTGACAAACACCGTTATATTTACTCGGTTCGACAGACATCGGCGCTTTTAATCGCGAAATCGACGTTTATCGAAGGAACCAGCCGGGTAATATGTCCACGGCAATTTGCTCGAAAATCGGATATTTTAATCCCCATTAGTCCCTATGACACGAGGTATCGATGATTTATCGGAGCGTACATTTTTCACGATACCCTTAATTAGCCCCGGCCCAATCGATACGTCCGCGTTTTAACATATTTGGCTGGATCTCGCGATCCGGCTGGCTAACTCGCCAGCCAATGCTCTCTCGAACTAATTACGCGTGCACGCGCGCGATCGTTTCGCTCCGATGATACTCGCGGCCAGATAAATTTGTCAGCGAAACGACCGATTGTGCGCCGCCCCGGCCAAGATTTTATAAGCGTCGCCTCGTTGCTGCCCGATTATCGCACGCGTTCCGACAATGACAAATGTTTCCACGCTTTTCCATCGAGCTTTGTCGGCCGCTGTGCATATCCTGGAAGCGTTACAGCTACGTTCGGATTACCTGAATTCCAATCGACTTAAATTCAAATCGTACGAAACTACTTTACTCCTTCGGACGCGGATTAATCGAATCGGCAGATCGAGCGGACGTTATAAACTCAAAAATTATACTTTCCAGTGTTTCGTAAAATAATTGGTAGTATCTAGCTTTAATCACTTTTGGACACGCGTGAAAATTATCGAGCCATTCTCTAGCTTGTCTTCGAGAAAACTTAAGTTTTCTAAGATTCAAGCGCAGCAAGAATCTGCGGGTAAATTTCTTCAAATTAAAAAAGCTGACGACTCTCTGATCTTCCATTCGTTCATCTAGAATTTATTCTATATACCCATAGTGACTCGTGAAAGTATTTGAACACTGATAAAAACATTTTACGTACTGTACGAAACATTTTGGAACTTCGTTAGATGGAAATTAGCTAATTGAATTAACCGTAACGAGACTCCACTATCACGACAAAGTTTAAAACAAACCTGTAAAACGTACGTAGACGCTGCAAGATATCTGCTGCAAGCATGTGTTTCACGGAGATCGGAAAAATACTTAAATAACCGATTGTCTATTATATTAACGATACGTGATACGTCAGCCACTTTAAATTCACAGCAATGAAACAGACACGAAAAAGGAAATACGGAAGAAAGATTAAAAGCTTTTGAAGGAGGAGAAGACGCCCACTTACGTGGATAGATTAACAATGTTCTGTCGAATCTCACGGTATTTGATCTTGAATGGTTCACCACAGAGATAACCAGACTAGCCGTAATTGCAGTCTTACGAGGGGATCCGCCATAAGGTGTGCTAGGATAGCTGGCACTCGTCATCTCTCGACATTCTCCGCGTCACGAATCATTAATAATTCCCCCGCCATTAGCTGACACTTTAAGCTGTTTAATCGTGCAGCACAGCCGGCTTTCCACGACGTTTCTCAACGTGAATTAATTAAGACACCGACCGACTGTGTAATAATTAAAATTTCCATGCGAAAATCAAGAGACATCAGAAAGTGTGGAAAGAGGCGAGGATGACGAGGCAGCACGAGCTGTCGAGTCGAGAGACAGCCGTTATGCGAAGATTGCGAGAAGAAAAAGAAACAAGGCATTGCCGAAGGGTGATACCGACAGGTCGAACAGGAGCCTACGGACATTATTCACCCTCCATTGCATAAAAATAATAGGTCGCGTGAAATCTCAGGCGATGATGAAGGAGAACTTACGTTGGGTGGTTTTCAAATGATGACTTGCACGATTATTACGAAAGTGTTTGGTTTGTAATAATATTCGAAGAGAGTTACGCGTTTCTTTTCGGATATTTTTCGGATTAAATTATAATAGGATGAAATTAACCCTTCAGTGATATTATTATTATTATTATTATTATTATTATTGTGTCGCAACTGGCACATTACCAAGGTCACTTTCGGATTAAATCGGGTTATTTCATTTTGCAGTAATTAACCATCGTTTGGATTCTAATCTTTTAACCGTAAATACCATTGGTTGACTTTAGTATTATGTAAATAACCTAATCTCGAAAAATATATTTGTAAGATCAATGATCTTGGATCATAGATATTCGATCAGCTAAAAAATGTCATTCTTTCACAGTAAATTTTTGCTCGAAAACAATTTGATATAGATCTACCGTATGAACTACGTCCAACGATTCTTCGTTTATCACGTGACTCGGTCATTCGAGTGTTTATTTTTCCTTTTTCTTAGCGATGGTCACGTGACGGTGTCCATTATACCCCGTGAAAGCGAAGGTAGATTTCGTGTATTTCACATGGGAAAATACGAAGTACGTGAAAAAGGGTCCATAAAGAAAGGGAAGAAGCTTTCAGGATTTTAGACGATCCAACGTCTTTTAGAGGATCCACATGATTAATTATCCACGAGATTTGATTAACCTCTAGGATAGAGTGTTGATTACGGCTTTCTCCGCCAAGTCAGTCCTCCGCCATAAAATTCTTTACTGGGAAAAGTTTCAGCATTAATTAGTCATATAAAAGTTCATCGTCCCATTATATCTTTTGACTCTAACAAGAATAAGATATCTCGCTGATAATCTTATCGCTTTCGTTGCAAGTAAAAATTTGTGTCAACGTTTTCTGAATTTCGCTTGTTAGAAGAAACGAATTCCTTCGCTTTTGTACGAACAGTATAACCTATCGGAATAAATAAATGCTCTTATTTTAATATTCGAGTCATGGTAATTAATCGAGCAAGATGAAATATTTCTACCTGATAAATTAGCAATTTATTAAACACGGTGTTCAAATAAATTCACAATATTCAAATAGATCGATGTGTTTTCTGGAATTCAAAGTCGTTCAGACAATACTTAATCACGATTTTATGTTCATTTGATTTCTATGTTCAATCTATACCACTGAACGATGATTATGGAACGCACGAAAAGGAATCTTTGATCTATAAGCCTGAAATAACGATCTTTCTTAAATTAAAACGATTAAATAAAAACGATTGAACTAAAATTTAAATAACCAATTCATCATTAGGTAACGCGCTTTATCTTTCGCAATGTAGATAGACAAATTATTTGGCAACACTATTGATTAGCAATCGTCATATTTGCAACTCTTACTATGGATCTCCATTCAGGTAAATGATTATCATAAATTACGATCCCATCGAGTATCAATTAATCTCTCGTTCAAAGGCTGTATTTCCGATGATCAACAAACATCAGATTACTGGGAAATAGCCATTGATTGGTTAAAAACAAACAGTTTGAAATTAATCCTTCTCGTTTAATTGCGTTTGTATAAGCTTGAAGGGTTATTAGAAATTCCAGGAAATAATTATAGAATCAAACTAATCGTGTTATTTGAGGTTTAATATTCGTTAAAATATTTATTACGAACAACAAGTATTTGTCTAGAACATTTTCATCTCATCGTACCGAATATAATACTTAAAAAATTACATATATAGGCTCGTTGGAGTGAACAACCTGTATGCTTTAATAACAATAAAAACATAATACCATTGATAACAACAAGCTACTGAGAGCTGCGTTAGCAATAAACCCTTGCAGTCATTGCAAACAGACAGTCCTTTTCCCGGTAAATAAATGCGGACGACCGATTCGAACGCATGGACGCGTGCACGGCACGCAGATTGCGCGAACACAAGATTTTAATTGCGTTCCCGACCCAATCGGCGTGGATCTAATTACGACAATTATCGCGTGTACAGGCATACAGAAAGTGGAGAGAGAGAGAGAGAGAGAGAGAGATGAAGAGAGGTCACTTGGATCGCTTTGTTGGCATCGCGTTCGATCGCAAAAATACCATGTTATTTAAATTATACACGGCCATTGGCTTGATTTCTCTCTTCCTCTTTCTCACTACGATCGATCGATAAGCGATTTCACCATCGTCACCAAACTATTGGCCGTTTAGACGAGCACTTTATTGCAATCGTGGCAAAAATGACGGGCATGGTAGGCCGCTAATTAATCCGACTGTACGCTTGTCTATGTCTATGTACAGATGCTCATGAAAATAATCGAATATTAATTGAAAACTTACGTATATTATACGAAACATTCTGAAATTGCATAGCGCAGAAACTTGATAAGATTTTCAACGAATCTGAAAATACGTGTAAAAATTGTGAGAAACTCGGTACAAACACGTACGTACATACAATCGGTTAGGAAAAGTGGAATACGACGCTAAACTTTGGTCCCTTGTTTCTGGAACACTCTGTATAACATATCTGTAAGCGTATGTGTTTGAAAAGATGCGTGTTCGTGCGAGGTCACGATTGGTCATATTATAGAGAACAGATTAAACCATCGCTTCGGTGTCACGCGGATCGTTCTTTAACGTTCCCTCTGGTGTTTCGTATTTTTTCCTTCTTCTCTTCGTTTTATTCCTTTCTTTTTTCGTTTTTATTTTTTTGTAACAAGTGAACGCAAACGCCTGCAGTGTTTATGGAACGGATTATGCGTACGAGTAATATGGATTGCTCCAGGGTTGTGGGAGTTTTTGTACGGGACAGAAATTCGGTTGATACTTCCTCTCCTACTAGTGTATCCAATATTTTTTCGACAAAGTATCGCAGAACCGTTTTTTGTCCTCGGAATTATCGCAGACTGCGCCGATGGTTTTTGATATTTTTGGACACAATGGGATTGAACGACACTGGTGTCGATCAAATACCGCTGCAGCTACGTGTTTTTTTTTTTTTTTGAGGGGGGGGATAGAATTGCATATGAATTTACGCATGAACTTCTGTGCAGTTTTTTCTATGTAGTGGAAGGAAGTCCTCGCACGATTTTTCCACGTAGACCGTTTTGAAATATTTCTATTTTTGTAATTATCTTGAAAACCTAAACGCTTGAAAAACATTTGTAAAGTACGTTTTGGTTAACCATGCATGTGCTGGCGGTATTTTGTACTCTGTGTCACGAATAGAAAATCAGTATTATAACACAATTCAGAAGCGAAACGATTAAAACGCAATGACAAAATGGCGCAACAGTAAAATACGATCGAATTATTCACTATCGGACGTTGGATTTCCTTGTTGAAAAAGCTTCGTTCCAATCTTCATTAGTATACGTAGGTTGAAACTCAGTTGCTTAACGAATGCGCATATTTCGCAGGATTTAGGATTCGCGCGACAAGAAGCACCGAGAGAAAAACTCGTTAGATCGCCCGGCAACAACAGTTTCTCGAGTGCAATCGGTTTTGGGCTGGAGGATTTCGACCCGGACCGGTTGATTAAATTTTTCCACGACTAAATAAAATATCAGGCCGGTCTTCTTGGCCGACTGACTGGACAGGAAATGCAGATTAAGCCAACGGTCGATCCCAGATTGTTCGCTATTGGAAATTGAACGACCGATACCTCCTCCGAGGTCGACTCGTTTATCCGGTAAAACCGTTGCACAGTCAACAAAAAGAAAGTATTTCTCTCTCCCTATATATATAGTTCGTTTATTCTACAAATACTTTATCGGACCGTATGTAAGGATATTGACTCGTCTGCCACCGATTAATCAGAGTTTCGTGGTTATATCGTTGATCGAAAATGTTCGATCTTAAAAAGTTGATTCCTAAAGGTGAAAAATTTGATGGCAGTTTGGAGAATAGTTGCTCTCTTTATGTTTCGCGAATGAAGGTGAAGACAGAATGTTTTGCGTCGAAGGGAGAAATTACTTTCTTAATACCAAATAAAAATAAAAAATTTATAAAAGTGACGAGTTTCGAGCTTTCTTCTCGCGATTAATAAAAAAAAATGCTAATGTTTCTGAAAAGAATAACGTTGAGTTTTATTCAAACTGAATCAGAATTAGAAGTAGACTTCTGCCACTACTTTTAGGCTAAAAATAACCTTTAATTCTAATCTTGGCATCACTCCGAGGTACATTTGATCGTTTGTCGAAGACGAATGAACGACGTTGAGAGATAAAACGTGACACTGAAAATCTTCGTTCTTCTCGTAAAATGAAATTATCTTTCAAACGTCTGAAAAACCTTCCAAAGAAAGGAACGTTTTCCAACGAAACGAATAGATAGCATAAAATAAGGCCCATAGTCGAAGGAATAAGCTTGCTTGACCTTACTCCAAGGTAAATTTGCTCGATTATCGAAGAATGAACGACACTCGAAAATGAGGCACGACCCTGAAAATCGGCGGTCTTTTCGGCATCGCTTCCGGTTGCATTACCGCAACCAAGCGCATCCCCTCGGGATTACAGGAACTGCCGGCAGTGGCAGATTGCTCGGCAAATAGGATTGTGCAGCCAAACAACTAGCAGCAGTTACGAGAGAGATTGGTATCGCGAAACGATGCCGGAGTGTATGTATACGAGTGTGGACGGTGAGAGGGGTCGGGGATAGTTAAATCGACTGGAGTTTTTCCGTATTTGCATTCGCCTCGAAACCAGCGAAAAGACATTCGTGGAACACGAGGCCACGAACTGTCGGAAGCGCGAATAACTTTCGCCCGGAGGGCAGCCCTCGCGGAATTGTTTCCCCTTCCGGTTAACCTTACGCGATACGGTGGTCCAATTCTCGTTCGTTTACGACGAGCACGTGCTTCCCATGGAGTACCTCGGAACGGCTACAAATGCCACCCCTTTATGCGAATACGAGCATTATTCTTCCCCAGCCTTTTTTTTTTTTTTTTTTTTTTTTGATAATAATCCCGAGCACGCGTTGTTACGATTTTTTAAAAGTGTAGCGAAATGGTTAAGAACGGAGAAATGTAAAAACAGAGAGGTGCTTCCGAATTTAATTAAAAGGAACAATTCAAAAATGTTCGAATTTAATAAATATTGTTAATGAATTTTCGTGGAAAATTGATACAATCGCTGAAATGGAAGTACCAATCGTGCAGATGTGAATAATGAAAAGGGAAACAGAGAGAATAATCATCGAGATATTCTGTTGCAGTTTCCATGGCAAATGTTTTTATGCAGACTAATTTGCAGGGAAATAAAGTTTTAATGCGTACAACGATAATCGACTGCGTACAAAATGTGCAACGACAAGTTATTTTTATCTTCTACTTTATTATTGCTCTTCTTATTTGATGCAGTCCATCTTTCCTCTCTAGAGAAATAGCAGCTGTCTTGGTGAAAAGTGCTCGTTAAAAGTATCACGCGCTTGATATATTTTTTAAAATTACAAATACATCTGGCGAAGTAGCATGAACGTCATGGGACGGGCGTGATACATCTGCCGTTCCCTACGCGATTCTTTTTAATTCTAATTTTTTCCAGACAGAAGAAGATTTAGCATCCACTTCCTCGGAGAAAAAAAAAAGGAAATGGGACGCAATAATTTATAACGGCATTTGTTGATATAAACAAGGAGAAAGAAAAACAGAAACGAAATATGCCATCGGCCTTTAGAATCGATTTTATATATCGCATAATAAATATGAGCGTGAAATTTGTGTTTCATATTTGCTTCGTGAAAATTTCGTCGCCATTCAGAATTGGAAAACCGGTGAAAAAGTTACAGATTATAAATTCAAAACATAAAATATAATACATGTTAATGAAGTCTATTGAAAGAATACAATGACACTGATAAATTTTACAGATTCTGCATGCACAGATTGTTACAGTATCGCAATACTAAATTCATAAAGCTAACGTATTACCGTTTCGTTATAACAGCGATGTAACTGCTGCAAATTGCCAAATAAATGCTATGCTATAAATGCTACTCTCGTAAAGCTTCGTAATTTTGGATGACAGTGACGTTGTTCACTATCCGCTTCGGTGAGTATTGGTTGCGTCGCGGACGTGCTTAAATCTAACTAGAAAAATAAACAACGTTGTATAACCTAAGATAAAATAGATAAAAACACGATATGTAACCCTGTGTATCTTGCAACTATCGTCGAAAACATTTTTCATATCATTCCTACTTTTCCAAATATTTGAACACAATTTTTCCAGTTAAACAGGATATGCTATATGTATTTTGAAACGTTAAAACTAATAGAAAAAATTCTAAAAGCTAAAATCTAACGAAACTTTAAATTGATCCCATATTTTCAAAACAAAGCTTCCCGCACACGAAACCGAAATTACCCAAAATAAAGACGACACATCGTTCAATTATTACGGCAGCTCGATTCATCATCGTGTCAAGGTGTACGCCGTACAGTCCCCTAACAAACCTCGAAGACGGTCCCATTCTCGTCTATATTCCTCCCTCGCGGCGAACCGCCCCATAACGTCTAAGAACGTTAATCTTCGTGCCAGAATACCGTAACCGGTGATCAGATAGCGTCGTTGCACAAAGGGACACGAACGAGGATGGCGGTGATCGTGAGGAGGTGTAGCTTATGTCCATAGACTGGCCTACGTCGTTTCTACGATCCGGCCAAGTCGCCTAGCCTCGAGGATGCCCATAATGCATGAGATTGTCAGCGTACAGAGACATCGCGTCGCGTCGGTGTCGGACGAGCCAGCCAGTCGCGTGTAGCCGAATGTTGGCGGGCTGACCGTGCCAAGCCAGGAAGGAAATATCGATCGATTGTGCCCACTTACTTCCGTTGTCCTGGACGATGCTTCCGAACGGGGCTGGACGCGAATGCACAGTGTGAAATGCGGCCTCCGTCAGGACCGGACGTTTGGATTTCACGGGGTCGGAAACGTACTGTCGCTTCGGCAAATGCTTCCCGTATTCATCAAGATACGATCCTTTCGTTTGCACGGTTCTTCTTTTACGTAGGTTCGATGCATTGTCTTTGGTGTGTTTACAAAGAAAATGTGTACCATAGACCATTTCGGGATATCATCGATATTGTCCGTTGTCATCGAGTTCTTCTTTTTGGTAGCTTAAGCGTTCGTTATTTACTATTCAGATACTGTCTTCGGGTTCTTTTTAATATCGTAGATCGAGCATTAGGTAGAATAATTAGATAGAACAGCATTAAATGGAATATTACCTTTATTATTAAGATATCATTTAGTTCTCCTTTTTTAATTTTCGACATTCAGATACGAGAAAATATTCATGGAACACATAGAATACATTTAAATAAAAAGAAACGAATATAACTCGCAATCTTGCGCGCGTACTATCGCATAAACTGGTTTATTTCGAAATTTATCATACTTTCAAAAAATATGACACTGCGTAGTATATTTCACGCATTTCATACAAGTCATACAAAATTTAAGGTAATCGTTATTTTATTGCTTGAAGCTGCTAACCCGCCTCGTAGACGTTTAAATTTAAAAACGTAATTGTACGTCGGCTACTAAAGATGCACTGTGGTCAGCGTATATTATATTAAGAAAGCAAAAGTTAGTCATAGCGCTGGTATCCTGAGTATGGAATTTAATAGACGGTAGTAGCTCTGATAACTCTCTCAGCACAGTTTGTAACAACGTTGAAATTTTTAGAAATTTTTTATCGACGAATATTACACTGTAAAGTTCGAAAGTTTATATATTATATATAATAATATTAACTGGAAAGTTCGGAACCTTCGAAACTTCCATGAAACAAAACTTTGATCCTTGGCTACTATCTATAATATAATAGAATTTATTTCCACATTGCTTTATTCTGGTACATACACTTCGTTCTTTACTTATGTCTGACCAAACCTATCCTGCATTCCCTTTAATCTTCCAAGGGAAGCAATCAATTTCCCCCGTATAAAATCACTCTCGAATCACGTCAACTTCCTAAGTGTTTACTCTGGAACTGAATTAAGACAGAGGAGAATAAGATCGCTTGATCGCGCACAACTTGGATGAAAGTATTGTTATACGGTAAAAAGGATATAATTTGCTGAAAACGAAAAGTAAATTACGAAAGTCATGAAAAATTCATGCAAGAGATGAAAACAATTTTTCCTCGACAAATTTATTAAACGAATTCAAATCCCAACAGCTTTGTGTTCGAGAACAAGGAAGAAATTTCCTATATAACGGACGGCGTTCGCGTGTTCGGGTTACTGCAGATTGCAGTTTGTATCTTTATTTGATATTGGCGCATCGGAAGCACCAAGAAATTGTGGGAACAATTTTGACGCCATTACGCTGTCCCGTAGTCCATCTTAATTTCCTTCGAGGCCCTTCGAGGTGATTCCGAGTGGACTACGAGCCACTCGTAACTTCTCGAAGTGTCTCCCTTTACGACGCATCGTAACGTTTCCTCGCAATTCTCCTCCGCATCGACCATTTTCTTAGTCCTCCGAGTGGATTCAGCTGTATTCAAGACAGTTACTTCTCGTTTCAGTGATTAATCGTTGTGGCGTGTAATTGGATGTATTCGATGCCGGTCCATGCGAGTATCTTATACCAGTTCGACGCAAAGTGAGTCATGAAAACATTCACAGTGTTCGTTTGCTAATTTCCGTGATAATTCAAAACGGTAATTTGTACGTTTGTAAATCGTTCTCGCCACGAGACAGTTATAGAGTATGGAAAGATTCTATAGAATCAAACGAGTAGTATAAATAACAATCCGTTTGGCAGATAAGTAGTGTAAAATCGCGTATGGTCAGACGTACTTAAGGTTGAATCATAATTTCGTTCGCGATTTTTTAATAGAAATGTCATGTGTTCTTACTTTGATGTATCATGGAATCCATGAGATGAATACGATGTATATAACGTAACAGCTTCTTCTATTATTTTTTATAAACATATCAAGAAAACATATTTCGCTGTACGAAACATTGACAATATATTTGATCATTTCTGTGTGGTTCATTTACATAACCTGAAGTTACATTCCATGAAACGAGTACATTACTTAAGGATACAGGAACTCGTTACACAACTTAATAATCTGAGAGTTATAACTAATTAGTTCATTGGTATGCGAACCAGTCCTATGCCACAAGTAATACAGAAACCACTCCTAGTCAGACAAACAATATAGGAACCATATCAAGACAGACAATTAATATAGGGCCTGTGCCTTGTCACATAAACACTGTCACACGGCGTACCTTGTCAGACAAGTAGCGAGTAGTAATCATATCCTGTCACGCAAGTACCGTAGAGGTCATACGTGGTCAGATAAACAATACATACGTATGTATCAGGACAGATAATTAGTATAGAAATCATAGCCCATCGCGTAAATGATACAATCTCTGTCTGTTTATAAAAGTGCAAACACTAAAAGTATAGATGTCTAAATATTTTTTATAAAAAATGTTGAAGTAATTACTTAAAAAAAAAAGCTACATCTTTTCTTTTGTATATCTGTGACCTGGAGACCATTGTTACGAAGAGAACAGAATTTAGTGAAAAGATTCAAAATAAGGAGAGGTGCATATTATTGTGCCCTTGAATATAAATTTTGTTTTGGCTTACAAGGTCTAGAAACAAAAGAACTATACGTAGATCTCTATTACTGTTTCTTGTAGCCTTCAGCTAGACCTACACACCAAGGTTAACTTTTTGGTAACGTCCTTTGCTGTAAATACAGTTGAAAAACTCTACACCTTTTCTTTTGTACATCCGTGACCTGGAGGTCGAATGTTACGAAGAGAATAGAATTTAGTTAAACATAAATTCAAAACAAGGAGAGGTGCATATTATTGTGCCCTTGAATATAAATTTTGTTTTGGCTTACAAGGTCTAGAAACAAAAGAACTATACGTAGATCTCTATTACTGTTTCTTGTAGCCTTCAGCTAGAGCTACACACCAAGGTTAACTTTTTGGTAATGTCCTTTGCTGTAAATATAGTTGAAAAACTCTACACCTTTTCTTTTGTACATCCGTGACCTGGAGGTCGAATGTTACGAAGAGAATAGAATTTAGTTAAACATAAATTCAAAACAAGGAGAGGTGCATATTATTGTGCCCTTGAATATAAATTTTGTTTTGGCTTACAAGGTCTAGAAACAAAAGAACTATACGTAGATCTCTATTACTGTTTCTTGTAGCCTTCAGCTAGACCTACACACCAAGGTTAACTTTTTGGTAATGTCCTTTGCTGTAAATACAGTTGAAAAACTCTACACTTTTTCTTTTGTACATCCGTGACCTGGAGGTCGAATGTTACGAAGAGAATAGAATTTAGTTAAACATAAATTCAAAACAAGGAGAGGTGCATATTATTGTGCCCTTGAATATATATTTTGTTTTGGCTTACAAGGTCTAGAAACAAAAGAACTATACGTAGATCTCTATTGCTGTTTCTTGTAGTCTTCAGCTAGAGCTACACACCAAGGTTAACTTTTTGGTAATGTCCTTTGCTGTAAATATAGTTGAAAAACTCTACACCTTTTCTTTTGTACATCCGTGACCTGGACGTCGATTGTTACGAAGAGAATAGAATTTAGTTAAACATAAATTCAAAACAAGGAGAGGTGCATATTATTGTGCCCTTGAATATATATTTTGTTTTGGCTTACAAGGTCTAGAAACAAAAGAACTATACGTAGATCTCTATTACTGTTTCTTGTAGCCTTCAGCTAGACCTACACACCAAGGTTAACATTTTGGTAATGTCCTTTGCTGTAAATACAGTTGAAAAACTCTACACCTTTTCTTTTGTACATCCGTGACCTGGAGGTCGAATGTTACGAAGAGAATAGAATTTAGTTAAACATAAATTCAAAACAAGGAGAGGTGCATATTATTGTGCCCTTGAATATAAATTTTGTTTTGGCTTACAAGGTCTAGAAACAAAAGAACTATACGTAGATCTCTATTACTGTTTCTTGTAGCCTTCAGCTAGAGCTACACACCAAGGTTAACTTTTTGGTAATGTCCTTTGCTGTAAATATAGTTGAAAAACTCTACACCTTTTCTTTTGTACATCCGTGACCTGGAGGTCGAATGTTACGAAGAGAATAGAATTTAGTTAAACATAAATTCAAAACAAGGAGAGGTGCATATTATTGTGCCCTTGAATATAAATTTTGTTTTGGCTTACAAGGTCTAGAAACAAAAGAACTATACGTAGATCTCTATTACTGTTTCTTGTAGCCTTCAGCTAGAGCTACACACCAAGGTTAACTTTTTGGTAATGTCCTTTGCTGTAAATATAGTTAAAAACTCTACACCTTTTCTTTTGTACATCCGTGACCTGGAGGTCGAATGTTACGAAGAGAATAGAATTTAGTTAAACATAAATTCAAAACAAGGAGAGGTGCATATTATTGTGCCCTTGAATATAAATTTTGTTTTGGCTTACAAGGTCTAGAAACAAAAGAACTATACGTAGATCTCTATTGCTGTTTCTTGTAGTCTTCAGCTAGAGCTACACACCAAGGTTAACTTTTTGGTAATGTCCTTTGCTGTAAATATAGTTGAAAAACTCTACACCTTTTCTTTTGTACATCCGTGACCTGGAGGTCGAATGTTACGAAGAGAATAGAATTTAGTTAAACATAAATTCAAAACAAGGAGAGGTGCATATTATTGTGCCCTTGAATATAAATTTTGTTTTGGCTTACAAGGTCTAGAAACAAAAGAACTATACGTAGATCTCTATTACTGTTTCTTGTAGCCTTCAGCTAGAGCTACACACCAAGGTTAACATTTTGGTAATGTCCTTTGCTGTAAATATAGTTGAAAAACTCTACACCTTTTCTTTTGTACATCCGTGACCTGGACGTCGATTGTTACGAAGAGAATAGAATTTAGTTAAACATAAATTCAAAACAAGGAGAGGTGCATATTATTGTGCCCTTGAATATATATTTTGTTTTGGCTTACAAGGTCTAGAAACAAAAGAACTATACGTAGATCTCTATTACTGTTTCTTGTAGCCTTCAGCTAGACCTACACACCAAGGTTAACATTTTGGTAATGTCCTTTGCTGTAAATACAGTTGAAAAACTCTACACCTTTTCTTTTGTACATCCGTGACCTGGAGGTCGAATGTTACGAAGAGAATAGAATTTAGTTAAACATAAATTCAAAACAAGGAGAGGTGCATATTATTGTGCCCTTGAATATAAATTTTGTTTTGGCTTACAAGGTCTAGAAACAAAAGAACTATACGTAGATCTCTATTACTGTTTCTTGTAGCCTTCAGCTAGAGCTACACACCAAGGTTAACTTTTTGGTAATGTCCTTTGCTGTAAATATAGTTGAAAAACTCTACACCTTTTCTTTTGTACATCCGTGACCTGGAGGTCGAATGTTACGAAGAGAATAGAATTTAGTTAAACATAAATTCAAAACAAGGAGAGGTGCATATTATTGTGCCCTTGAATATAAATTTTGTTTTGGCTTACAAGGTCTAGAAACAAAAGAACTATACGTAGATCTCTATTACTGTTTCTTGTAGCCTTCAGCTAGAGCTACACACCAAGGTTAACTTTTTGGTAATGTCCTTTGCTGTAAATATAGTTAAAAACTCTACACCTTTTCTTTTGTACATCCGTGACCTGGAGGTCGAATGTTACGAAGAGAATAGAATTTAGTTAAACATAAATTCAAAACAAGGAGAGGTGCATATTATTGTGCCCTTGAATATAAATTTTGTTTTGGCTTACAAGGTCTAGAAACAAAAGAACTATACGTAGATCTCTATTGCTGTTTCTTGTAGTCTTCAGCTAGAGCTACACACCAAGGTTAACTTTTTGGTAATGTCCTTTGCTGTAAATATAGTTGAAAAACTCTACACCTTTTCTTTTGTACATCCGTGACCTGGAGGTCGAATGTTACGAAGAGAATAGAATTTAGTTAAACATAAATTCAAAACAAGGAGAGGTGCATATTATTGTGCCCTTGAATATAAATTTTGTTTTGGCTTACAAGGTCTAGAAACAAAAGAACTATACGTAGATCTCTATTGCTGTTTCTTGTAGTCTTCAGCTAGAGCTACACACCAAGGTTAACTTTTTGGTAATGTCCTTTGCTGTAAATATAGTTGAAAAACTCTACACCTTTTCTTTTGTACATCCGTGACCTGGAGGTCGAATGTTACGAAGAGAATAGAATTTAGTTAAACCAGAATTCAAAACAAGGAGAGGTGCATATTATTGTGCCCTTGAATATATATTTTGTTTTGGCTTACAAGGTCTAGAAACAAAAGAACTATACGTAGATCTCTATTACTGTTTCTTGTAGCCTTCAGCTAGACCTACACACCAAGGTTAACTTTTTGGTAATGTCCTTTGCTGTAAATATAGTTGAAAAACTCTACACCTTTTCTTTTGTACATCCGTGACCTGGAGGTCGAATGTTACGAAGAGAATAGAATTTAGTTAAACATAAATTCAAAACAAGGAGAGGTGCATATTATTGTGCCCTTGAATATAAATTTTGTTTTGGCTTACAAGGTCTAGAAACAAAAGAACTATACGTAGATCTCTATTGCTGTTTCTTGTAGTCTTCAGCTAGAGCTACACACCAAGGTTAACTTTTTGGTAATGTCCTTTGCTGTAAATATAGTTGAAAAACTCTACACCTTTTCTTTTGTACATCCGTGACCTGGAGGTCGAATGTTACGAAGAGAATAGAATTTAGTTAAACAAAAATTCAAAACAAGGAGAGGTGCATATTATTGTGCCCTTGAATATATATTTTGTTTTGGCTTACAAGGTCTAGAAACAAAAGAACTATACGTAGATCTCTATTACTGTTTCTTGTAGCCTTCAGCTAGACCTACACGCCAAGGTTAACTTTTTGGTAATGTCCTTTGCTATAAATATATAAATGTGCTCCCTATCATACTTCTATTGTATTGTAAGACTAAAAGAGCGAGGATCTGGATCAGCATACACTATACCTATACTTATTTCAATATATTTTTCTATTACAAATTCATCCGCTCGTTTCTCTATCAGTCAACTTCAACAAAAGACCGTAATTCAAAATTAAACAATTCCGATCTTCTATGACCTAGCGATGCCTGTATCACATTCGAAGATTAAAATAGCTTCGATTGTACAAAGGCAAGGCGCGAAAATTTCCAGTATCACGACAGGAGTTTCCACTTTCCTATTTTTTCTTCCACGAACGAGATTTCGTAATTTCTCTTACGTATCCTGATGGCGCGTCGAAAGAAAGGCTTTCCGTGTAATTCACGGTGCAATACCGGGGACTGTTTCGCGCGAATTACGCCAGTGAATTCGAGACGCGTGCAATTTTAACGCGTTCACGAAGCGTAGTCGGCTGGCATAACAAACTACCAAGCCGCCGTTACTCTTACACCGTCGTCCTGACGACGCGACGAAAAGCTCCGACCGAAAGTTCGCTCGACGACAAAGGAGCCAGCCACTCGCTAGAATCGGAACGCGCTTATAATGGGAATTCGGAAACAATGACACCCGCTATCGAACCGGTTGCATTCATGCAACGGGTGCTCGAAAACTTCCGGCCGAATTTAATATTCCGTCAACACGCTCAACGTCCGAGTTTCGTACTCGAAAATGATCGTTGAATACTTTATCATGGCAGAAATATCGTTCATAATTCGAAAACATCAGAAACCTCTTGCATAATAATTTGTCAGCTGATAGTATTGATGATAGATTATAGACTTCTCTTTTACAATGTTTTTAATTTCTCGTTAGTTAATTGTAAGATAATCAAGTGACATTTAACTTGTAAAATCTATTTCAAAATTTCGTTCCATTAGAAATACGCGTTACTCTCTTTCTGATTGATTTTATTATTTTAATCATAATTTATAATAATTGTAATTTGTAAAATTTACTTATCACTGACAATATTAGTTCAATCGTATCAAATGCCTAAAAAACGTTCAGAATTTTCTACGTGATACTGATATTTTGATTTGATAATATTAATACAGTTATGTAAAACGATTAAAAAGTTGTTTGGAAACTTTCGGAAATCTTTCCCATTGGATTGTTCGTTAATTATCATTGCAATGGAGGAAGATAATTAAGAATAGAACAGCAATAGAATGGAAACGGTGACTCAAAATTATCCAATAATCAAATTAGAAATTGTACAAAATTTACACGATTATGTATAGATCGAAGCTTTCTAGCTTCCTACGTGAATCATTTTCAATATATAGGGTGTCCCAAGTTTAATCAATCTTCACCAGTGTACTATATGAATAGAAATCAGAAAACAAAATGTAACATAAACATAGGTTCACAAACGTTTTATTATCGCGCCTTATTCTACAGAAACAATGCTGAGTTATGTTTAAATTTCAAAATACCATGCCCCGTTTCGAATGCAAGCTTGACATCGTAAAGAGATTGAGTTTATCACTCTCCGAATTTCATGTTTATCTTGCTTCGGTTCAGTGAATTCATCGTTAATCCTTTCTATCAGTTCTCGTCACGAATTGACTCTTGTACGATACACGATCGTTTTCACTGTTCCCCACAAATAAAAGTGAGGTATAAAATCTGGCGATCTCGCGAGCCAAACAATGTATCTTCCCAGACCAATCCATCTTCCATGATAATGTTCGTCTGGTCGTTCGTACGTCTCGTCTCTCGATTAATTTTAGGTTTCGTACTTTTGTTATAATCTTTTTATTAAGTGTTTGCAGGCCTATGTTTATATAACATTTTCTACTTACTCTTACTCATAGAATATATTGGTGACGTTTGATCGTTTAAATCTGGGACACCCTGTTTATAGAAAAGCATCGTCATATAACCATCGTAAAATATACAAAGATCGTATAACCATCGTCTATGTGTATGTATAACATCTACCATCAATATGCTGCAATGAAAATATATTTACTAATGGATACAAAATCGAATATGAAAACATTCCCCATTTTCATTCATTCAAAATACACATGAACCTGATACCTATCAAACCATACGCTATTTATTTATCCACCCAACGAAGCGCCAAAGCACAGTTATTACTCGTAAACGTGCACATTTACTGTAGATAGAGCTTTTAACGTATCGTGTACGCAAAACAACTCAGTCCAAATTTCCGCTAATAAATCCAATTCCTTGTTATTCAAAAATTAGAGAAAAATCTTGCCAGGAAACATTCAACTTATGACAACTTTCTCGCGTATTAGAACGCGATATTAAATCGCACATAGAGGAATCGTAAATATAATAAATACCATTAGTCGCATATTAATCTGATTAATATGTCATTAAATCGCAAAGTTACAGAGATCACAGATATACATATATCGTAAATACTTACACGAGTAGATTGGGAATCTTTATGCAAACTTATATTTTTGAGAATATAATTTAATAAAGCCAGTCCAATTGCGTATTCTAGTATCTTCAAATTTTCCACAAATGCATAGAAATTAGAAGCGCATTCGCGAGTCACTGTATTGGGTAATAATTTGAAAAGCCTGTAAGGATATTCTTCATTTTAATGATTGATTTTAATAAAATTGATGACATAAGTGTCGCAGTCGTAGAAGAGAAATTAGAGAGATTGAACAGTTCCGGGTCCTCCTGGAATTGAAATAAATTTCCTTGTTGAAAGTTTCGATACGGGGTCGAAACAATTTGGAAAGCCGGTTGTCGGCATCCGATAATCCAGAATCTCGTTCCGGGGAACGTTCTATCGACGACACAGAACTCTCGGGCGGAAGTTCGCGCGCCAATAATCCGTGCGTTACGCGAACTCGGCCGCGCAGATACGTACACGGTTCACGGTTTTCGTGCACGCCATAAAGGAAGCTTATGCGGCATGAAACTTTCCGACGACGGCCGATATCAATTTGCTTAACGATAGCCAAGTTTTCGTTCGCCCGAGATACGCTTCTGGAACGGCGATGGTCGGCGATACTGCAGGAGAATCGGCCATCGTGTGCGGACGTGCCTAACTTTTGTGCAGCCCGCGTGAGCATAACTTTCACGGAGAGGGGGGAGAAAATTTGCGATGGGATGCCATTGCTAGCCTTTTCGCGATCACTCGACTAGTTGTGGAATTGCGAGCTCTTTTCGGAATACACGAGCAATGGACCAAGAAATGGAAGGGATTGTGGAAAATGATCGACAAAGGGACGGTCGAGAAACGTTATAACAAAATTGATACGTAGGAAATGCCATTTTTTTTTAAATAAAATTTTAACGTCTGGAGAGTACAGAGTAGTGCGGGAAATATTTATAATGCGAATATTTTTGGACATTTATTGTTTTTTCATGTGCATGTTTTATACGTTTTTTCATCCCCTACAAAGTTTTCTAAATATTACTGGTGTTAACTATACCTTTGGCTTCCAGAAAACTTTAACAATATACTATGACGTTATATTAGAGTTGTTCGTATTTCGAAAGTCACGTTGCAATCAGAAAATATTATTCTCTTGTATATATCTTCGTTTGTTCTTCAAAACATCATTATTAAAAGAATAATGTAAATAAGAAAAGGTAATTATTCGTTAAATAGATCTCAAGTAGAAGATTATTAATTGATCTCTATCATCTTGAAAATAAAAAAGATATCCTCGTTATAATTTAATGGATAATCCTGGGGTTCTAAATGTCTGAGTGTACAAGTTCGTATAATATTAAAACAGAAAAAAGCAAATTGTTGTTAGCGAATATCGAGCACAACATTCTCTGTTTTATATCATTTTATTGAATTACGTATGACGCATTTTGTTCCATTACTTTTTTCTATTTACATTTAACAGATTAAATTTCATGTTTGTATAAACATTGCCAGATAAAGCAGCTGCGTGCAGATAACGAAAGACACTTTTGGGACAATCTAATACGTGCATACAATAATCACACAATAATCATACTATAGTCTACATCATAGACGCTATAAAAGTAGAATTTTTATAGACTATGATCTTAAACAGAAAGTTAGTTTGCCGAATCGTCAAAGAGATTACTGCGATTCACGGGCTTGAAAAATTCGGCAGTCGCTTTTATCACGACTGCGAACGAAGGACGCGAGAGTTTATGCTCCACTCGAACTCGATATTTTATTATTTTCGTTTTATTTGGAAAGTTACGCGCGAGAAAAATCTGCTGCGCGACGTTGTTCGACGTACGCGCGTCGAGCTGTACAATAAAATTTTACGGTGTACCAACCGTGCAATGCGACTGACAACGGTTACATATACTATTTGATTTAAGACAGCGAAATAGGTCATCAGAGATCATTCGATTTATTATTTAGTGCGTGTAATTCAATGTATACTGTGTTATCTATTATCTATAGTAAATTTATTCATTTATAATCGTAAAATACACTATCTAGGACTGCTATTAATTTAGCAATAATTTTCATTCGTTAGAAACCCTTACGGAAATAGAAATTTCAGTATACACGCTTAAATAAAATATGCAATAAAAATTTAAGATCACTTTTATATCGATAACTCGATGAGTAACTATAATTTCAAAAAATCTATAATAATTTTCGTAATACTTTTCGCTTAAAAATATCTACGGAGATGAAAATTTCACGATAAGCGCTTCGAAAGCAAAATAAAAAGTAAAATAATTTTCGTATCGATGATTGAACGACTGCGAAGGTTAATTAAGACTTGAGAGAATCCATCGATAAGATTGATCCGAGAAAAAACACGAGTACTCGAAATTACAATTGCTTTTTCGGTCGCAATATCTATTTAATTCCACGTACTCTGCGTTTATACGTATGCGTAGTATGTGAAAGACGGTATGTACGCAATTTGGTGTGTGCGCGTGAATGTAACCAAATATATAGAGAGCAAACGTATGCATCTACTTATACTTGCGCGTGCAAACACGCGCAGCAGCTACGATATAGCTACGAACACTTGGATATGCGTTACCAATATTTGTATGCACAAACAGGCTGCATTGTTACGGAAGCAATTCTAGCAAATGAAGAATTTTACTTCAAAGAGATTGAAACGATCCACCATGCAAACGCGGAAATCAAATTTTTCTTTCAACTGAAACCTGCTTCCGTTGATGAAAATATGAAAGAAATATAGCTACAAAGGATACGAATAATCTTTCTGTCTCTCGATCTTCCAAATGTATCCGTAGAAGCGAATGAAATTCGTAACGAAAGTTCTGTTATCAATTTAGAAACGCCCTGTATACGGATGCAGTTCCACACGGATACTAACTACATTTTCGTAAACGACATACACATTCATACGCATAACCGCAGGTGTAATTCATGCATGTGCGCATTCACATGGACGTGTTGTAACCGCATGATTTATCGTCTTACGTGCCCGGACGAACTCTCGGTCCACTTCTATCATCGGTTTCCTCCGATCGCTGCCTCTAACCGCTTTCCTTCTCCTCCCCAGTGGCGTGGCCGGAAAAGATGACTGATTTCCATTACTATCGAAATTCCTCGTGGAAAACAGGTAACACGAAGTATGAGATAAAAAGGCAACGAAAATGATTAACTTGTGGCGATTCTGGAACATGAGCTGATTCGACGATGAATTCAATTGAACTTACAGTATCGTTCGAACGTGTCCTTTCTCGTGTTTAACAACGTGTATTCTAATTACGAAATAAAGGCAAAACGTACTCGTTTCAGTGGAAGGGAACCGATATGATATCACGTAATGATATCGTATCACCTAATATCAAATAAATACGAAACAAACGAAATACTCGACGATCGATCGTCGATTAACACCTAATCCCAAGGATCCATTCATCTTCGATAGCTATCGTCACGACGTCGATCTCAAACGTCCTTATCTATCCATGATACTACGTTAATGACCAACCATAACCACCAAGTGACCTTAAGTATCAGAGACGTGACTTGGATCACCTACGTGATCCGACCGAATGACAAGATGATCATTGTACGATTCTCGAGCGACCTCGAGTGTGAAGAATACGACCTCTAATTTCACGACCTCTGTCGAGCTTCAAAGCTTCGTTTGCTAGACTTAAAGTACACGACATTTTCTCATTTTTTCGTTATTATAGTAAATACCGATGGTGTCTCATAATATACAACAAGTTTGATTATTCCGTCCAAAATTCAAGAAAGAATTCAAAGACATTGAACCTTAGGTAACTGAGATAGCTCTCCGTGTCACCAGACAAACATATTTTTGACCAAGTACCTTGAGTTTTCACCTTCGTTCGGATGACACGTTATGTAAAAGTGGAAGTTGTTCCTAGCATTCTCGAATATCTTTCCTTTCGCGTAAGCCTTGACGCGGAGGAAGACTCCGTTGAATCTATCGTGAAAGATTCTGGCCACGTTTTACAGCTTCAGTTTTACGCCATTCTTTCCCCCTTGCCATTTCTCCCTTTTCCTTTTATTCTTTCCCTCTCTTTCTCTCTATCGCTGCGACCTGAAATTCCGAAGTCCTGCTCGAGATGCCTTTTCATTTAGAATTTAATGTTTCAAATGTCCCCCCTTGCCCTGGCCTCGGTTTCAGTCACGGGTTCTACGAACCCTTCGAGAAAACGAGGTCGTGGTATAAAAGATATTGTAGTAGAACAAAGGGGAGAGGGAAAGATGTGAAGTAGAAGGTAGGACTGGAGAGAGTCGTTGAGAAAGTTTTTATCGGGCAAACGAATGGACGTTCTCCTGATCGATTTTCCCGATCGATGAAGTGCCGCCCCTCCTTCTTCGTACTATCCCTGTCACTTCCGTGTCCTTTTAACGGCTGTGGACTTATCTGATATTTTACTTTACTGTTTGAGCGTTCACTGAATTTATATATCCTCTTTCACTTTACTTCTTTTTCTTGTTATTCTTTTCGAAAAATCACGTAACTCCGTAAAAATACCACTGTACAACACTCTACTATTTGTGAAACAGTTACGACTCTATCGTGTCGGATAACAGATTTCTATCACGAAACATCGAAATTTATATGGAAAATTTAAAATACTACGAACATGATCTATAAGTGCGGTTCTGCGAACTTGTTGATTTCACCATTTCGTAATTGATAAGATACCAATAAAAAATAATAAATTCTAAATATGCAGTTTGAAACACGAAAATTTGCATAAATAATTCAAAATTCCAGGCAACAACGTCCCAAACTTCCTGATTTCATAACTAATTAATCCTCGCCAGTAATATCTAATTCCCATCTCCCCTATGTAGCTAATCGTATAATCTATAACTAATCATAATACTCGAGCGACTCTATAATTTAGTCTATACAGTCTCGAAGACGGTCTTGCCTCGAAACTAACATCGGAATGCATATTGGCGATACTTGAGTCGTTAGTCAGTTGATCCAGCACGAGGTAGACACGAGAATTGTATAATTATATCGATTACTCGGCGATTATACACACTGCAAGGAAATAGGCGTTCGAACGTAATCAGATTCGAAATCGATATGATAATTGGTTGGCGAACGTGTAATAGAATTGTCAGTGTGTCGCGATGTGCATAGAAATCTAGATTGCCAAGCCATAATGGCTGATACACACTCAAGAAGTATTTTTATATACACTTTCCAACCACGGTGAATGAATCGCGACAACGACTACTTTCACGACAAAGATATACCAATAATCGTACCTTTTATTTAGCCGAAATGGCCTGTCCATGGCGAACACACTGGTCTCATGTTGGAAAATGATTCTCCGATACTGTTACGAGCAGATTTCACACATACACCTTCGCGTTCGTTCTGTCTGATGCGAATTTTAAAATAATACCGCCACTTCGCTTCAAATTCTTGCTAATAAACGAACTGTACTTTGATGATACTCGCTGTGGACTCGTTATGTAGGAAATACTTGCACCGAGAAATATACTTGTACCGAATAATATAAAAATCTTTGATCAGCCGTGGATTCTTCGTAAAAGGCGAATGAAATTTCCTTAATTTTTACGTTTAAGAGAGAAGGTGCAATTGCTCCCCAACAGTATATAACTGTAATTTATTCATATTAGATTGTCTAAAAAGTTTCTTTCGTTTTATAAGGAAATAATAGACGCGCAATGGTTTTTATTTTATATTA
The DNA here is from genome assembly GCF_910591885.1 of Bombus terrestris. Classification (NCBI taxonomy): domain Eukaryota; kingdom Metazoa; phylum Arthropoda; class Insecta; order Hymenoptera; family Apidae; genus Bombus; species Bombus terrestris. The sequence goes on along the minus strand of NC_063277.1, from coordinate 17,229,729 downwards.
GTTTACTGAATTATGTAGGAACATAATAATAGAGATATAACGAAATGATCATACCTAATTCGATAAAATAATATAAAACAGAAATTGTTGTTCATATATCATCTTATGAAACGAAAGATACTTTTCCGACAACCTAATATATAAACGGAATCTGAACGCATATATCTTTAGAAAGCAACGCAAATCTTTAAAAAGAAGAAATTAGGAGGATAACGTTAAATTTTCTGAATTGCATGAAATTTCTTATAAACGCAGAAGAAATAACGAATTTAATATGATTAAAGAGAGGCTGAAAAGAAATATTGAAAGTCAAGTAAGAATAATTCTCTGAAATGCTTTCGTCTGGTGATTGAGGAGAGCATCGTTGATCACTGGCTTCGTTTCCCCTTGCGTCGTCAACGTTACTTCGATGCTTTTATTCGATGTCGTAAAGCAAGCTTAACATGTCACTTGGCCCGATACAGGGCCGGGTAGGAATGCGCCGAATGAATTGTGGCTTGATCCAACATCAATATTGATTAAGTACACAAGGAAGGAGAAGTGTAACTTTTCTCTCGAGGCAACACCCTTACGATGCCTGACACATAATACTCGGATTAAATCTGCAGTGTCTTTAGGTGTAACTGATGAGACTGGCTCAAGGAATCGCGCGAAACATTACTTCTCGGACTGAAAGAAGCTCCTAATACTCTTCGATCAAAGTCTAGATTAAAAGAACAAGCTCTACTAGCTACGGAAAATACGAGGAAACAAGGAATATCGACAAGTCGTAGTATTCTCTTACATCTTAAATTCGCGTTAAACCGAAATACCACTTATTTCCAAATATTAAACTTGAAAATGTGATAACTTTTTTTATTAAAATTCACAAGACTCGCGAAGTTTCTCATTCTTTTACAATTGCAAATGAGATTTTTCGTGAGAGAATTTCGTTCATAGAAAGCTTTAAAAGAGATATTTTACGTGTATGTCTAATTTTCATAACATAAATTCATCCTGTTCATATATGTATATATGCGTTATATATACATCATGACATACATAAAAACTCATTTCGTGAAATATTTCACGAACTATATTTTCCCTTGAATCTATGAATACATTTGTGTTTTTCAGTATGAATATTCTTTCGTGTAAAAATATTTAAAAAAATCGTGTGTTTCAAGATACAGAATGTCCTCCGTTTAGCGTGCCCGTAGATGACATGTCTCACGAACAGATTTTTATCTGAATTTATGGCCGAGATATCTCGCACCTTAATGAAAAGACACGCGAGATGTCTCGTCCATAACTCCACATGAACAACGCTACGTAGCAAGATATCTCATCCAACACATCTCATGAACGACATTGCGCCACGAAATATCTCCTCCTTAGATGCAAAACAGCTTAATTTATTGCTACGTCATCTCTCCAAAGAAATGCTCGCGAATACAGCTTTTAATTAAATAGAAAAATAAAATTTTAGTCGCTAAATTTCTTCAACATTTCTTTTGATCTCCAAAACTGTTGTTGTAAGTTCAAGTAGGTAAGAATATTCCTTTTTAAAGACGAAAGTTTCAGTTGTAAAAGACGTTCGAACAAAAATCACCGATCAAACATTGAAAATGAAATCTTCGTGCTCGTTGGTTTTGCATATTTTAAATAATACATTCTATACATCTTTTGCAATAGCTCGCAAAAAGTATTTACACACGACTGCATTTATTATTGAAATATAGATGAATATAGGAGATGATTGAACAAACATAAACAAAAATATAGCAATTTCCTTAAAAATAATTTATGTTTCTAAATATGTTGCTATTATTTATCCCATTGCTACTATTTATTATAATTTATGTCGCTAAATTTGTAACGATTTCTCTCGCGATCAAATCGCAGTCGGTCCTCTTTTCCTGAACGCAAATGGTTGCGCGACGATTCGGCCAATCCTCATGCCGGTTTGCCAAGAATAACGGGCCCGTTTCATTTTGTTGCAGCGTCGACATGCTTCACGCCGAGAGTCGTGTCGAGTAGATAGTGAAAGGACATTTAATTCCACGTCGTGGCACGTAGCAGAGTCGGTGCAGGACACTGTCGGTAGCGAAGGGAAATCCACGGATCTCGTGCCTAGCATGTCTAGGGGATGGACACTTAGAGAGCTTTATGAATCGTGCGCGACGCCGGTAAGTGAAGCGTTTATTTCTGCCTTAATCGCTGCGTTTGTCTCTGGTGATAAACAACCGAAGCCTTGTCTTTTCCCGCAAGCTTACATCCTTCCCAGACAAGTGTCCATTTATTCCGAGAGAACGAAATGAGTCGAGCAGTAAATTTCTCTCGGTCTCCCTCGTTGCCTCTCAATCTGTCCTGCCTCACGATTTTACTTGGTTTCGCCGAAGCCTAGCCTTCGACCACCATGGAAAATTGCGTCCCCGATCCTTCAGACACAACTACGATGGATCATTTCTTAAGCATTCTGTTCGCCGTTTAAGAAAGGATCTACGTTGGATTTAAGATTATTCTCTCGTTTTCAAGATGCTTGTTTCACGTGACTGACGATAAAGTGGCTGACTCAAGTATTTCACCACTTACCGTAGAATAGTTTTAAGCATATTGTAGGATCTTTGCTACAATTAGTTTATTTACAATAAATGGATCAAACGGATGTTGATTAAACAGGGAACGATGGTTGTTTAACGTGAACTAGATAATTAATTTGCAACTCTCGTCACCACGGATCCAACGCTTTCTCCTACGCGGACCACACTCTCTCAACAACACTCTCTTGACAACGCAATTCGCACTCTCTGACTTCTCGATTTACACTCTTTGACTTCTCAACTAACACTGACTGTTAATTCGTCTTTCTCCCTTAACATCCCTTTGTCCTTTGTCTTATCCCCACCACGCACGTGTTTCGCAACCGCTCGTGGCCAGGGTCACGCAGGTCTTTCCCGCGAAACTATTCGATTGAAGAATCGACGATACATTGTTGGGTCTGTCGACACTGGCTTTCTCGCGACATTGTTTATAATTCGCCGAATATCTCTTAGGCCTTTCGTCCACGATATTACAATATATTACGATGGATTAATCTAAAGATACGACTAGATTATCTTGAAAAATTCGATATTTACTGGTGTCTACAATTACCAAAACAGCATCGTTAAGGATAAAATACAGATATCCGTCACAAGTAGTATAGCTAATGGTTGAAGTAGTTTGTACCGCTTCAAGGCGGCTGCATGTGTCTGACTTATGCTATACATTTCTACTGTACAGTTATCTATTGTCACCGGCTACGTGGAAACACATTTAGCCCGTTCTCTATTATCTCTGCACAGCACCAAGTTTCCATTATTTATGCGTTTTACTACCGGCAAAGTTTACAGTCGATGCAGTTAACAGTTGTTGTAGTTTGCGCCCGCGGCTGACTTATCCCGTACCATTCTACCGGCGCCTTCTCTGATTATATCTATAATCGCGAAGGCGAAAATGTATCAGAAACTATTTGTTTCGTCCTCGTAGAAATTCTTACGCAAAACAATCTCGATGAGTGCCGATTCAGTTCGTGCCATTTAATTACAATAGACGTTTTATCAAAATTCGTATTAAAAGAGGTTCGACCGATCGAAGGGAAAGCAAGCTGAAACGAAATTTTCGTCTTATCCGATTTCTAAAGTTTCTACAATTTTACTGCTCGACGCTTAATAATAAATCGAAGTACTTTATACTTAAGCTAAACTGCAACGGCGTAGCTGCTGTTTTCATTTCGTTCGAGGCGTGAAACAAAACGCGTATGGTCTACGCGAGCAACAGGTTACCATAGAATTTTTCGAGAAAATCTAAAATTGGAAAAATTCGAATTTTCTCGCTACAAATCTCTCTACTCCGACGATGTTGATTTCGAGTTTCGCATCTTTTCATATTATATTGCGCGTTTCGATTTATGTTGTTTTTCGCTTTCAGCGTCGTCGATAAAGATAATCGGAAAGAGAATACGAAAAAACCACGTAACCGGATTACCGATAACGAATACAGGCTTCACAATAAGGATACGATAAGGAAAGTTCCGAAAGAAGGTTTAACGTTACTTCATAAAGCGGTGAGTGTTTCTCCACTATTCAGTTAAAGGCATAAAAGCCAAGAGAAAAGGGGCGTGGCTGAATACCTCCGTAAATGAAGGATTATTCTTCCTACTTGATAAACCAACGAGGGCCGCGCAATGAAACTCGGTCGCGTTTATTAAAACAAAGTTAAGTCCCGTAAGCATAGACCGGCTAAGAGAATCGAAAACAAGCGGACAGTAAATTTGCGTTATCTCCTCATCTCCTTGAAAATCCCCTTTCCCATCCCGGGGACGGATTTCCCGTTAGTTTGCCGAGGAGAACGCGGATAGGAAATTACGTCTGTAATATTACCTGTTACAGACTATTGGCTCTTATTCCGGTCTGAACGATAACTTTGTACGGCCTCAAATGCCATTCGCCGCAAGAAATATGGAAGGTCTTTCGGGAATAAAGCACCTTCAGCATTTTCGGTCTCCACCGATGCAACAGTGGCTCTCAAACTATTCTCAAACTTTCATTTGTAAATATACCAAGAAATATTGTATAAAAAATGTCTCGAAGAGAAAATTGTTTGAAATGGAATTTATTTGAAATGAAATTAATTTGTGGTTTGTTAACTCCTTCTTTGACAAATTGAAATCGTTGGCGACCCTCGAATTTCTTTAAAAATAATTTTACTCTATTAAAGTCAATGAAGAATTGTATAACATGGTAAAGGCTTTGGAAGGTATTTAAGGATTTTTTCAAACTTTTTTAAAGTCTAAGACAATTGAATACTTAAGCTTGGGTCGTAAACGAATCAGTTTATCTACGGATTATGTAAACGTATATCTATTTGCCTACGAAGTTAATGAAGAATATCGTAGCAGAATTTCTTAAATCTCTTTATAGTGATACATTCTCAATTTAAAAATATAAGATACTTCTATCTATATAATTTTTCTATTTTCTATTTTCTAATTTTCTATTTTCTATTTATAACTTGAATGATAATCGATAAAAAGATTCATACGTAAGAGATGTACTAACAAATACATTTTACCAAAATTCTTGCTATAATTCTCTATTGCTTTTTTCCTCCTCGAAATTGTCGTTCAAGAGAAAATTACAAGCACGTTGAATTACTTGTTACAGCAGTTTTATTAGTTATCGAAGCTCGAAGTAAATGAAGTAAACCGAGGGGAAAAAAGAAAACGGAAAGAGCCGTTGGTGTAATCTAATTTGCTGATGCGACAAGAAGAAGAGTCTAAATTGGTGGGAATGGGGTAAAAAGCGGCATCGATCGATCCACGCGGGAAAATTGGAAATACCTTGGTCCAATCTCGAATCAAACTGTTCTGCGGTGAATCAAGATAAGGAGGATCTCTCCTTACTCCACTCGGAAATGTCGACGTTTAAGATCGTTCGAAAGGATCTCTTAAAATTTCTCAGAGTGTCACCGTAAATTCATCGATTGTACTGCACAGTGAAGACACGAATCATTCACATTCCCTTTTTCAATCTGCTACGTTTTTACGAGCTCTTTTACGGATAAATAAGCTTTCGCAGATATTCGATAGAAAGTCTTAAATTAATTTAGGAAACTTACGAATACTTGTGAGATAAGAGAAAGAAGATTTGGAGTTTTGCGCTTCTTAATTCGACCATTAGGAAATGAATAAAATTCCATAGTTTTTTCTTTTTTTCTTTTTCTACACCTCCAAAGCAAACCTTCTTTTGACGAGGAGAAAAGAAAAAACGGATTCCAACCGAGGATTCGTATTTCAGTATTTCACAATGGTAAGGAAAAAACCGAGACGAAAGTACTGAGGGAAAATACGAGGATATGTTAGAGGATTTTCTTTATGCTTGTACGTCTGATAGAAGGATACAAGGCAGCGTGTGGATCGAAAAGATCCAAGATATATAAGCGTATGGTATATTAATATTTAATAATCGGAAAGGAGAAAAGCTCAGCGGGATACATATCGCACCGCATGCATATTGAACGTATAAAGACGCGAACTATAGGAGAGGAGAAGAGATGTACAAATGGCAGAAATGTGATAGCAAAGTTGAAAATATGAACCTTTTACTTTCGTGGCATAGCTAGATCGAAATATACGTGCTTGAATAACTCACACGTCCTGTCTCCGAGAAGAATACAATTTTGTATTTGTACACATACCACAATGAAATATCTTGCTTGTTAAATAAAAATGGTAACGAAAAGAACATTTGCATATACAGTACCTCGGTAAAGTTAGGTAAAGAAAAACTTGAAGAAAAAAGCACAGATAATTATTAATAGAAATTGGTATACAACATAAACGTATAATTAGTAATCACACTACGTGGCTTTCTGATATAACGAATAATTGACTGTGAATAATTGACAAAATACTTTGACGATATTTACCAACTTTATGTTTGCAACAAATATCTCGCAACTTCCCTATACATTTTCAGACTCATTTCAAATTTTATCAATACAATCATGATATTCGTCTACGGAACTAATGAAATTTCAAAAGGTTTTATACAACGCATAATGATATATTCGTCACAAGTTTCTACAAGTTTCAAATAGCTTCGCGAACAAATGCACCGTATACATTGTAAAACGATGCAAGTCATAATATTTTTCTCAACTTTGTCGTAGTCGCTAATTGATTCATTGAAAACACGATTATTTAAACCGATGGGATTGAAAAGGTTCAGAATTCAAAATTATCTTTTCATTAACATTTTTCACCCTTTTCCTTCTGTCGATGCAATTAATTACTATATTTTATATTTATGAAATTATCAACGATATCCATTGCCCGTCGATTGTCAAGTTGTCATTGAGTACGATAACAATTAAGATAATTAATTGCCGTTCCGTTATTCATGCAATTTTCCAGTTCCTTCCCTCCTCTGTTTCCACTTTGTTCGATCAATGTGCGAGAACTCTCGGAGGGAATCGATATATTCATCCTGTATCAGTTCTTCAATACGAAAAATGAATTAACTCGTTATTTGAAACTTGTCGATTCGTATCGGCATATTAAACAAAATCGTGCTTTATTTTCTTTTTAACTGATACCCGGACACTTGTTTATTTTCGACAAGATCTATTTTAATAAATCAGAATGCAATGATTTTACTCTTCAAAATCATTATAATTATGCATAATTGCATACTAATAGCTATATATAGATAACAGAAAATTTTCGCAATTCCTATAAAGGCATATCGTCCCAGTTCTTACCTCGCAGCAACACTCACATTTTCTGCCGGATCATTGGATTTTCATTAAAATCCAACTCGAATCGTAGCTATGCATTACGACGCACGAGACGACTATACTCATCCTGATTCATTTCTAAGATTCATTCTTCAAGAAATTCCTTGAGTTACACGTTACAATCCGGCTCGAAAGTGGCACTGTAAAATGGTAAACATCCTGAACAATTCACCAGGCGTTGTTCCAGAATTGGAAACCAGAAATCCTCTGTTTACGCTCCGAGATTCTCGGGTCTGTGAATTTCCCGCCGTGTAGCCCCACCCCGATCGCCCTACTATCGTCCCTTTCGGATAAGAATTCTAATATCGCGCCGCCCGCCCGGGTCTTCTCGCTCAGTCTTGTTTTTGCGTTCGACTTTGGTGCCTCGTCGTATAATTCTTCCATGTCTTTTTTTTTAATATTTCATTCAGTGGATTTATTTCGTTTTATTAATTAAGACGCAATATGGTATAATTAGTGTCATTAATATATTAGTGTACCAGTGTATATGTTACGTCTTCGTACAATCAACGACATGGTGAGTTTTACTTTATATTTTTTTAAGTATCTGTTTCATGAGAAAATATTGTCTTGTATATTAAACGAATTTCAAATTTAAAGAGATATTCGTTTAAATAAATTAAAAAATATTTCTCTATTGATTAATATGTAAAAATAATATTGAACATTGTGATTGACTAGGTATATTTCTTATACAGAATTATTAATATCCTTAATATATATTAGTATGACGTTTAAAATTATATAATTTTCATAAGTAGAATTAAGTAACTTAATAAGGCGGCATGTGTGAATTTTGCAATTGGAAATACGCAGAAGATCGTGAGCCTTTTTGCAATGCCGGCAACTAATAAAATATACTACTACTATTAATATTCTTAGTAGAATTATTAATAACATGAATATTGTTTTGTATCATAAATAAGTTTCAAATTTCGCAGGAAATTTATTCAAGTGATCAATGATTAATACATACGTAAAATGAAAATTAAAAATTTCTTCATATTCCAAATTGATCGTATCTCATCCTAATATTAAATTATTAATATTTTTTACAGTTATTGACAGTTTAACGTAATAACTGAATTCTTGATATGGAAATATACAATGCCAAATATCGCTATACAAATTTATAACATCGGATATTACTTGTTGCGTTCGAACGTCACACACGCGACCTAAACAGGCTCTCGCGTGATTCCCCCATGACCGAATCTCTGTTTATTTATCGATCGATAGCCCAACGACATTGCATGCACGCGAACAATACAAAACACAAAACAAATTCAATCAGTAGATGACATAAGGAAAGCGAACAGGCTGGACATAAACGTTATCGTAAATTCATCAAACCTCGAACAGCAACGAGAAGAAAAGCCGGAGAAAGCGAGACTAGTCTGCGTCTGGCAGTCTCACAATCAATCTCCAACCCCTGTCTCACCCTCTGCAATCCTTTTTCCTGATCCCAAAAGCTCGAGGAGTTCGCGAGTGGACAATGAATACACTCCTTTCGTCCAGAACACGAGTGGGTTTGAAAAAAAGAGAGGAAAGGAGTATATAAAAAGGGGAGAGGGGTTGGTTGAAAATAAGAAGAAAATCGAAGTGGCCGGGTTTCGTGTTGCCATTCTTTGACACGAAATCATTGACAGGTCTCGCGCCGAATCGATACAACTTTTCCTTCGGTCAAACAAGCCAATGTTTACCGAGAACAACAAAGGAAAGGCCGATATACGGAGGGATGTATGTAAGTAGTTTTGAGACGTCTAGCTACATTTACACTGGGAACATAGTGTCTCTTTAACTACCATCGCCTCGTATAATCGACGTTCAACCCCTCTTCCTTCATCCTGTTCAACCTACTCTCGTAGAAAGCTTGGCAACCTAAATGAGATGCCGCCCGATCCCGGTTTCACTCGGAGCACTTTCACCATCCTCCTGGCTTGTGCCAACGAATAGATTCTCGTATGCATCCTCGGAAGGATACGTCGAGGGATTGGAACGAGAGGCAGGCGGAGATAATGAGTACAGGGTGATTATATGAGCATTGATTTCGAATGGAGCGTATGAAGAGAGCTGAACGATATTGTATAAGACAGTGATATTTAGGCTACTGAATCGGGTAAAAGTTGTTTCTGATAACGAATGAATTCGATTTTTTTAATGTAATAGTCCTAATACTGATCTAATTTCGACTAGGACCAAAGACGAAAAGTAAAAAATTATTTGTTTTCGTCATTCTCTATTTTCTAGTTGATTGTAAAGTAACGAGATTTGTTACCTATAAAAGAAAACTTTTCGTGAAATTTTTCCTAGAATATTTTATGATAATTAGATCCTTGAAAGATACATAGAAATATAATAATTATAATAGTAGCCAGTTATTAGATCTTATCCTGTGGATATTCCGTATCTTTAAAACATATTTTGCGGGGTGAATAAAACATCAGAACGTGAATCTATCCGATTAAAATTCGAATTCAAGTTGGAGAATGAAACTGCGATAAAACATACGAATTATTCTTCCCAACTTTCATTTGTCAAGTCTTGGACAAAATATTGTAAACATGCGCTTATAACTGTATCAGAGATGGATGGAGTATATGAAACTTTTCTCTTACGGACGAAGTTCATTAACGATACCTTCGAGTTGCCAGTCTTTTCTTCTTGTTCCGAATTAAAGGAGTGAAACTCGTACTGCGATTTTAATGAGATTTACCCCATCTTACCAGCGTCGAAACTAAAATCTTTAACCTTCTACATCTTTCCTTCTCTGTTAGTCAGGAAAAAGCAAAAGAGGACTGCCAGCTAATTCGTTTAACACAGAAATTTTTGTACTTTTAATTTGCATGAAACTTATCCAATCTGACGTATAAAAAGATTATGTTATCCTCGAACGTAACTTACAAAAACAAAAGTAATTATACAGTCATTTCAAAGTCTTGGAAATTACTGACACAAATCGTAGATTTTTCATAAAATTTTCATAACTTCACTGTCAAATGTGATACTGTAGCTATATAGGTACCTACAAAGATATACATGTACATGTATAGGTAATCACGTAATCCAAAGAGAAACTAGAATCGAGATAATAAAAATTTCTAAAGCATCAAAAGAAACGCTTCTTACTAATGACTTGAAAAGATATGAACATTTCAGATTAGAAACAGGCATACAGATAAAACAGACTATAGTTATTACTGTAAGGATAAAAGCGACGGATACGCCTTCGTTATCGCGAATCTTCTGTGGCATTAAAACGAATTAACGTCGAAGTATGCAAAGCTGAATCTTTCTTTTACGTCAAAGGGCATCGTTTTTCCAGACGGAAAATTCTGTTCATTTACCATGGACAAGGAAAGAAAGTTACTACTCGTATAGTCGTCTTAATATAATTTAAACCTTAAAGGATTATGAAAATATTTAATATCATAAGGATTTAAATGGTATTGTGTAAAAATTATTTTCAAACGAATTATAACAAATTTTATCACGCTTAATGATTATGATGAGTAAAAGAAACATAAATCCTTGGAGAATTACCAAGACAAAATCTCTTTGAAAATATTCAAAGAAGTAAAACGATGATCTCTCGCAACATTTTGCAACATCTTTCTGTTGAAGAATTAATTTTTTTTTTCTATTCAAAGTTTTTTCTATTCAACTCTCTCGTTGAGTTTCTTCTACAAAGTTTTTTCTATTCAACTCTTTCGTTATTAGTACGTGTCTTGTTCCAGATAGACCAGACCATTTATCGTAAAATTTATAATTCCAAGAAATCAATATTCTGTATTAATTTCTAGCAATATCCCATGAAAATCAGTGATTTAACTAAAAGCCTTGCTGCGATAATGAAGTCTTTCGTAATATTAAAAATTTCCATCTGTTTTCCTCTTATATATAGATACGCGGTATTAAAAATTGTTCAAAGCGAAAATCATTGAATACAGTGAACGGTAGATCTCGATTCTTCCCCGTTTCCATTCTCGGAAACTGGTTATTTAAAAAATCGAACGACAGATATTGGCGACGTGACATCTCGGATCCTTTTCTTTGAACGAAGTGAAACGTTATTAATGTCGTACTGAATTCGAGGCCATCTCGAAAGCATTTGCATGGACTGGAAATGGAGAACTCTCGTTTACGAGTACGGTCGCATCATACGCCGATATTAAAAAGTACCATCTCTTCAAAATTATTTCTAAATTATTAAAAATAACCAAGATACGAGCATATACGGCGACTCACGAAAGTAACTTGAACATTTATTATAGAAAAAATTTTTTACAAATTTATTATGTGTCATACAAGACTTTTTGAAATTTACTTAGTGATACAATAAAATGGTAGAGTAATTGACTATTTAATAATTTTGTAACTTTTTTTAAATGTACGTTTGCAATAAATATCTTTGACTTTTATGTATATTTTCGAATTTGTTTCAAACCTTCTCAATGTGAGTGACCATGATGGTTATATCATGTCACAACTCGTGCAAAATATTTTATATAATATACATATTCAGAAAAAGTTTCTACAAGTGCTCAAATATTTTTGTGGGCCGCCGTATATATATATATATATAATCCTGATCAAATATATGAAATTACGAGTTCTAGATTAAAAATAAATTTTACTCTATATCTAGAAATAGGGAGAATCGAACGACCGAACTCGCGGAGCGTATTTAATATTTGAGTTATTGAAATTACACGGAATAGAGATCGCTTTGGGCTCGTTCTCTCGTATCTATTACGCTGCAAAAGCAAGATTACGAGCGATGGGGAATATTATTTTCTCTATAATAATCGTCAATCTATTCTGTACTGGCGTACTTTGTCGAGTCTATCAAAGGATATACAGGGTGCTTATCGCAATGTTATTCAATATTTTTTAACGCAAATGTCATGACCAATAAAAAAAAACTTTGAATGTAATATGAATATTCAAAATTTCAGTTATTTTCAGTTCTTGGTTTATTAAAAATTCCCAAATTTCTAGATATTCATATTAAATTTTAAATATTAAAAATTGAAATCTAAAATCATATGTTATTTTTCTAACAACTACATTTCTTTATTCTCAACTCTCAACTAAGGTGAATTTAAAAATGAGGTACTTATATATTCCATTTTTTACAATTCACCCTGTATATGTAGTTTACAGCATCGAGTTCCGATAAAAACTCGAGAATTAAAGCCACGCGTTTTTCCTCGTTTGCTTGTAATGAAGAACGGTGATATTTTTCTTGTTCCCATTTTTTTCTGTTTGTTCGTTTTCTTTATCGTTCGCGTTTAATTAGAATCAATGATCGAAAAAAATGCGGAGAATGTGAATTCTTACCGTGAAATATATATCGCCTGATATTTTAAACCCCGTTGCTCCCTCGAATGTCTCGAAATTGCAGCGAAGATGGTGATTCAAGTTGACGTCTTAATAACACAATTTTCCCCTCGCTTGAAAATAAGCGGCACAAAATCGTTCTCCGTCAACACGAGTGGCAGCCATTAAAATGTTTCTGCTGAAAGGATAGCGAATTAATAAAAGCAAAACATCGATAGTAAAATATAAAAACTGTCTTTCTTCTTCCCTACTCTTTTTCAAAGGAGGAAATGTGAGCCAATCTACTGTAAAAGCTAACCTCTATTATGTTTGCAGAATAAACAAAGTTAAGTTGTAAAATTAGATTGTGACAAAAATTAACCTCTTACAGTTTTATTTTTTACAAATACTTTTATATTATTTATATGGATTCTCTAAAACGTTAAATACTGTTAATTAATTAATTAATAATTAATAGAATTAATCAATAGAGTTAATAGAATTAATTAATAATACTTGTCAAAAATGAAACAGAAATGTCTGATAAACGGATGAAGAGCGGTATATTTGTAACAAATTGGGATAACCTTAGCTTTATATTTAAGAATCTATCTTCAAACTATTCTTAACACGTCAGTATATCAATACTGATGTGCATAATTTATCAAGTTTAATTTATATGTTCGATATACATATCTAACCGTATACGTTTTTGGTGACAGTTTCTCGAACGACAAACTATGGTCATCACATATATGCTCCATACTTGCATTTACACTATATTTACACGTCCCACGCTATATCCTTCCTATCACATTTCGATTAAATTGTTACTTTCTCGCGAATTTTTATGAAAAATAACACTTAATCTAAGGAAAATTTGATCAAATTATGGAAAGCAAACCGTGCTTGCCTTGCAATCCGACGTAACTTTCCCGCGTTTTTAGCGTCACTTTAGCAAATTTGTGTCGACTTTGTTCCTTTCGGATATCTTCGGAAACTTTCGATTTCCGTAGCACGCTACGGTAGCCATGTAATGTCCAATCCGCGTAGTTCGTTCTGTCGGTTGCAAAACTTGTGATATTTTTCGGAAAGTCACGCATTAATTATGATTGAGTTCTCTTAATTGATAAAGCATCAGAGTGTTGACTGTATATACTAACTCCTTTTACTGTGTTTAAACGCGTATAAACCGTGGTTTAATACATAAAATAATATGTAATAGCAAAAGTTGTGTTTCACAAGAAGCATCTCTCACTCCACAATATTTCAACAAAATGACGATAACATAGCCAGTGGATCTTCATAATCTTCAACTCCTAGTTTCTTCCAGGTACATACATTCATTTTCCTCATTTAATCAGTTCCATTATACATACGTATATATGTGTATGTATTATCCGAAAGAGGTTAGTTTGATAACCAAATTTTAAAAGACAAATATCTGCGAGCAATACGAGCATTTTTGTGACATTTCATTTACATTATTTTGTCTCAAATTTATAAAGATCAGTTTGAAAAATACCAACTGCTGACATTTAATGACTGTGATATTATTTTAGCATTCAACTTTTAGCTGATTTAGGATATATTAATTTTTTTCGCTTCATCGTTTCGATTAAACATATATACTGCACATACATATAATTATCATATAGAAGAGGTTAGTTTAATGATCCGACTTTAAAAAGTAGCTATCTTTAATAAACAAAAGCATAAATAAAACAGATATTTCTATTACGTATTGTACTATTCGCGTTATTGTCTTTCAAATTTATAGAGCCCATCCTCAGAAATACAAACAAACATCCATTAAAAAGTTCTTTTATACAAACATTCGCGTTCATCCATATTATCTAAAAAAAAAAAACTAACTCCTTTCTAACTTTTCCAACCACCCAAGAGCAAGAAAGGATAATCCCAACGCTCTTTACTATGCATTACATTTAGTCTTCCACGCAAGTTTCATAATCCCTTGGTTTTTCCGTGGCGAATCAGAGGTCCGTAAATCAAAATTTTACGGGTGCGAGAATAAAGTGGTTGACTTTAAAAGGGAGGCCAGACTTTGTTGAACGTGACAGTATATACGTGTTCCTAAGTTTTGTCGAAAGCGACAAAGATCTCTGGAAGAGGGTGGCCTAGGACATGCGCGTGCTCGCGCCCTCGCGCCCCCGCAATGATTCGTAACTAAATGCAAATGCGTGTGGGCACTGCAGTAAATGCAAATGCAATGAGACGTAGTCGTCGCCATCTCGACTTTAAGCTGAGCTAATGCATTCAAGTGCAACGAAAGCAACGCGGTTCGTCGACCCCCCGGTCTTGGTAAGCTGCAACCTTCGTGCAAAGTCCCAACTACGTCACTCTATTTAATTACCACTGCTTCCGAGTGCCTCTGATAACGCGTTTAAGGGGCGTATTTTCTCCCGTGAAACTTTAGCAGAGATCACGGATACCTGTTACGATACGTCGATCGAAGGAGGATCTCCTTTTTTTCTCTCCTTACTTCGAGCGGAAGAACTTTTACACGTGACCCATCGTCCCAGAAATTTCCAAGAGAAAACACGGCAACGTGATTACTTCTTGATAAATGGAATTAAGGAAGCAAAGGATTATTTAGTATGTTATTTTGGCAAATTTTTTATATAATATTTTTTAACATCATGTTGAATTTCATTAGTCGTACGAATCCGTTAATTGTAGAAAACTTCGTGTGGCAAAGAAAATATACGTTGATTTATGAAAGCTCGAGAATATGATCGTGTTTTTGATAAATAAGGTCGAAAAAGGAAGGTATTGCGCAAGATGCTAGGTGAAGTGAATCACAACTTTTTGTATTCTTCAATAGCTTCACTGTTAAGTTCTGGAAAAATTTCAGAAATTTTCTTGATGGCAGGATTTCATTAATAAATTTCATCGATCAGAAAAAGCTTAATTTAGGTCATAAAAACTTTTGCCTGTTAATAAGTTAATTAAATTTCTGAATACACGACTAATTAGAACGAGTTAGAAATATCCATCATTTGGGATAGAAATATGGTCATAACTTAGTATTTCAATCTGCATCGACCTAAACCACTTCAACTTATGCCATCTCTGATAATCTCCACTTTGAGTTTGTAACTTTATAATCTACCTGCCTAAAATGATTATTGTAAGTCCATAAATTCCTCTTTAAAACAACATATTATACTATACTTTATTTAGAACTTTATATATTTCGTTTCTATGGACAAAATCAAAATTCCATAAGAAAGGATTCCATAGGAAAAATCAAAATCTCTCGCTTTTTGGTTGGTTTATTTTAAATTCTCTCGGTTAATCGCTCGTCGGACGAATCAGTTCAAAAACTAACAGTCAACAATTTTCGACGTTGGTCAGAGGCGTACTATTTTGTACCTCTTTTTTCACCATTCTCTGCCATCCTATCGGCGAGAGAGAAAAAAAACCAAAGCGTGAACCAATAAATCGAAGTGTCCATAGAATACTGATGGTTATTAGCAAATTTAGTGCAAGCTAGATCCCGCCGCAATTCCCATGTTTAACGTGGACCGACACATTATTCGAGCGTAGGTAATTTGTCGACGTTTACACGCATGCAAATATACGCGGTACGTCCGTACGTACATAGCAAGCCGCCGCAGCATTTATCTGAAGTTCGATTATCTGACAGCGTTCCTGTAATAACTAACCTGGCCTGGATGGAATTTCCACTAATCGACCGTGACGGTAATGGAAATAAATGAATCCCTCCAACATTGCAACCTTTATTAGATTCGGGACGCGAGACTTTGCAACATGAACAGGATCCATAGTTTATATATTTTTCTTTTATAATATTATTCAGTTTGGTAACTCGAACAACCTATTTTTAACTTTTCGTATCAATATTGATTTTTATCAACCACTTAATGATATATACAGATATGAATTGTTCTTAGTTTAGTCGATTATTTTAGTCGTTGACTTTTATTAATATGATAGCTACGATACCTTATATTAAAATATTTAAATATTTTATATAAAATATATGGTACATCCATTTGCAATATAAGATTTTTTATTATAAAAATATTGATCATTTTCACGAATATACCGAGGAAAAATATATGCGTTAAGGGATTAAGAGGTTGGGCTGAATCGATGAATGTATATTACACTTCTTAAACTTTTATGCATATTAAAAATTTGAGATTTTTCAGTTGAACGTCTATAGTGAATCTCTTGCTAATTTTGTTAGTAATTTGAAATTAATTGTACAGAGATACGGGTAATAATCCTCTTTACTTGCGCAGCCTCGTAAAAGAGTTTTAAAATTCATAAAGTGTTTTTTAAAATCTTCAAAATTCCGATAAACTTGGTAAGGGTGCACGTTTATGTTTCTTCGGCACTTTAATTATACCCGAAAGCATCGTCGATTCATCGTCGCGCAGCCGGAAATTATTATCGGCCCATCTAATTCGTAATATCATCGTATCCGGCTGGCGTCGCGTTTATTTCCATAACGCGCGTCGCGACGTCGACAATCGACGCCGCGCCTCTACGTTGCCCGTGTGCTGTGCCGCTGCAGCCTCTTTGCCGCGTATTTGCATACGCCGCGATACTCGAATGCATTAACTCTCGAGTTTAACGTCGAAGAGCCTCCGACGTCTCCAAACTGCTCTCTATTTGCATTTCCCAATGTCCGTGGTCGCGTTGCAACGACAAAACGAGCTGACGTAATGAGCATCCCTTCTTCCTTTCACGGTTACCACGAACAAACAAAATCGTCCGCCTTTCTTGGAAATTTCAACATTTTTTTATTTTGCGAATTAATGAGAATTTTCGTATGTATTTAATTTCTCGCTTCTCTTAAATTATATATATAAACGCGTACTTTAATATGGAGATGTTCGTTGAAATTCTACTGTTCTACTGATTTTCCTTTAATGTCTTCGAGGTTTAAAGATTGCCCGATTTAAACCTCTTAGGTGATCCATTAGTAGTTTAAAAGTTGGAGGATAACGAAAGACTAAAGGCTAAGATAGATTAATAAAGGAAATAAACAGATTGACGTTTTTACGTTAAAGGAACTGCAAGATTTTATGAATGTTTCAATGTGGTTTAGTTGGTGGCAAATTGAGTCTGGCTCGCAGACACTTGATATTTTGTGAAAGTTAGGATAAGTTCGTTAAGTTGGAGAGTTGATCTAGTTGAAGCTCAGGTGCTTGAAACCCTGAAGTGCTTTGTCGAGTATGGTATTAACTATCAAAGTACGGCAATTTAATGAAATTTTCGCGGTACGATAAGGGTAAGTGAAAGATTCGAAAGATTCAATACGCTCTGAATCCAAACGCACTTCGTATTTCGGTATACACCCGCCCCTCCATTTACGCGGAGTATCCGTTCCGCGTTTTACACGAATGAAAATAGCGTAAATAAAGTCTGTCAGTACCAGAGAAAAAATATGTACGCACACGATGACTAGCGAAACGTAATGTACCTTTATTCTTATCTCATACAGCACTGACGCGACTAGCCATGTAAATTAAGATCGCGCGTAAAAACTACCTCGTAAATTGCGTTATAATCTAGCGCGTAACACAAGTGCCGCGTAGATTGAGGGATCAGTGTAATTACACGTTGATAAATAAATAACAACGTCGAGTGTCGTATTATCGAGAAATAATTACACGTAGCTATGAGAGTAAAAAACGTCACGCGATCTTATTCGAAGGACAATGATCATTTTATTTATTCTGGCTCTGTAATAAATCATTTTCTTCTGTATAATCTGCGGAATACGCTGTATCAATTTGTCCTCGTTCTATTGAGCCACCTTGTACAATAAAAGTCATTCATTCGCGTTTGATATTCCAGAATTTTAATAACTCTGAATGGAGAACGACTTTAAGCATCGTTGTAACAGTCGAATGAAAGGTTGGCGATGTTACAGAGAACGAAAAGGGATGACGAATAATGCGAAAGATGGTCGTATTAAGAGTGGAAAGGGTGGAAATGGAGTTCGTGGTACCGTTGCAACGTCACAAAGCGTCATTGTGCAACGTTTTCTTTCCCTTCGCCGAATGTAAATGCCACGGAACGGTATCTATAAATATTTGCTGGCGTTTCTCTTACTAATGAGAACCGCCGTGAAAGCTATCTGATTCAGAAGGTTTCCAAGGGAAATGAAGAATAGACGGGGGTGGTGAGGCACCGACAGATTTTTATCGCCACCATAACGCCCACGGAGAGAAGAACACGCCGTCCTCGCGATCATAATGTCATTTGCATGGCAAAATTGAAATGTTAAAATGCAAATGGACGCGCGCAAATCACCGACCGAAATGCAACACATTTTTCGACTCCGAGGTACCGTGCAGATCTCGCGAAACATTTTCGAGCCGTCGGTTATCCCTCGAGAGAGAATTAGAAGAAACTAAATATATTATGATTGCATTTCTAAGTAAGATGGAATTTTGTTACGGACAAAGACGATTGTATATTCCTTAATTAAGAAAGAAGCTTGTGGCAGAGAACATTTTTCCTTCTTACGCAGAAAATCTTGCAAATTTTTATGCGATTTGTCAATCGTGTTCTCAATCATCGTGATTCTTATAAACAGAAACAACTGTGTCTTTCTACTGCTTCTTTTTAATTTAGCAAAGAGGATTGCGGTAGATATTTGCCAGCCAAATACCTATAACGTTATATTTATACAACGGTATTATTCGCCCGCATAATGCACCGCCAACAATACATAAATTTACAAACAGTACATAAACTTGTAAAACACCCCCTATACAAACATATTTGAAATTCCTGCCTGTTCTTGCTGCTGTATCGCGCGATCTCTGTCTTTAATCCCCCGACTTCTCTTTATTCTCCATTGTAATCTCCAATTGTCACTAAATTATACCAACAATTACCAAAGCGCTTTACACGAACCAACCATAGTTTCAATTCACCAACTCTCGTTAACAGTCTCCCTCCCAACGTTCAAAACCCGAGCGTAACTTCTCGCGCGATTGCTCTGCAAGTCACAAATGACTGCACGATAGCTAAAAACAGCGCAGACAGGCAAAGTCTAGGAAATCTCTGGCAGACTTCGCAGGAATCCCCGAATTAAGCGATCTCAACGTGACGGATACGTTGGAGATTATTTCACGAGGTCCAGGGGCTTACGAAGAAAAACGAAGCGCCTTCGAGAGGCATCGATCCGCTATGGCGGAACAGCGGAAACAACTCGTAACCCCGAGAACGTAATTTGCAATCAGATGTCGAAGCTCCGAGCACGGGGAGCGAAAACAAGGAAGCTCGATTGGCTGGGAGCCAGTGACGGATCCCGCGGTCTTCCCGAAGGGGTGGCGTTTTGTCACTCTTGTCAGTCCGTGGAACAGACACGAGCTCGTCTATCGTGGATGCTTAACACCCATCCGCCTGAAATTCTCTTCTTCTTCTCCCGCGTTCTTCTTCTTCTTTCTCTTTTCCCCTTTTTTCTCTTTCTCTTCCCCTTTCGGCTTTTTTTCGCTTTTTCCTCCGAAAGAACGTTGGAGGATAAATCACAGCGGGGCACGCGATTTGCGGCCTCGCCTTTTCCCAAATGACTCGTGTAAATGCCGGTTTTTCCGAGAAATCCGGGTAATTCGGGAATCTCGTTTCGAAGCTAGGCCACCGACTCGCTTTTCTTCGGTTTTACGTAGCCACCACGGTGCACTGCCTCTTGCCGAGTCCTATCGATCGATAACGAGCTAGAGAATCTCTTCGTGTCGTTCGCATACATTTTTACCCAACCAGTCCTCTCTCAGGGGAGGATTGCAACGGTAAAGGGTAAATTGCGAGTGATTCTATACCCTTCCTTTTCCCATCCTACGAAATTGCCTGGCCATTTTTGGCAAAAAGCTTGTATCTAAATCGTATTTTGTCAGGGACTATCGTCGCGCAGTGTACTAACGCGTTTATAAGCTCGCTATCTCGAAACGTTCCATAACGTGTCACGCGCAAAAATATAGACGGAATTTTATCCTCGAGAATTTCCGAAAAAGAACGTCTACTTGCTCGAAAGGACTAGATTAAAATTTTCAAACTCCAGCTTGACTCAGCCTTTAGCTAAGCTTAACAACCCTTTGACAGCTTAACATGTAAAAATCTACCTTTCGCCAATAAAACGTACAAGTTGTCAGCCGAAAAACAGGTCCGAAGCAGAAACGTAACACGCGAGATATAATACAGAAATTGCGATAAAGCGTAGTTGCGGTATAGTTGAAACGCGCGATACATTCGCGAGGTTAATTAGACGCGGGAAACGGCGTAGGGTAGTACAGGGATTCGACAAAAACTGCAACTTCCGCCGGATCTCGGCTGTAATCGAGTGGCAGAAAATTAGGAAGTTCGTTTCTTTGGACCGGTTTGCCAGAGGATAGAAGGGAAAAGGGTAGCGTTTTTTTCGAGCACTTTTAAGGCGGTTGTCCCGGTTCTCTCCACAGTCACGAACCACCGCGGCCAACAGGGAAGGGAATTTTTTTCGGCCGGATCCCCGTAATTCAAGGTAGTATCTCCGCAGCGAGGGAAACCGCGGCCCGCTTCTCTACGATTTTATACGCCCAAGCACGCATATATAAACTCCTTTCATGGCGCGACGGGCAACTGCAACAAGCCAGAGCCTCGTTTTCAACGCCAACATTTGAGACTTAAACGTACATATACTTTTATTTATCACGGGGCCGTGGCAAGCGTGTCCCTCGAGAACCACGAAATGAACGTCACTTAATTTACGCGCTGTCTGACGTTTTCATACATGCTCAACCACCGCTCAACTGTCCCAGTTCGTCGAGCTTCCTCTGAAAGCGGCTTAGCTTCGCGTTTAAAACGCCACCCTTCTGCTCACCTAGTCTTTCCCGAGCCTTTGAACAGGTTTTCGATAGAACGGTGAATTCCTTGTGAAATTCGTGTTTTTTGAATTTGATGGAAAGGCGAAAGAGAGGTAGAGAGAAAGAGAGAGAGAGAGGAAGAGTGGTACGAGCGAACTCACAGGTTTTGAAAACCGGAGGTGCATTGAAGTCTGACGCATCGCCATTAATCACCGGTTGTTTTGCCGAGGCCGTCTTAACGCGCTATCAGGAACTCTAAAATGGCGTGGCGTTATGACGTCGAATTTTGTGCAAAGCACCGGGAAAGCAGGATATTAAGGCGCTTAACTGCGCGAGAGAAAAGGCGCGGAGGTTGGCTTCGTGTTATTAAGAGAAAAAGTTTACACGCTGGTGAAATATCGTTTGCGTTTGGGAAACGAAAAGAAACGTGTAGGCGGAATGGGAAAAATTTCATAACCGAATCCGTGGAATCTTTAGGTGTCTTGGACATTTGTTTCTCTTTCAAGATCCTTCGTTGTCCGACTACTTTGTACTTAAGTTACTTTCAAACGCTGCCTGATTAGTTTCCGTTTGCAACATCGTAAGAGACATTTAGTAGAAAAGTTTCAGAGCATGATTTTCTATTCACTTTCATCAGAATCTTCGTAAATCAGAATTATCTTGAATTTTTTACCCCATAATTCCGAAGAGCAACGTTTCTACCTACCTTCGTCAAATCTCGCTTGTAACCCAAGGATACAGAAATGAATAAACAAGCAATGTCTGGCAAAGTTTTGACACTCTTAGATTCGCGAGACGCTGCCACGTGTCACTTACCACCGGGACCAGGCAGCGTGCATCCACTTCCGCCATGGAAACGGATGACTTTCGGGATTCAAAAGCAGAGTATTTCTAGCGCTGTAACTTCGCGCCAACACTTTGTACACAAGGTACATAAACTCGGCTTGAATTACGAATGGCAAACTCCTCTGGAACGTATTTCTGTGAATGTACACCAAACAGCTCGGAAGTTATCCACGGGTTTTGCGATTCATATTCCTGTAATTCAATGGATCCCCCGGAATTTAAGCGACATCGCGAGATGCCGTTCCCCAGAAACCGCTGAAATTAAGTCCAAATTGCAGTGCTAATTCGTTTTACGACAAAACAATTTTCGCTCTATGTTACTCGTGCATATAGAAATGTATAAATTCGATTTGACGTTCTACTTTTCATACAGAGAAGCGCTTACAGCAAAGACTTTAAGATCAAAAAGCCGGCCGCTCGACGAACCTGACCGAACGAAGAATTCAAAAGATTTCCAACGAATTTAATTCCATTTTTGCTCTTGTTTCGGTAACAATGGACTATTAACGAAATTTAAAAAGAACTTTCTTCCAATCCATTCGACTCGATATATTTTTTCCAAAATCACGCCATAAGTCCTCTCGAGTCAACCATCGCGATGTCAAATATTTCCATTTACTAACATAAAACATCTCTCGTATCGTTACACGATCAAGTCCTCGGAGTAGCAGCATCCTCAATCCCAACAACGACACCGTCTAAATCTCCGTTTCCGGCGAGTTTTGCAGTCGTAGCCGCAAGTCCCTCGAGAAAAACGCAACTTTGGCCGTCCTTCTTTTTTTTTTCTTATTCTCCAGCCTGTACTATAAGTCGCATTTTTATTCGTCCCCCGACGTATCCAGTCGACCTGACAACCGCTATATATTCCCCCACGAAGTTTTAATATCCTGCGGCGGAGACGACCAGACGTCTGCCATGGATCTCGCGACAGGATCTCGGATGCAACTTTTAAATCGGCCTCGCTAGAATTCCCGTAGAATCCCAGGGCAATTCCGGGGCCGATCGAGAGGCCGATGCTCCACGAGACGTGTGCAACCGATCCCCTAAGGGGTTGCACGCGTACCTCGTATCTCGTTCACCGCCACTTTCCAGTCTGATTTCCTCGGTGAATTTGCTTTTTCTATTAAAGGAACGTTAAGGGTGAAAGGGGAACCATGAAATTGAGCCTCAACCTCTATCTCCTCTGTAAGATCGATCAAGCGACGAGTAGCACGCGTCACCGCTCAAAGGGAGATTACAGATTCTTAATTCGAATCGATCTCCTTCGTTTTCACGCTGATAATGATATGGCCTAAGTGTTTGATCGTGGCTTATGTGAAATTGCTTGCGTGTACTTGAGGATTACGCTCGTATATTTCGGATTTGTTTGATGCTCGTTGTTCTTATCGGGCAAATCTCTGAATAAATAATAGATGGCCTTTGGTACTGTTGATGTGATTTTAATTGAGAGACGCGATGGAGATACGGTATTTACGTAAATGTATTTTTAGTAAAGATAAACGTAGAGAATAATATAGGATAAATTGTAAGATATAGTGTTAGTTAGTTTGGTAACGGTATGATTTATTTCAATATCGTTGACGCCAACATAAAATCAAGTGCGATACTCCGTCAGTCTATATGCACGCAGTCATCATTCGTCGCTAACTCGTCTCGTCACAATGGCTCTCTTCCACGCCGACCACACTCCTTGACGACGCTGACGACATTCTTCGACAACACTGGAGGAGCTCGCTGGCAACACACTAAAAGTCCGACAACTCCGGCAATGCTAAAGCTCGCTGACAACGCTAAAGCCCGCTGGTAACACTAAAGCCTGCTGGTAACACTAAAGCCCCGATGGCAACACTAAAGCTCCTCAATTCACTAACGGCTACCTTTTATACCCTGGTTCTGGAATACCTGGCCCGCACATGTCCCATGGTCAAGTAGACCCTCTTAATTACTTATGGTTTTCCCTCGATACTACAATAATATATAATATCTGTATTCGTATAATGAATTTTATTCGGAGAATATTATGATGATTAATTTTGTATTTCTAATACTTTATGAACATATACGTATAGTAATTTGTCTTAATATCTACACGGTATATTTAATTACATATAGATATATTACAAGTCTAGCTCTAACGATAAAGGAAATAATAATCCTCCAATTGAAAAACAATTTCACGAAATAACTTCGCAAGGCCACGCTTTCATTTAAGAAACAAAAAAGAAAAAAGATTAAGGGAAAGAAACGAAAGAATCATTTCGCTCCAATAATTTGCAATCCTTAATGGGTTTCGGATGGCTCGCCGGCTTTGCATGCTTTCTCTCAGCCTTTTTCAAGATACACAATATGAACAACGTGTACGAAGCAGGTAATATCATCTTCCAAATGAAAATATCGACATGTTTTATCCCCTTTAATTAAACCCTGCTATTTACTATTTTTTTGTTGGTCAAGATATGTTAGAATATTTATAGTTTCCCATGTTCTTCGCCTTTTAACCAAAGGAAAGGAATAAGCTCTTTTTCTTCGGACAGCTAAAAGCGCCTTTGAAGTTTTCTTCAATTTGACAATCGTAGATAAGATATTTTAATTAAGGAGAGTAGGAGATTCCTTAAGATTCGTTCATAATAGTCAAATTACTTGAATCCAAGTTGTTTGAGTTCGAGAGACTTGATTTCAAAAAGATATTTAATATACATTTTTTAACGAGTAATTAATTATAATATTAATAAAACGTCTAATAGAAGTGTTATACGTTACGAAACGTGACTGAATATAAAATTTAAAAAGCTTGAGTTGCGACAAATTCGTTGTAATTCGTAGCTTGTGACTTGTAAAATTTCGCTAATAACTCGTTAATTGATAATAATTGTGCAAGATGGTCCACCTATCCATCCGTATCACGAACACCACGATAACGGATCTGAGCTATAAATTACCCTTCTTTGTGGTATAATAAAGAATTTATATATAGATTTCTCTTTCGAAGCATCACCGTGCGAACCGATAAACTGAAAATTGCAGTTGCCCATGGAAAACTCGTGGAGTATACATTAACCTTTATTGATCACATCTCTGGCTGAAGACTGCGATATAATACAGGTGCATGCTCGTACTATTATAAATATGTATGTATGTGTGAGTATATAAACGCGCATACCATAGGAGGAAATTTCGAATAAACGTGTGTCGTAAATATCCTTCGATGTGCTAGCCGATGTTGCGAATTGATATACAAATCCCAGATGCAAAGCGATGAAAAAGGAGATAAGGGAAATAACTGACGTATCCCAAGAATATTTATTGTTTTGTCTAGTGAGAATTATGTTTGGGGCGTAAACCATAGGCCGTAGATAATGTTAAGATACGTAAAATAACTAGATTAATCGAGAAATTTTGGTGCTTTCGTTCTTTGGAAGAGAAAATATCAATGGAAGATTACAGAAGAGAAACGTCACTGCAAGTACGTATTTGTTAATTTTCTGATTTTAATACCGTGTTACAATTAAAGAATGATATTTTAATGTTTAATACTTTGCGTTAATAGCGTTGTTGACAAAGAATGAACTTCACATTCAAGTTTCTGGTGAAAAACCAGTCTATAAGAATTCTCATGTACACAAAGAGCTACGTAATACACGGTGAAATTATTCAAAAATACTTTATCCCGCGATAACGGAGAGTGGTTATCAGTTCCTCGCACGTATCTAATACATAACACAAACCACGTAACGAAACCATTGTAGAACTTGTTCAACATTCTAGTCACGATAACCAAGCTAAGAGAAGAATTCTTAAAAATTGCCAAATAAATATAAAGAATCCCTTTAAGATGTAGAACGGGTCGGTCTGGTTGTTCACGATGACCTTTTTTTTTATTTTCTTCATCTTCCGATACGTTTGTGCACGTATTACTCTGGCGAGATGCGTTTCGAAATTCCTTGCAGGATCAGCAATTTCCATAAAATTATTACACAGCGTGCACACCACCGAAATTTGCATAGCGTGACCGTGTCGCGGCCGCGCGAATAAAAAAGACTCGCTGCGTTTCGCTCTAATCGGGTTTCCGTGTCCTACCGTCTGTTCGCGCGATTCAACGTAGTCCACAGTAGAATATTTACAGATTTTCCAAGGGAAACCACATCGAGCGTAATGTTTTCGCGATTTTTCAATACCACCGTCTTTGATTCCCTTCGAAGCTATCAAACGAATTCGCGATATAGCCTTTTTGCGAATAAAAGTCTCATAGGTAGGCAGCCTTTTAACTTCGAATGACTTCCGCTCAACTCCATAGCCAGGTTTATTCGAGACCTTGCGAATGTAGATTTTATCGAAGTTGAATTAAGCGAGTAAATAGGAGGAAATGGTTCTATTTATTAGCATGTTTCTTTTAGAACGTGATGTGTTCTTTTTTTTCTGGATTACAAGAAAGTAAAATTGATGAACGAGTCAGGTCAGTTTTAAAGGAAATATCGAATATATACTTGATAATAAATAACAGGAAAAACTTTTGAACTGAAATTTTGCTTCTCATAAAACTGTTTATTTTTAAAACAATAAAAAACGGATTTTTCGGGATAATAAAAAGAGTATAGATAGATTTTGTTAAAAATTTAATAAATCTTCTGTGTATCTTAAATTATTATTATAATAAAAACAATATTATTATTCGTTGTCATACTGACATACAATAA
Source organism: Bombus terrestris (assembly GCF_910591885.1). Classification (NCBI taxonomy): domain Eukaryota; kingdom Metazoa; phylum Arthropoda; class Insecta; order Hymenoptera; family Apidae; genus Bombus; species Bombus terrestris. The sequence goes on along the minus strand of NC_063277.1, from coordinate 17,202,701 downwards.
TAAGTCTATAATACTATTACAGATTATGTTAGTACAGAAAAACGCCTATTGATTCATTAACAATTCCATGAAAACAATCAAATACCATAATTTTCTATATATTTACAATTTTTCTTTTTCTTTTTTACATTGAATAATTTCGTTGGAATACATATTTATAACATAGGATCAAAACGTATTACAACTAGTAAATTAAGTACATACTTTGCATTTGCATAGTTTATAGTACTATGAGAGGAAATTATTGCAAGTGTTCCTAAAGAATTATATACAGAACATGAGGAACACGGAAAAAACCTTAAAGTGTCAAAACTGCAAAAGGAATTAGAATTATACTAATATATAATTATACTGTGTCGAATAAAGATCAATGGCTATAAATTATTAGTCAATATCGCAAAAACTAATTTTACATTCTATAAAATTTCAGTTTTTATACGGATCACGATCGTTTCCGAAACATGCCATATATTTAATTGTAAATGTGTTCGGAAGCGTACCAAGCGTAGCAAACCGACTAGTTTTCACTTTTATATCTACGATTAACATTGGCGTAACGTGTTAAAAATGTCTTTTCCCTTCACAAATTTCTTACGTTTAATTCGTCCTCAGCTGGTAATCTCCATTTTGCGTAATATATCGCACCCATGGTAGTGCCTGATACCCGCTCTTTTCTATAATTTTCAAATAACGCACTTGGATTCCAGAAGTAGTAAAATACGGAATCTCAAATTTTACTTGAATCGGTGGCTTCCCTTCCACGTCTTCCCCAATGACAGATGGTAGACCAAAGTGTGCCCTCATTAGATATTCCTTACCACCAGGAAACGACTTAATGAACCAAGTTATTGCACTCTGCTCTGGTGAATATTTAACACTACCAATAGTAGTCCTAAATTTGGGCGAGTCTGCATCGTTGGGTACTGGGATTACTATTTCTACATTGTTGGCCGTAGAACGTCTCTTAAATTGCGATCTCGCTTTTATCATGTATTCTACCCTGCTGTGGGCATGCCTCTCAATGACAGATTCAATCCATATCAGAGGTTTTACGTGTGTATTCAGTCTGTAAGACATTAATTCAAACTCTCCATCCGGAGGAATGAATGAAATTGTTCTGTCGTTCTCGAATCTAGACAATCTGACACACTGATGGAATTTCACATCTTCCAATTCCACAGACTTGGACTTCCCACGGCCTGTAGATTCAAATAATACTTTGTCGTTAAGACCAAGTCTTAATTCTGGCATTCCAGACAAATAAACTCTCATCTTTATTGCACCCACAATTTCAGAACTTAAAACATTTCCATTAGCATTTGCAAGAAGGTTCACAGACTCTATCACATCTAGAAACACTTCATTTTTACGGTATTTTATACCTTCTGATCTCCAGGATACAGCATTGGTCACAGCCATGGGAATGCGTGGTTGAATTTCAAGTTTATGACCTTCCTGTGTAATGTACTCTTGTAATATCTTACTATCCGTGGTTTGTGGATACCCAAAGTCTATTAATTCATCTAGAAGCTCATAAATGACTACAAAATTATCTCGTATGCTTTCTTCTTCCAATTCCTTGAAATATTCTTGCATCACTTGCACCAGTTTATGCAAGAATACAAATACTAAGGAAATATTTGCATTCTTCTTTGTAGTGGATACAATATACAAATTATTGTACTTTATATATGCATATGTGCATTCTGTGGTTTGGATAATCGGAGTAAGATTGCCCTCCTCCTCGCGTTCCATTACAAGAGGCATGAACTTTTCTATAACACCCGTTTCTATATCTCCACGATAATTTCGTGAGATCAAAACCTTCCCCTTCACGTCTAAAATATATATCGCAGACGTCGACATCTTGAAAATTTGTTATACTGCAACTAAGGAAAACCTAACCGTTATCCTAATATTCCAATCTTTACTAAAAGTGTGAAATTGTGAAGAGGAAGAAAAAGAAATGACAAATGCGAACGTTCCATAAACCGAGTATAGAAAGTACGTGATAGAGGTTATGTTATCAAACAAAAGTACATAATTTAAAGGAAGAGTTCAATTAAAATTTACAATACGATGCACAAAATTTTGATCAAAATTGTAATGTAAAGAACTACTAGAAGAACGAATGAGAAATGTATCCATGAAACGTCTTAATTTGACATCTGTGGTACGTCAAAAACACTGGATATGTATTTCAAGGAAAAATTTGTCACATATATAAGTACTTACTACGTGTGCTTGCAATTCCTGAAGAAATGTTAACTTTTAGATTATTTACATCGAAGATAATTTTTCTTATAAATGAATAACAGAAAAGATGTTATTGACAAAAAAGAGACAGCCCCTCCCAGTTGCTTGAGTGCCACTGTGGCACTACCTGAAGTTGCTCGCTACGAATGTACGAGGTGCGAGCCGTAATCGAGGCGCATGCGTTGCTAACTTCTATTTCTATTACTACTATCTTTACTCTCCTCCCTTGTTCTCATGTAAAAATTGTCCGATCGCTATCTTTTCAACTTTATTGTTTTTATTAATAAAAAAAAGGTAATTTGTAATACCTGAAAGAAAGCGTTGATGATTATTGCTGAATTGACGAATTAAAAAATTCATATCGATCTTAAATCAAATTATTGATACTTCCACTCAGTTTCGCATTACATTTCGTGGCTTAACATTTTTGCATAAAATTAGAGTAGAATTTTTCCAAGGTAATGCCCGTTGGTTCATTATCATAATTATTGTAATTTTGTTCTAAGCATTTTATCTTATCTTCCACTAAAAATATGTTGTCGTAAACCTTATCATTCCTCATAGCCTATTTAGTAATTTTTAGAAAAAAAGTTCTCCACAAATATGAAAATGGTATACCGCGTTCATAAATTAATAGTTATAACTACGAGTTTCGTAAGAACACTTTAAATCTTGGATTATAAAAGTTAATAGTAAATTGATATTCTGTTTATGTATAATTTTTCATTAAAATCAATCAAAATTAATCCAATTATATGTACCTATTATTCTGTGGAAAGAACAATTGAAAAATAGTTCTGTTGTACACACTGCACAGCATATACTTGGCAATATCTTCTGGAAACTAAATAAATGGCAATATAAAAATTTAAATACTATTATATATATATGATACTATACTAACTAACTAATACTATACTAACTAATACTAATATATCTCATAACAATACGAACATTTAATTATTAGACTCAAATAAACAAAAAAGACATCATTTTTAGTCCATTTAAACAAAAGTCACATTTGACAATAACATTTTTCACAAAACCTTACAAAATGACTGTTATTTTTGGTCCCTGACTACTGTAATCTTCCAATTCTTCAGATTTCATTAATTTCTTAAATTCAAGACGTAATTTACGAACATACAGCAAAGTAAAGGAGGTATAAGCTTGACGCGATGTTTCAAGAAAAAATCTACCAGGTTCGCGAATTCCAACGTTACATAGGAGCACAATGGCCATCGGTGTTACGTAATAAAAGTGTAGTGCACCGAAGTAGGCAATTGTTCGGCACAAAAGCGCATCGATGACCCCACGGTGCGGTGCGCTCGCTATAAAATATAAAAGGACGAGGGAAAGGTAACTGAACCTCGTTTGACTACGTGAGCTTTGAAAGGAGAACGGAAAGTAGAAGATGGCGCGGGAACCGACCGGTCGCTGTTACCCCTTCCTCTCCGTGAAGCTGCGTACAACGATCGAAGCCTTTCAATTTTAATTAAAATGTAATTTACGATGTCGTTCTACCGATAAAGTATAAAACCGTTACTTAAACCGTGAAGAGGGCTTCCGAAAAAAAAGTTCTATCGATCGAATCCTCTTCGTCTTTCCTTTCATTGCATTTTATTGAACTTTGATATTTAACGTTATGAAAATCTGGCGATATAGTCACTAGTGTATCGCACATGTACTTTTCACGATTAAAAATGTACGCTATAAAGTCGTCCTAGGATCTTGAATTTTTATACAGGTACAAGGTGCAAGATACAACGCGACAAAGTCTGACCAGAAGTACGCAAAATCGAGCAGTTAAAATTTCAAACCATAATTAACCAAACGATAGCTTATAAAGGCTATTTTTGTAGTTACATTTTATTATATTTTGAATTTCATTTTTATGTAATAAAACGATAACACAAATCTTGCGTTATTTCGTCTAGAAAATTTTCCACTCTAAAAGCTGAATAAAAAAAAGAAAAAATAATGCTTGGCTTGCGGAACAGTACAGAGTAAATATACTAAATAAAGGATACCAGCAATAAAAAAAATAACAAGAATAATAAAAAAAGTATATTTTTCATGTATCAATAATAGGAACAAACCAGCGATACCATAAACGAGAATATACCTGAAATCAAAAACTGACGATGTCGTAAATAACAAAAATAATAAAAGAAATATATTTCATATATGTAATACCCGCAATAAAGGTAAAACAGTAGCATCACAGACAAAAATATTATATAACAGAAGTTCAGAAACAATGACTTCAACGAATTAATAAAAGTGGTACAGAAATATATAAACCCCATGACACTAAAATTACTCGTACAGAAAATCGCATAAAGAACGCGTAATATCGTTAGTTTGATTTTCCTATTTAAAAAAAAAACACTGCTCGAAACAAGCGAGTAAATAGATTAAATCGAAAAACAATGTGTTTACATTTAAAAATCCGTGCAGCCAGCTTGTTTCCACGATAACACAATTACGCTGCATCAAGTGTTTTCGCACGTTAACCAATCTCTTTCGCTATTTTATCCGAGAGGGAAAAATAGAGGAAGCAGCCAACGTATGGAGAACTGGAAAACTGCTGACCGAGTCTCACCAACGAAATCAGAAATTTTACCGTAATACAGAACGTAACCGATCGTAGCAAACGGCACAAATGTATTTGCCGTATAGATGGACAAATATTGTTTCCTCCTTCCGTAATAATCGTTAACTCGGAGATGATTTATTTGATTGACTCTAGATCGTCTGCATCCCGCCCGAATCCAGCTACGAGAAAGAGATATTTACTAGAGCGATCGACTCGTCCTGAATCTCAGCACTGTTTGCACGAAATTCCGCGAGAAATTCCATCGTAATTGAACGAGACCGTCTCGATTATAAAGTCAAATCATCAATGAAGTAGAGGATAGCAACTCTTCCACCGCTAGGGAATGCATTTTCTTTCCTCCTTCTGTTCCCTCCATTCTAATTTTCTCTCTGTTCCTCTACAAATCTTCTACAGTTTTCTTCAGACGTGATTTCCTTCAGTTGAGTAAATAGTCGGTCGTGGACAGGAGATGGTAAATAAACGGTCTATATGTTAAGGTACGAAATGAAAGAGTAAAATGTGCATAGAAGGAATGTAGCTCCATCGAATTAAATCTAAAAAAAAATTTGAAATGATTTAGCAGATAAAAAGATTTCAAACTTACAAATCTTTAATAAAATCATATTTAGTTTCATGATGAACTTTGATTAATTTGAATACTGTATCTAAAGCTTAATGAAAAATTGGGATTTATAATAAGAAAATTGGGGATAATAAGAAAAAACATAGATAGTTTTTATTAAAAATTTAATACATCTCAATGTCTTAAATTACTAATACATTGTTTACAATAATAACAACATTATTATCTCTTGTCATACTGATATACAATAATAAACTTGTAATACTATTAGAACTTACACATATATTAATACCGAAAAATGCCTATAATTCGTTAACAATTCCATGAAGACATTCAAATACCATGGTTTCCTACATATTTACAATTCTTCTCTTTTTTTATATTGGGTAATTTAATGTATACTATAGTTGCCCCTGTATGTGGAAAATACTATTTGTAGTTCATATTTGCAATATGGAATGAGAAAAAACATACAGTCAATAAATTAAGTACATCGCCGTTGCACACGATTTATGGTAGTACGAGAGGAGAATATTGAAAATGTTCCTAAGAAATTATATACAAAACATGAAGAAAATGTACAAAATATTAGCGAGTATTAAAACTGTAAAAAAGATTAAAATTACACTAAATCCGACAAATAAAGATCAATGACGATAAATTATTGGTCAATATCGCAAACTCTAGTTTTTTACATTCTACAAGATCTTAATTTCTATACAGATCACGATCGTTTCCGAAAATTACCATAAAATTAATTATAAACATTCGGAAGCATACTAAGCGTAGCAAACCGACTAGTTTTGCATTTCTGATTAACATTAACGTAACATGTCAAAAATTCTGCCTTTTTCCTTCATAAATTTCTTAAGTTTAATTCGTCCTCAGCTGGTAATCTCCATTTTGCGTAATATACCGCACCCATGGTAGTGCCTGATACCCGCTCTTTTCTATAATTTTCAAATAACGCACTTGGATTCCAGAAGTAGTGAAATACGGAATCTCAAATTTTACTTGAATCGGTGGCTTCCCTTCCACGTCTTCCCCAATGACAGATGGTAGACCAAAGTGTGCCCTCATCAGATATTCTTTACCACCAGGAAATGACTTAATGAACCAAGTTATTGCACTCTGCTCTGGTGAATATTTAACACTACCAATGGTAGTCTTAAATTTGGGCGAGTCTGCATCGTTGGGTACTGGGATTACAATTTCTACATTGTTGGCCGTAGAACGTCTCTTAAATTGCGATCTCGCTTTTACCATGTATTCTACCCTGCTGTGGGCATGCCTCTCAATGACAGATTCAATCCATATCAGAGGTTTTACGTGTGTATTCAGTCTGTAAGACATTAATTCAAACTCTCCATCCGGAGGAATGAATGAAATTGTTCTGTCGTTTTCGAATCTAGACAATCTGACACACTGATGGAATTTCACATCTTCCAATTCCACAGACTTGGACTTCCCACGGCCTGTAGATTCGAATAATACTTTGTCGTTAAGACCAAGTCTTAATTCTGGCATTCCAGACAAATAAACTCTCATCTTTATTGCACCCACAATTTCAGAACTTAAAACATTTCCATTAGCATTTGCAAGAAGGTTCACAGACTCTATCACATCTAGAAACACTTCATTTTTACGGTATTTTATACCTTCTGATCTCCAGGATACAGCATTGGTCACAGCCATGGGAATGCGTGGTTGAATTTCAAGTTTATGACCTTCCTGCGTAATGTACTCTTGTAATATCTTACTATCCGTGGTTTGTGGATATCCAAAGTCTATTAATTCATCTAGAAGCTCATAAATGACTACAAAATTATCTCGTATGCTTTCTTCTTCCAATTCCTTGAAATATTCTTGCATCACTTGCACCAGTTTATGCAAGAATACAAATACTAAGGAAATATTTGCATTCTTCTTTGTAGTGGATACAATATACAAATTATTGTACTTTATATATGCATATGTGCATTCTGTGGTTTGGATAATCGGAGTAAGATTGCCCTCCTCCTCGTGTTCCATTACAAGAGGCATGAACTTTTCTATAACACCCGTTTCTATATCTCCACGATAATTTCGTGAGATCAAAACCTTCCCCTTCACGTCTAAAATATATATCGCAGATGTCGACATCTTGAAAATTTATTGTACTGCAATTAAGAAAAACCTAATCGTTATTCTAATATGCCAATCTTTACTAAAAATGTGAAATTGTGAAGAGGAAGAGGAAGAAAAAGAAATGACAAATGCGAACGTTCGATAAACCGAGTATGGAAAATACGTGATAGAGGTTATGTTATGAAACAAAAGTACATAAATTAAAGAGTTCAGTACAAAATTTACAATACGATGCACAAAATTTATATCAAAATCATAATGTAAAGAACTACTAGAAGAACGGGTGAGAAATGTATCTATAGAAAGTTTTAATTTGACATCTATGATATGTCAAAAACACTGGATATGAATTTCAGGGAAAAATTTGTCACATATATAAGTACTTACATATTCTGGCAATTCGTTCAGAAGTGTTAGCGTTTCAATTATTTACATAGAAAAGAATTTCTCTTGTAGAAGAATCACAGAAGAGGTTTTATTGACAGAAAACCCTCCCCTCCCAATTGCTTCAGTAGCACTGAGGAGTGCCAGTACCCTGAAGTTGCTCGATACGAAACATAATCGAGGCGCATGCGTTGCCAACTTCGTGCTGAATATCGACCCGCTCCTCTTCCGAATCATTCAAACACTTTATAGACGGCAATATTTAGTGGGAAGTATTTTGTTCGAATTGTAAAACGCGCTATCATTTCAACTTTACTGCCACAGTAAAAAAGATAATTTAATAGTCTCGCTAAAGAGAAAAGCACCAGTGAGACTGCTGAATTGACGAATTGTAAAATTTATGCCGACCTTAAATCACATTACAAATACTTCCACTTTGTTGGTGGTATTGGTGACGTTGCACACGTTTTAACTTTTTTGCGTAAAATTGCAATAGAATTTTTCCAGGTCTTATTCTCATAATCATTGTCAATTTTAAAATAATAATTACATCAGCTTTCCTTAATTACCTTCAGCTAAAAATATATCTTGTTATAAACCTAATCTTTCAATAAATTGAAACTTTATTTTATTATAAGATAACTTATTTAGTAATTTTTCAAATTTCGCCATTAAAATTTCCAAATATTCCCTATAACGCACATAATATATTCTTTATAAATAAATTTTTTGTAATAAAAGTTCAAATACTATTTTAAGCCAGTGTACATAAACATCGACAGTTAATCACAAACATGAAATTCGTTTTCCGCAAAGACGTCAGCCAAGAATCTTGTCACAAGTATTCTTGCTCAGCCATATCCCATCGCTCTTTCCTTCGAGTCAGCTTCAAATTTCCCCGCAGAACAACAATCTTCCCGCTCCCATTCGCCTTGCTTCCGCTGTTTCCCCAGGTTTTGCACCATTTTGTTGCTGTTTCTTTCGCCTTTATTCCCCGGCGAGCATGCGGCCGCAAAGCAATCCCGTCGGTTCTCGGGCTGTCGATTTCCGTGGATGAAACGTCAATCCCAAGATAAAGTGGCGGAATACAGGGGCAGGATCTCGCGGCTGTATTACGCGCGCTCGAACCAACCCCCTCTATCCGGGGATGTAGAGGCTTGAAAGTTAGAGCCGCTCAGGGAATCCGACGCGACCGATAATTGAGACTCGGAATTAAATTAGCGGAACTTCGATTCCTCGACCGGCGGGCTCGTCCCCTCGGTGACTTGGCCGGAAATGCGTTCAGCTGCCTCAATCCTGTTTCCCTCGATCAAATCGTTAGGCGAACTGCTTTCCCTTTCTGATAGCCCGTCAACGCGCCAATGGGAGTGCAATTGAATTAAAAGGGCGCGCTGGAGAGTTGGACGAAGATCGTTTATTAACCCATTCAAAAGCAACGACACATCATGCGCGTTCTACGTTATTTCATTAATACAACCGATAATGCGTTATATACACTGGTTCATGAAAGTATTTAAACACTTGTAATAGAAAATATTTAGATTCATGTCGTATATGCTATACGAAACATTTTATAATTTTTCTAAACAGATTTCGTTTCATTTAATTCATACCGTAGACTAACTTTTTTATCAACTAGGTACATATATGTTTGTAATGGGCACCTTGTAATCTCTACATAAATTTTGAGATCGGTTTTAAAGTTAAATAATATCACGATAACAATCGATTCGAAATATTTTAAAGAAATTAATATTATCGTTAACATTTACATAATCGCATTATATGTAAGAATTTGCAAATTAACGCACCAGTCTGATGGTAAATTCTATTTAGTACGTATTAACTTCCAGAAAACAGGTGTTCTCCATGAAGATTCGCTTTGAAGAGCTAAAAACCTCGCTTACCAGTGCAATATCCCGCCGTACTTATGTACAACTTTTCACTATGAATTCCCTTAAACCCTGAAACACCATCAAAGCTTTGAGAGTCGTGTCCGTTTTATACGCGCTTTCCCACATATTTTTCAAAACCAGAATCATTAGCCCGATCTCACCGGAAAAGAGATTGTTTTCTCGAGCATCAAAGAGATTTTTCCATTCTGCGGCTAGCTGAGAACGGTGCTGGTCCTTCAGAAGAAAATCCATTAGGATTCTCAAACAGTCTCCTTCCGTTAACGTGAAACACTCCAGGTATTTACATGCGTTCCAGCTTAATTTTTCATGGTACAAATGAAGAAAATTCGAGTCCGATTAATAATAAATTTCTGCCAGGATGGTATCGTGTTCGAAGTTACCATAGAGAATGTTAATCTACGCGAAGGAGACACGCGACGTTTCTTTTTATCACTGGGCGAAGCCTGAAAGGTCTATGAAGCTCGCAAAGAGTTACATTAACGATAAAGTTGACAAATCGTTTTGTTAGCGGCATGAATAACGGTTCCAAATCGTGTTCTCGCGGGCTCACTCATTCTTTACACTCGAATGCACCCTTAACTACGTAGGTACGCCCTTATCTGGAATTTTCGATGAACACGCGAATACCACGTAATCGAGGATCAGTGAATTTCGGAAGAATTTTCTTAGAATTAAAAAAGAAAATCTCTCACGACGAATAAATAAAAATAGATGTTTTATCGACTAATCTGGGATGTATTTAAAACACAATAATGCTAAATGTAAGTAATAAGTATGTAATAAAATAATACAAGGAATAATACGTATGAAAAGTTTTATTCTCGTGAAAAATTACAAGCGACGATAAAGAGAAAGAAATTACTTCCTGAATGTAAAAAGACGTATCGACGCCCGTGGGAGAGTTAATTATTTAATTAGAGGAAAGTAATTAAAAGAAGGTAAGGTGCCTGATTGTTACATCCTTTTTTTTTTAACTCTTTGACTCTTTATTTGGATCGCATTGTATTAATTTAATTATGTAATGACAGGCTTGCAAAGGTAACAAGAAAAAGCTCGAACGAAAGCTTTTACGGAATCGCCTGTAAATCTATCTGGCTCGAAGCATTCTAATAATTGAAATTACGATCCAGTTAAAATTCGCCTCTTGTTCAAACACTGACGTTTAAAACAATTAACAATTGTACTGTGAATCGTAGAATTCAGTTCTCATTTACCGATACGCAACTAATGAATACGTACGGATATTATTAATTACGTGCACTCACTTCTTGTTTGTCCACTTTATAATTCCTACTTTTCTCTCGTCTGCCAAAGGAAAATATAACAGAGGCTTAAAAACATCCAATTTAAATTTTCCAAATTACCATAAAATAATTAAGTTTATTTATTCATATGTACGAAATCCAAATTTACAAAGAAACAATCACAAATGAAAATAAGCACATCGTAATACACGCACAAGATTCTACGTAGTTATCATTAGGCTACGGAGTTTTGTGCATTTATGGAAAAGTTCAAGGTGCAAGACTGCACTAAATGTACGTGATATACGAACGTATATAAAATGCATAAAATGTAATGTAATGTAAACGTTCTAAGTAGAAGTATTTAGTAAGCGTAAATGTTTCAATTATATTTATCAAGATTTGCATAAACATTCTCGGTCTATTTGTCGCGAATATTGTTTTCACGAAACATTTATGAAATGAAAATTTATGAAATCGCTACTTATGAGAAGACGAAGCATCCGGTATGGACTAATCTTGCTCTTTTCGTTCGAAGCTCGTCCAATCTTCCACCACGATCCGGCGCAGCTTGTCAGCTTTAAAGATTTATCTCGCAGCGAGAAAGATTGTTCGTCGCAAGCCTACGTACAGTCGGTAGGACCGATATAGCCAAGTTGTAAATTTGAGCGTTTAGTAACGTTATCCATCGATGTAACCGCGTCTAACATCTGTAGTTACCAGAAGCTTCGACTTTCACTGAAAATTCGAACACACGTTGTCTCGAATCTCAAATTATCGAGATTTATTTAAAAAGAAATAGAGAAATGCAGCTTGGAGAAGAGAAAATAACATAGTGCAGATGTGTACAGCTGGTTGAGAATGAGAATGGCGATCCAATGGAAAACACAAGCATGGAGTGGCACTGATTGCTCCGGGAAAACTTGCTTTCCCTCAGGGCATCCCTCTGATCAAGCTTCTCACCTCCCTTCCCCCTAACATTCCTTCTTCTACATAGAACTGGACTCACGTTCGCCTTCTCTTGGTTTCAGATCGGCGCTCGGTTTTAGCGATTTAGAAACAGCCACGTCGATTTCGGAAAGAACCACGACCAGCATCGTGAAGCCAGGAGAATTCTCATGGAAACGGAAAAAAGGTATTCAGGCTGGGCCATGTTCTTCCCTCCTGTGTTCGAGGGATGTTTTGAGTGCAATTTAACTTGCACGGCCGAAAGAGAGGGTTAGAAAAGGAAGGTAGGAACAGGCGGAAGAGAAGCAGAAGTGGCTGGCTGGATCTCAGCCGCGGGCCACGCGAGCTGCAACTACTCAAAGACGTTTTGCATAACGAAGTTACGAAGCGATTCGTTGGCGAAGAACGTTGCATGGCCTACAAAATAACTCGAGACTGGTCCCGCTGATTGAAAGTACCTCTAGAACATTGTATCGCTTCCGGTGACGGCTGAGGTAAGTCTCTCGATGCAATCTTGACGGAGTTATAAGACGCGTGGAGAAGATTGCCGCGGGTTATTTTTTCAAATAAATCGAGCATCTCGTGGAACGAAGATGATCTTAGTTAATTCTTGACGTAAATGTAGTTGAAAGTACATTTATGGAGAAAATTTATGAAACAGTAGCCCTTTCGTTTTACTAATAGTGCTTTTATTGGAAACGTTATTACGTTAGGCTTTATGGTATACTATATGGAACAATTTTATATTGTACATTAGATCATTATTACTGCAGGTAACTAGTTCTAGTAATTAATTTACGTGTGTCATGACGCGAAGAAGATTGAATATCGTTGGTACAGAATTACAATTACGCTGTAGCCTGTGCGAATAAAAAAGAATTAATACGATAACCGACACGTGATAAAATATTTGTTGAAAAGCGAAATTATTTCGAACGTTTAGAATTAAGCGGAGGTGATCTCGGCGAGCGGTCGGCAGACCTTCGAGGCCGTGGCTGAAGTCGTGTTCGACGGTTATGCTGCTGGCGTCGCTTCGAGTGGCCGCCAGCAAATGCTGTCATGCTCTTGCCATGCCAGCCGGCGGCCAGGAAGAGGCCGCTGGTCACGAGGTCCTTGAGCAGATCGAAAAGCTGCCTCGTGTTGATTATTATCCTCGTGTTGATCGGTCGCGAGGTATCGCGAGCTGCCACGCAGATCCGCTACGCTTCGCGCATCGTCGAGACCAAGAGCGGACAGATACGTGGGATTCTTCAGGTATGTATCGATTTTCTTCTCTTCGAAAGTCATTCGTCCGAACAAACGAGCCTATGGTTCAGCCGAATATCGATTTCAAGGGTTGCCAAACGGATGGGCAATGTTTTAAGCAATATAATCCTATTATACGATAATCCATCGTTTAATTATTTTTTGGAGCTATTGAATATTTGTATCGTTACTAAGTTTAACCATATATTATCGAGAGTGTATCTTTATAAAATTTGAGAGGGTTGTTTGAATTTGTTAAAGTACGGAAAAAAGAAGGCTTTGAAATTAATAACGAAATCACGTTTCGTCGCAATTTAAGGCCAATTAAAAACACAGGCAACTATGTTTTGAAACATCTATTAATATTCTTGTTACCAAAGGTTTTGGTACTGAATATTCTTCATTATTGTACTTATTGTTATTATTAAAGTTGTTATTATACACTTTTTATGATCTCAGAACATGGAGTTCCTTTTGTAAAATAATAATAGATCAATAAATATAAAAATATTCTACTATTAGGTATTTTTTAAAGATCAGTCATTTTGACTAGCTTTGGTAGAGATAGCTACGTCTCAAATGCCGGTAGTTCTAGTGTTAAAACGTGCAAAAGATATACCATGACATATTTGCTTCGGTTCTGACAGCTTGCCTTTAAAACCAGGTTTATTCTCAAAATTCGAGTTGTTGCAGAGGTAAGAATCTCTCCTCCGCGCTATTCTTTGACTCCATCTTTTTAGACAGATTCAAGGATCCAAACAACGGTAACATTACCCGCTCGATGCTATCAAGTAGGAGATAAAAAGCAACGTATTCAAAGTTTTCTCAACTCGTACGTCCGAAGAATGAAAATAAAACAGGAAAGGAGGAAGGATCGATCATACTATCAGATGGTTTACATATTGAATACATAACCCTTGTGCACGTAGGGAGCCTGAAAGGGTCCGTTGTAACGCAGATTGCGTCACGAAAACTGTATCAGTCGGCGAATAAAATTCCCGTTAAAGCGTTAAAAATCCGTGTGAAGGTGGTGGATTCTCGATAAAGAGAGGAGATTCACTGTGTCCTGGTCGTAAAGCATGCGATCGTATAAATAATTTCCCAACGCGATAACTATGTATCGCATCGCGTTTAAGCTCAGAAATCTTTGCCGCGGTATTCATGGAATATTTGAGTACATCGATTTCTGCCATTTTAGCGGCGCGGCGAAGCACACTGGCCCCAAAGGGTGGGAGAGACTATCGAACGAAATGGTTACCTGGGCTAGGAATAGAGTTTGAATATCCGATGCAGTGGAAATATGAATCCGAGACCGCGAATATGGATACTCGAAAAAATTCTCTCCACCGCCAAACGTCTTACTTTCTTGCAGCGAGTTTTTAGTCGTTTTTGTTCGTTCTCGAAGCTTTGATCCTGTGGAACGAACCGTGATGGAAATTACGATTGAAGTTCCGATCCTGAAAATGATTTTTTGGAACCTTCGAAGATGATACGGATGCTTGGTTTATCGTAGGACATCGTGTGTAATTACGAATCAGTAGAATGTAACGTGAAGCGTAGCTACGAGTCTTCTATATCCCTCGTATGTATATAGTACTGATTAGTATAGGAAACCGTATAAAATCGTATACTTAAGATTCTAGATTTATAATTTCTTTATTTAAGAAACAAATTAATTTATTAAACGCCTTTGCAACGAACATCAAATTTCCACGTCGTTATTCTGATCAAGAAATATACGCGTAGATTAAATAGTTTTCCTAAATCAATCTTTTACATCTATTTTATGATTTTGACACGATAATTGGCATACGTATTTGAAATGTTCTTTAACTAAAACACTTTGAGAAGTTTCTCTACATTTCTCCTTTTTCGAAATCCTGTCCAATCGCTATTTCGAATTACAATAAAAATTCCACGTGACATAATTCCATTACGTAACAAATTTATTCTCGTACAAAATGTCTATCGATTTCAGCCAAATATTTATCACAGTTCGCCAATTGGATTGCAATGACACGCAATAACTATGTTCGCTAGCACGATAGAACGTCAGTAACTTCTAATTGCATTTGTAGAGTTTTCAAAATTTTTCATATAGAAAACATAAAACGTAAATAACATACCAAATACAGGTGTCATACATATCCATACACAGCAGCGCTGCAATAAATATTTTCCATAATTTAGTTCACCAATATTACTTCCATCATCCAGACAAAGTCACCGGTTCATTTCAATTATCCTGCATTCAATTCTTTTCTTCTTTTTTTTTTTTTCACTCGAACGACACTTCATCGCTCTGCGTGTATACAAAATAAAAGGTGTGCTTTTCAGAGAATTGTTTTTTTTAAACATCGGTGTCGTCGCGTTTATCATTTGAAAAGGAAATATTCGTGTCGGATTTTTACGACGTCAATCAACCGGCAAAAACGACGCCAACTTGACGTTTACTGCGACAATCGCCACGTCGCGTCGCGCTGCGAGACGTGAATTGCGTTTAATAGATATTCATATCGACAAGGGAAAGGATCGATGGACGTCGAATGATTTTATAGGCAATCCAGTACTGTGACGAAAGCGGACAGCCAATTTCGCGAGCGTGAAAAGTATCCGCCGATTGTCGAGCACCTTTTATTCAATCTTTTATCCGACCCTCTTTCCGCGAGTTTAAGCAATTCAGGCGATAGCAGGCATCGTCGTTTTTGAATTTTAAATCTTTCTCTTTTATGTCGGGTAACGTAGAGCACTCGAACGCTTGCTCGATAATACTTGAGATCGTTGATAGAAAATCGGTATATCGGTCATTGAAGTTTCGAGCTATTCGATATTCTTAGATCAACTGATTTACGAACTCGAGATTATAAACCGAATTTTTAATCCTGCAACACTCTCTAGCTTATTTTCCATGCAATTATATTTTTTCTGGCAATAGAAAATACCTTCGGTTACAACTAAATAAAAAGATTATTACCGATATGTATATTCCCGCTTCAATGTTACGTTAAACATCTTCTTGAAACATAAAAATTCAAAGATCGTAGCAGAGTCAAGAGCCAATTCAGAATTTCGCTATCTCGGAAAACTCGTTTGAAATTAGAATTCTGACGAACAAACGTATCGCTCTACTACCTTTTCTTTTTCAACCGCGAAAGAATGACGATCGTGAAATGAATAACGAATAACGGGTCAAGCTCGTTCTCGCAAATCTTCCCTTAGAAACGATCGTATTTACAGATCGGTAGGGCAACGCGCTACGCCGACGTAGCGAAACGATTGACATTGCGACGTTTCCCTCTTGTAGCACTCAATCGCGCGAAATGGAGCGAGCCAGGCGAACGAGAAACGAGCGAGTTGCAGCGCGTAATGTAAAGACCAGCAGGCGTCCCGGGCGAAAAACTTTTCTCGTTATCCATCCATCCAACGGGACTGGCCAGGCTAAAAACGCTCGGTAAATTACGGGTCCGCAGTTCAGCCGGAACGACCGCGCGCTCCCTCGTTTCCGTTCCGCGCGGAATCGCGCAAGATTTGACACCGTTCTCGTTGATTCTTTTTGCTCGAAACCGCCCTAACCTTCTGACGGCTATCGTTGGTTTTGCACAGTGAATTTCAGATATGAAGAATAAGAATTTTCTACGTGTCTTCGACAAATAGCTTGGTAAGCTTTTTTCTAGATGTAAACCAAAGAATATGATCGTAAGGGAAGCGAATAATACGTGACAGATTTAGAATTTGCTCTGGATTTTTTTTATCATACCAAGCAGTGTTTTAGTATTATGATGTTGTTTTGCGATAAATACGATGGATTTTCTTTGAAAATTTAGTATTATTGATCATGGTAGTTAAAAATTCTGTTTATCGATTCCTTTCAGAAGCTTTTTAAAAGCACTCGTATTAAGTATTAATATTGAATAGCCCGTAGACGTTTATAGTGTGAAATATTGGAATATCAAAAATTTATACACCGGAAAGATCCTACTAAAATGTTGAAATTTTCCTTTTAAACCCATTTTTGAATCGATTATTAAATTTTTACGTATAAATCGCTCAAAATAGTAAACAATTCTCTTTGATACCTCAAACGTGTACATAATTTTTTCGATTGAAAAATTAAACGTCCAGGCGCAAACACAAAGAACGAACATTTCACTCGTCTAAAGTAGCTGAAAGAAGGACTAAGGACATGCGTGCTAAAACTGACAGTATATTCAAGCTAAATTACACGTTCTGCTATTTAACAAGTCCCCCTTCATACTCTAAAGACTCTATTATAGCTCGTTGGCTATTTTTCTTTCTTCATCAGCTACCCCTCGTTTAAATACGCTCTTCTCTTTTACCCGATCTATTACGGGACGAAGCAATTTTTTTGCCAGTCAGTCCTGGCCAGCAGGAATTGTTCGAATTCCACTTGGCGGGGTTGAAACTTTTCCATGCGCCACCGCGATAATGAGAATTACGATCACGTCTGCACGCGGATGGTTTCGAGGCAAAATTGCCGCCTGCAAAAAGGAATTATAATGATTCGCCGATTAGGCAGTCGCCTCACGTATACACCGGATTGCGTATCTCCCTTTCCCGCGATGCTCGAGAGAACAAAGAGTGTAATAAGTGTGTTGTCTGGATCTTGATTCAGCTACACTATACCAACTTAAGATACGTACCGTTGTCCTAAATTCGACGTGTAGCGGACAAGTAAATTCTATAGGTCGAAACGAAAATCATGAGTAACGAAATTACTTTGCAGATAACACTTTCGACAAAATCGAGTTTAAAAACTTGTCACGTATAGATGAATTTGCATAATCGCAACTAGAGAGAACAGATAATCGATAGGAGATTATTCTAATACGACCCCACTGAATATCCAGGTTTATTAACTTAATGGATAATTAACTGTTGAAGTACTTTTTTGATCTCTGCCAAGTACGTACTTGCATCTATGATGCTGTATAGCTTGTAGTTTCAATATGTCGTTATAGTCTCATAACGATGCTAATGGAATTTCAAAATATTTCGTATAACACCCGATATATTCGTAAAAGGTATTTTCAAGTACGTAGTCGAATTTTTCCGTGATCCTTTGCGTACGTGCCTGTGTATATTCACAAAATATAATACTTAACATTATTGGGTTGACAACTAAGCGATTGCGGATTTTGTCATTGTCACTTAATATTTCACTAGTCTAAGTAGCTGAAAGAAGGGCTAAAGGCACGCGTGTTAAAACAGACGATATATTCTAGCTAAATAACGTTCTGCTATTGGATTGCGGATTTTGTCATTAGGTGGTAATGACAAAATCCGCAATCACTTAGTTGCCAACCCAATATATCAGGTATATTGCGTTGGGATATATATTAGAGAATAAACCACTCCGGCTCTCTCGAAATACACAATTTATAAATAAAAACGAACTCTTATCAACCGTTCAATAAATTCACACTTTCTAAACACTTTATTATACCATGCTTCGTAATTCACGATAAAAATTGTTCATAATTTCATGGCGAAATACGCTTTTCGTTATTATCGATCGTATTACGTTAATCACGGGGTAATTACGGAGTTACGTTAGTCCGTCGCTCAAACAGTCTAATATGTGCACGGTGCACATGCCGCAGTCTGACAATAATAATGGTCGGCCGGTAATACCAACATAATTACGGAACGATGACATTACGTTAGCTACCCGGAACGATGGACATCGTATACACGTTGAACGTTGCTTGCCAGTAACTATGACCTACTAATAAAATATTTAACAGTTTACATGTCAATCGCTGATAGCACGCGGTACAGTCGGGGCAGCTGTCGCATCGCTGAGATTTTATGGATGATAAACTGACTTGCAAGTGGAAATGAAAATGTCTCGTCGAATTTTTCGTAGCGACGCGTTCACAACTCGTGGCCACTTCGCGTGGACTTTTATGCTTCAGTGGAAAATTTGCATCGTATCGAAAATGACGATGCTATCGTAGATGAGTTACGAAAGGATTTACGTCTTTTAAGAAATTTAAGAGCGAAGTTATCGATGATCATTAATAGAGGAAAGAACAATTAAGAGGTACGAAAGATCGGTACCAATAGATTGTTAAAATAGGAGAGAAGAATTTTTAAAGTTTGGGAATCGTAAATTTCGAACGTTAAGACGAGAGTAGAAGAAGAAAAACATGGTAGATTTTTTTAAAGGATTTTGTTTTAAATTAGGCGATTAGAATGTTTGGAAATGATGATATTGAAAGATCGTTGAAATAAGAAGGAATTTTTTGAGTTCGAAGATTATAAGCTTAATTAAAATAATAAAAAGTTGGGAGAATAGTCGGAAAGAAAGAAAAGTAGATTTTTAAGGGATCTCGCGTTAAGGTCACCTAACGCTACTTACCGTTTTCTTAACGCAAAATCATTCTGCTCCGCCCAAGGTATTCGAGCTTTTTTTTTAACCGTCTCCAATTTCCATTAGACTCACGAAGTTCGACTTTCCCTTCCCAACGAATTAAATTTACGAGAATTCGAGGGTAATACGGCCGGAACCATATCTCGAGGAACAGTGTAATTTCACAGGATACGGGCCGTGTGTACGAGATCTTTCTTTCTTTCATGAGGGCATTAGCGGAAAATTGCTCGGCTCGAAGCAGGGCAGCATAAGTACAGCTTCTCCATAAACTAAGAAAGCACCGTCTCGGATTTTTTAGTCGATCTATTTATCGCCGTGGCCCAGATCTGCTCTTTAATTCTTAAGCACGACTGTTCGACGCGTTCGTGCGTCTATGAACGCATTACGCATTCCAAGTTGCACTAAGCGCGCGCTATCTTTTTTTTTTTTTTTTTATTCTCGCGCTTTAATACGAGCTTTCAGCGTTATTCTTCTCTTGCTTTTTCCACTTCTTCTTTTTTTTTCTACCATTTTTTACCCTCTCGAGGACAATGAAATATTTTTGTCCGGAGCACAACAGCGCGTAAATATTTGTGGTTTTCTGCGGACTCGCGAGATATTGGCGCGAAAATATATTTCGAAAATTATTTTAATGTCGTTGGGACTGGAGTGCGACGACACCTCTTTTCACTGGGAAATTGCCGTGGAAATATGCATTTTTTCAAATTGACGTAATAAAGAGGCTGTCCATTGCGATTGTTTGAACGTTTTAGAAAGATAGTTCACGCGTTGTTGTATGGTCGTTTCGAGGGCATTTTTCACGGGTTTCTCTCGTCTCGTGACCACAAAATGGAATTTTTTCATTCAACACCGCGGGAGTTGGCGTCAATTTTTGCTCGCAACGGTTTTCAAAAATTATACTCGGGTTAAAAAGTACAGAAGGAAGCGCTTTTATGTCACGCGTAAGGGCTATCCGAATGAAAGCAAACTCGTATCACTAATAGTGTTTCAGCTTTTCGTGCCACCGCGAGCGTATAATTTATTTTACCCTATATACATACAGGTCCCTTTAATTTTCTGATCTTTATGAAATTTTAGTATAAAACGCATTCGAAATTTTAATTACGCGCCGAATTTATAAAAGTTCCCAGTAATTATATTTAACATTACTGCTCGGCCGTTCGTTTTTCTATTTAATTTTCAATCTCGTTTGATAATGAGTGCGTTTTAATAAACGTTTCTATAAAATTACAGTAATTTATTTCTACAATATATTGTAGAAAATATAAGAATAATAAACAAATAATAAAAGAACGAAATAAATTGAAATGCATTAAACGAGAAAATAGTGCAACAATGTTGTAACAGTGATATAAGTCCATCTACGATCAGACGTATCACTAGTAGAGTAAGTGATACAAATATCGTTCTAAAGCGTCTTATTTTTCGCGCGTTCGTCAAATATTTTAATCGACCATTTCTACAACACATTCCTCCGCGTTTCATGCGTTTCAAGTGTCGCAGAGATGATAAACCAGAACACGGAGCACACATCGGCATTCGACTCGTTACAAACTTCGAAATCAACGCATCGAGCGCTCGATTTTCCTGGAATCAAAGTCCCGCAACAAATCGAAATGAAAGCGAAAAAAGAGCCAGAAAGAGCACAGACAGAGCCAAGATAAAAGAATAAACAGAGAGGGATGATAATTGCGTGGGTGTACCAACAGAAATCAATCGCGCGACGACGAGGGAAATCAATGACCCCGCGGGAATAAATAACGCATCAACAACGTTGCTTCATAGACGTTTTCACCAGCACGAACGCTGATTGTCGACGCTGCAACGCCAGGTGAAGGTCGTTAATTTTTTACGGACTCGAAAACACAAGCGCGAACGAGGTCGAATCGAATCGTCAGAGCGCTTCTTTTTTTCATTTAAATATTTTCTCCATCCTCGTCGATTTTTCCCCGCGATCGAACATTCGCTCCCATTACAATTATCTTTTTCTCTCTTCTTTGCGTGTTTTCTTTTCTTCCTTTTTTTAAATAAAATCCCGAACCGAACTTGATCGGAGCCCGTGGTTTCAAAATTAACGCAAAGTCGTCGGTTTCTGAGCATTGACATGCGTGGACTATTTTTGGTCATCGAGCTCTCGCTGTTTCCGAGCGTCATGGAAAAGCGTTATTTTTTGATGGACCTGTTTGATTACCGGG
Source organism: Bombus terrestris (assembly GCF_910591885.1). Lineage (NCBI taxonomy): Eukaryota > Metazoa > Arthropoda > Insecta > Hymenoptera > Apidae > Bombus > Bombus terrestris. The sequence continues at coordinate 17,180,810 of NC_063277.1, read as the reverse complement.
CTTATAGAATTTCCGCGCACGAATATTTCCACAATCGGAAAAACCAGAGGGAAGAATGGCGAAGAAAGAACAGAGGCGTCGGCTGAATAAAAGCGGAAAATAAAAGAGAAACGGCAAAGGATAAAAGTGGAATAAAGAAACAAGGAAAGAAAGGGAGAAAATTAAGACGATAAATAAAGAAAGCTAATCTAATTTATTTTTGGACGTTAAATTGACAATGGTGAAAGATCCAAGCATCGAAATGTCCTCCTTAAGTAGAAAATGGAAAGTGGACAGGGATGATGTAAAAATAATTTTAGTCGAATTTATCTTATTCTTTCATTCTTCATTTTTTCGTAATATAATACATTCTTATCAATATCAATTCCATAGCACTGATATTATAAATCGTCGATAAAAACTTATCTTCCATTATAAAATTCCTTTCGACAACGTTCAAGATAGAAAATGCCATAATTATAGAGGGCTGAAGGGTAGAAACAAGGCCGAGGGGCAAGAATTTTTTTCACGTCTTTCCAACATTGTCAGCTTGCTCTCTTTATCATTCTCCGGGTAACATCGTGAATCCTCCAGTTAATGGGAATTCGTGATTTTGAACTCGATGCGGCTCCATCGTCCTTCTCAATAGGGGTGGAAAAGAAGAGGCGAAAGTTCACCTCTCACGGCCACCAACCGGAGGTGCAATTAACGTCGACGCGCACCAAACGAGATTTATTAGCCCTTCTGGTATAATTGCTTCCAAGAATGTCAATGTTTTCTCCATCCCTTTTCTCTCCTTTTTTTCTCTTCCATTCTCCTTTTCTCTCTCTCTCTCTCTCTCTCTCTCTTTCTCTCTGCGCAATTACATCTAGCGAAAGCAATTATCGAGTTTCGTTAACGGCCACACGCAAACGTCTCGTAAATTTATACCGTTCTCTGAAGCGATTGATTGGAAATAAAAATGTTTGTACCTCAACGTTGTATCCATAGTTTCATGTATCCACGATAAATATACATAGGTGTTTAGAAACATGTGGAGGGCGTGAAAAAAGCGCGGTGGAAATAGCATTGAATATGCACATATGTATGCGAGTACAATAGCTCGCAAAAGTATTCGAACACTGGCAGTAGAAAATTTTTATGAATTGCATGTGCCATTTTAATTTCAACTTCGATACGGCATTGTAATTATATTGGTCGGAGCCAAGTAAAAGTCACGGTACATAGCGCGGAGAAAAGCTTAGTAGACTGTCAAAGTTCGAAAACGTATTCAATAATTAACGAATCTTTAAATTACTATTAGTTACTAAATTAAAAAATTTTTTCTGCGATAATTTTTGTCTTTTTTTCGTCAAATTTCTGCCTTCCTAAAAGAAAATTTCGGTTGTTCGAAAGGAGAGACAGAAATCGATCGTTCGATGAGAGAAACTGCGATACTCGTGGATTGCCGGCAATCCAGCAGATCTTCTCGTCAAGCAGAGATAATCGAAACGCAGGGGGTAATTAGGTAATTAGTTTTCGGAACAGGAACATCCGAGCCACGTTTATGTACATAAAATAGAGGATTTACATCTAACTGTGTGTTCCCGGCCAGAGATATTACCGCTAGAGATCTCGCTATCTGGTCTGCGCACACCGAATTCAAGTAACGAGGTACTTTTGTGGTTATTAGTGTCTGTCGAAATTCATATAGCTAATCGAAAATCCCATCTATCGGCGAATGTGATTTCAGCATCGTATCTATGAATTATTGGAAACTTATATATACAGCGGCGAATAAAAGACAGTTCGAAATTATCGCTACTTTTCTTTACGAGTTTTACTAACTTCTCTACTAAACATTTTTTACTATTTTCATAAGATATCTACAAATTTTCAAATACTTTTTTCGATTACCGAGCATTTCATACGTTACAGTCGTTTCGTGTATGAAGTTGATAAAATCATCCGAGCTTTCGTTCCTCTGATATATATTTTTTGACAATACATAGTATCTCGCGTATCTGTCGCAGGATTTGAACAGCAGGCACTTAGATCCCGTAGAAGTGTTCCGGGGTATACCGTACGCGGCACCTCCCGTAGGAGATTTACGTTTTCGACCACCGATATCACCGATCCCCTGGGACGGCATCAAACTGGCAGATTCCTTCGGCGCGGTTTGCCCCCAGCACTTTCCGGACATCAGCAATGACACAGCTGCTTTGTTGCAAATGCCTCTAGGCAGATACCAACAGCTGAAACGTTTGTACATGTTCCTGACCAACCAGAGCGAGGACTGCCTGTTTTTGAACCTGTACATACCCGGCAGTGGTAAGTAGAAGAAAACTCTGTGTTACGTTTCTCCTTTCCTTTCTTCTTCTTTTTACTTGTAACAAGCCTACTTTAATCATTTTTATATTTTATTACTTCCTAGATGTTGAGAATAAAATGTCAACGTTTAGAATATACAGCGGAAACAGTGCTTTTGCAACTAATCGTGAAACGCATTGTTTGAATAACAGAATAACTTTACTTTTATATGGAAAAAAGGACAATTCACGTTTTTATCACTGTTGAAAATAAATCACCGGAAAGGGCTTTATTACATTGGAGCACAAAAATAGTCTCTTTTTCATAAGTAACACTCTGCAACTCCTCTTTCCATTTTTCCTCTCCTATCTCTCTGTTTTTTTTTTCTTTTTTTTTTGGTTCATCGCGTAATTAACAAACTTATATCCAACATTCGCGGAAAAACGCCAGGGAAACGTCACGAGTTGCTGACATAACGTTAATGAGGGAGAATAAAAGGAAAGACGAGGGAATATGTGTCGCGCATTAAGTATCTAATTAAACGCGCGAATCTCGCCTTTATATTCGCAAGATTCCAGGTGTAATGCTCGTAATTAATTAGCACGCGTTAATAACACACGGCCAGGAAATTTCGAGCCTGCCACCTATCGTCTGTTTATGGAATAATACGATATTACGAAACAAGTTACTTCCTCGAGTAATTAGTTCCCAAGTAATTACGACCTTTATGCCTGGTATTGTCGCGAAAGTAAAAGCCGCCTCGTATATCATTCGATGAACGTCGTAGTGGAATTTACGAGAGCAAATTCACGTCGGTCGAATTTACGTCAGTGTTGAAAATTCATTGCAATCTACTAGTTTTTTAATAAATTTCTATTGACAAATAGACGTTGGATATATGGCGAAAAATAATTTCCACATGGTCAGCAAATTTTTTTAATTAATTATTGCGTACGGTTTTTGTACAAGCTTCTCCTAATCTCCAAAAAGTTTGCACTTGCTTATTTTTAGACGTATTTCTGAACGAATGACTACTCTTGTTCCGCATCTATAAATTACTCGATGGGAAGGAAAAAAAGAGAAATAACGTGTGAACACGGAGGACGAAATTGCACGATGAAAAGTTGAGATTGGAATTAAAAGTTTGCCTTTCGTGGTCTTCCTCGGGAATTTGATGACAAGGAAATACGCATTTGTTATGTAATAACGTGTTTCACCATGGGATAAAGTAGATTGCAAATGAAGTAATGACAAACAAGAGAAAAGTATAAAGAAGAGAAAATAAGAATTAGTAACAAGATACAATGGAAATACTCGAAATTACAAGAACACTTTTTTTTTACATGAAATGCAATTTCTATGCAAACACGCGTATAACGTATGGCTCTCGTTGAAATTATACATCGTAAATAGATACAGAGTAACGGTATATCTTAGTCGTGGCCAATTCTGGTCTTGATCAACCACACATTACCACGCCAGGTCTTCTCTTCATTTGGAAAAAAGTCCGGTTCACGATAACGAGCGAAATACTCGTTTTATTTTCCCTCTGTTTCACCACACAAACCGTGTATCATCCCAATCAACGATTTAGCCGAATTTTTTCCACCGGCGTCTCTCCCTTGTACACGATGGAACACAAGCTGGGGCGGAAAGGGGGATGGTTGTTACGTAATCGAGGAAATCGCGAGGGAGCTTCACCGTTGTTGTTTCGCCGTTTTCGATCAGGCGAGCCGCTGCCAATTAAATCGGTCGAGCGGATTGTAACGCGATAGAGAAATTGAATTTTCGACGAAACCAATAAAACCGTCGTCGCCCGCTAATCGCTTCGCGTCCGTTTCCGCTATAGCAACCGGTTAAAGGGCGATTTGGCCGTGATTGGAGCGCGATTAACGATACCTGGCCAACGTGATATTACGGTGACAAGTAAACGGATAACAGGCGGAATTAATCGCGCAGAAAATCGATTTCAATCGACCATTGAATCTCTTCTAGTGTTCTAAAAATTCCTGAAAGAAAGAAATGGGAATACGGTTGATTTATATTTTTCGCGCGAAACAGAGTGGAATTTTCGTATCGGATTTTTCTTTTTATGACGTGATAATGATTTTTCAGTTTGAAAGTATATACGATGCTTCGGTTTAGTTTGCCTGCAAGTTTTATTTTACATACTCGTCAGAGTTTATTTTATGATGTACTTGATGGTAGTTTTTATGATACGGTTTGCGGTTATGGGAGGAATTTATTATGTGCATAAACTTCGTACAGGTTCCTGTAAGCGTGAACAAATCGATATACCTATGTACACGGGGGTAATGTGATATTCGAATTTGTCATAAATTTCTCTTTATTTATTATGACGAAACAAATTTTGATTATTGGGTATTGAAAACTATCGTGATACTGTAAATCAAATAGACGAAATAATTCTTGGCATAAAGTAAAAATGTTTGGTTGTTTCAAGGAAGAAAACTATTCTTTCCTGTAGCACTTCGATTTCTTTACAAAATGAGAATGAGGTAAAACTCTAATAAAAGCGTATAATCTAGAATAGGCAAATATGAATAATATTTCTTAATAGTGAAAATGTGTTAAAGGATACATGCAAAGTGTAACGTAATAAAATTATATTTTCCAAGTTAATAAACACAAGCTCTACGCGTGGAGAAATGCAGAAGTTATTGCAACGTAACTCACCATTACTAGGGGTAACAAGCCGTGCACTTGGAGCAAACTGACACCACGCTGTTCCGGACGTAAAACCACCCCTTGCGTCTAATGAATTTAAATCCAGCCAATTCAACCTGCTCGTCGTTCTTCCCCGGTCTGAGAGTTTCCCTTATGAAATCGCCCAACGATCTCTTATCATTTAATTACGCGTTGTTTCACGGTAGAAGGACACTTTTGGAGGTGGCGTTAATGATGAACGACGTGTTTTCGAAATATATGGGCTACGTGAATGCAGGCTGGATTATTACCACGGTAATAAATCATTGTAAGATCGATTGATCTCGATAACGAGGTAATGGCTTGAGTTGTCAAGGTAAATCGAATGTTACGTTACGTATTAAAGATCTGACTCGCGCATCTCTTCGACGAATCAGCTTGTGATTCGTTAATTAAATTCATATCGTTAAATGGAAATATTATATCGCTTGGTCAAAAATATTTCTTCAAAATATATTAATATAGGGAGGTTTTATGAGATACTATTACAGCAGATTACAATATTTTAATAATAATACACATATAATCGCGATATTAATAATAGTAGATTTCAGAATTGAAATTATGAAATTCCGTAGGGTCTCGAGGACTAGAAGCACCATACGCTGTGATGGTGTACGTTCACGGTGAAAGTTTCGAATGGGGAACGGGAAACATCTACGATGGGTCCGTTTTGGCAAGCGCTGGACACGTCATAGTAATCACCCTTAATTATCGTCTTGGAATATTAGGTACGTATCATTTTTATACATATAATAAGAATTATAATTCTTAACCAACGAATAAATCGCTTCTTTCCACGGTGATGTTATTACAGCGATGATAAATAGCCAAGACAATATTTTTGAGATTCAGATACGTGTACACGTAATATCAAAATTACGCAACGACAACATATAGACGCATTCAAGTTGCAAGCTTTGCCATTATTTTCCTTAATCGATCGCATATAAAATCCGAAGAAAAAGGCACGTGTATTCACGTAACGCCATTTTTATTCGCGAAAACTGAAAACATAAAATGAAAGTAAAAAGCTGTAAGTTCTCATGAATAATGCAGGGTAAATAAGAAAACACAAATAAAGCAGGAACACCGAATAAATAATTCATCCAACTCGGATGAATTCTTATTCCCCAAAAGCTTGCTCATTATTCATTTGCCGCGTTAAACTCTGTCCAAACGAAACGTACACTCGTGCACGGCTCTATGGCAGAAACACAAACGACACGGTCGCATTATTTAATGTTATAATTGCGCGCGTCCAACGGTCGTATAAATCCATCCGATAGCGGATTAATATTTTACGGTTCCTTTAGTATATTCAATTACGGTATCCGTGAATATAGAAACAAACTGTTCCCTATGGTATCCGTTTCCCTGTAATCGAACGGCACTCAGATATCCGGCATAACTTTGTCGTGGAATTAAGCACGATGAAAAAAAGATAGATCTCATTTGCGATATAAATTGTATTTTAATTGTATATCATTTTATAACATAAAACCGAATAACGATAAATTACGATAACGATAGAAACGGTAAATAAGAAAACATTTATTTTTACTATGTGAAATTCACTAGATTATTATTATAATATCGAATATAGATTCTTTACCGTCTAACGTTTCAAACTAGTTAATAAGTTCCTAATGATTCTTCAGATCACACATAAATTTCGTAAATGTATTAATATCTATGAATAAATAGTAAGAGAATCGAGGAATATTCGAAGATAGAGATGAGAGTAAATTTTTACTCAAATGGAAAAGAAAATTAGCATAATATCGTATATATTTCTTTGATAAAAAAATAAGGTACAGTCAAGTATGGTTGAAAATGCTCCAGGTTTCTTGAGGACTCGTCCGTATCCAGACAGAACGCCAGGATCTGGTGGGAATCTGGCCTTGAAGGATATCGCTATGGGACTACGCTGGGTACGTGAAAATATCGCTGCTTTTGGAGGCGATCCGACAAAAATCACGTTGATTGGACACGATACTGGAGCTGCGCTGGTGAACCTTCTTCTACTTGCTCCTTATGGCAAGGGTGAGCGAATTGAATTTTATTCTGTGCAATACTCGCAGCAAGATAGAAAGACACACGAACGCGTTATTTCTAAAGAAACGCCTCGTCTTTCTCCTCCTCTATCCTACACGTTATAAAACACGCGAACGCGACGTCAAAAATTAAACTTTCTGCCTCGTATTAGAGAGAAGCTGCAAGAGTTGAGAGTTAGACTTAATCTCTGATATATTCCTGAACATCCTTTATATAATATTTCTTCATAGTTCTTGATAAAGTAGGATCTTTATCTCGCTCGTTTAACCCTCCTACGATCCTCCAACTTTTCTATTTCAATCTTGCTCTCATTCTGGCAAACAAACAAGATTTGCAATGTTTCAGGAAAATGTCTAACATGTACAATAGAAACAAAAAATCATGCGTATCGGTAAGAGATTTTAAGAACTTGAGATTAACATTAGAAAATTACAATTGGATTGAAAATGAAAGAATGCAGAAAAATTAAAGAACACACATTTTCCCTAATTTGTTTTTTCAGAGAAAGACTTTCTCTCCGATAAAATATTCATTTTACTTCTGCTTTGTGTTACACATTACAGAATACACCAACACAGTGATATAATCCGGAATTCCGATGACCATTAAACGTTTGTTTTCCAAAAACTAAACACATTCGGCCGTGTCGAAGACAAATTGCGAGAGTCGGAGGGCTGACCACGATGACGAAGGACCGTACAATAACAAGCGGCATGGATGAAAATCGATTCGAAATAGAGCAGAAATATCGCGTGTCGATCGCGATTAGGCGAGATCCTGGCTACCCGACACTCGATAGATTAATCGGCAAGAGATTAGTCTGGCAAACCCGACCGGATCGACGATCGAGATAGTACGACATCTCACGTGGGGTGGGAACAGGGGACAAAGGGAAGAGGGATGAAAAAAATCGTGCGTATTGATCTCGCGTGGATAGTGACAAATTACGTGGCTTCGTTTTATTCCTCGAGAACCGAAAATGTATTTTTTATTGGGCTCTCACTGTAGTACAGATTGGACGTTCCACTTTTTGGCTTTAACTACTGGAATTTGGTTTTTCATAGTTGGCGGGATTCACCCGATGGCATCGTGATATTCCTGGTATTTTTTCATTCACTTTGCTTTGTGCCATTAGTGTACAGTTAAGAAGAGAAAATGGGTTTCAATGAAAAGAGATATTTCGTTTGACATTTTTGGAAAATGGTAAAACCGGTACTGTCAGTTGATGAAATAGTTTGTTAATTGTTAGCTAAGTTACATAAAGAGTTAGACTACGTTCCTGAAGCTAATTCAATTTGTCTGGAGATTGGTTTAATTTGGATTTCGATTGTCGATGAAAGGTTTGTCAAACTATTACAATTTTTATGTTAAATATCATTTAGATAGAACAGTTGGTACTTATTATAATTAATTCACTGAGAATTATCCGACGTTAAAGGATTTGAACGAAATGAGAACAGATAACCATAGAAACGTCGATGTGCTTCTAAAAAAAGTATACATGCACAGCTGAAGTGCGGCGTAAATATTCGTAAAGTATAATATTGCTATAGGAACTCGAGCAACGCGTAGGAACATTAATTATACTTTGAAACTGCGCTGACCCGCGAAATAAAGCACGCTTATTTATCAATGAATAATTAAGAGCACACCACATGTGCTCCTGTTATTACATTATTTTCTACCTGGCAAGAACATTGACACTTGCTCTCGAAGTTCTCGTTAATATTAAGACGCACTAGAGATCGATTATTCCCTTTGTTTGTTGTCGATGGAAAATAATCTATCACCCCACCTGTTTCTCTTTAATGATAGTTTGCAAAAATAATGAAATACTAACATAATGAAATACTAGAATGTGAATAACTGAAAACAGAATTTCAGTGACAACAATAAACTCGAAGAAAAGAAATACCAAAGAGAAAAGAATTCCAGAAATAAAATATAATAGCCAAAGGAATTCTGACAAAGAAGAAATACCGAAAACGCTGAAGCAGAAATACCGATAAAATAAAAGACCTCTGACCAATAGTCACAGCACTAAGAAAAATACCAACGATAAAAGGATCGTGCAAAACTAATAAAAGATACCATTTTCGCAATTAATAACACGCCGAGTTACGTTTAAAGACTTCTCAGGGAAAGAAGGATATTCAAATCTCGAAGATTTCCTAAGAAACCGAGATATATGCGAGGGAAATCCGTAAAGAGCAGCATTAGCGTATTCAATAGCAGGTAAACCATCAGGCACTCGATACCGCATTAGTTTCAACTACAAGATCCAGCCGAAAGGAACGACGAAATTTAAAACCGAAATCCACTCGGTGAATACCGTGGAGCTGTAGCACCGTAACAGGACTAAACCGTACGTACCACTACTGTGGCACTCGAGGATGCATTTTGTTACAAGTCGATATCCGAATCGGTTTTCGAGATACGAGGCACGAAAATCGGAGCACGTCGAGTGCACGGAGAGCGTTGAATGGTGGGCGAAATTTCGTGACCCACTTCTTTCCTTTGAAAATGCGTACGCGTCTCCTTTATAATAGTAGGGAAAAAAGCGCTGACTCGGCGGCTGTCACCGACCACTGCATACGTGCCAGGCTTGGGACAGGTCAGTAAGCGCGAGAGAGGACAGCCGTAAAGGAACAGCAAAAATGATGTTTCCTTCGACAATATCTTCGGGACAAGAAATCGTATCAATATGAAACGGAAAGCATTTTAAAAGGTACGGTTTGAAGTCTGCAGAAGGGGATGCGAAAATAAAATATCGGTGCATCTTTGTTTGAAGGAGAATGCAGCAGTGGTTTTAATGGCTTCGATAGCTTCAAAAAATATAGTTAGGATTAGAGCGAAGAATTTTTTTCTCCATAAAAGGCGATTTTCATAGCTCGGTGTATTTTCCTCTCAAATTCCAGGTTGAAATGTCTTCAAGTGAAACTCTCGGTAATTATAAATAAATATTAAAAGTATTCGCATTCGTAGAGGGTTCGACGCACCATAATTATGTACATCGCGGCTGGTTATGTAAATTACTATTTCCAAGGGGTACTGCTTAATATTATAACGAGTACTATACGAGTACCTTTGCGTATTACGTACACTTTTGCGCCATTAAATTTTCCATATAAGCATAATTGTCCAAAGTAAAAACTCTAACAGCCACATATGCTCGATACGACGATAAAACTTCTCGGCAAGAAAGAAATACGGAAGAATGATAAATTCTCTTCGTTTTTATTCGATATAAAGAAAGCCCTTGAAATTACGTATACAAAGTACATGAAAAACTTCCGTAAGAAACGAATGTTTCGTAGCCTCGGCAACAGGCCGTAATTTCCTGGAACCTCGTCGAAATTCGCCGGTTGGAAATGGCGTCAACGGGAGCGAGGCAGAAGCATAAAAGTCGAGGCGCGCATCAGCTTGATTCCTCGATTTCCAGCATCACCATCGGCCGAGTGGATTTTTACCCGCGTTTCCACGACGCGTCGGAAGAGCCTCGTTGCCTCGTTTTATTCACAGGAAGTCGCTCGTTGCTGGCGTATCGAGGTCGAAAAAGCGAGCAAAGAAAGAAAGAGAAATAGGAACGATGGTTGAAGAGTTGCCGTGTTGCAACCTTGGGCAACGAAGGAAAAGCTGTTTTCCTCCTTTTCCTGCCAGCTTCTGAAACGGAGACAGCGTGTTCCCGGAGCTGTAAAGGCCAGGCCGAAGATGTAAACTGTTTGGTAACATTTCCGGTGCAACCGGAACCCGGCTGGAAATGGCCGAGAAGCGGCATGGATCCTGTTCAGACAGCCGCAAGCATTCGAGGCAACTCTCTCTCGCGTCTGTCCTGTCTGTTTGTTTTATCCCGTTCCGACCGCCGTGGCGTCTGCTTCTCTGAACACGAGAACGCTTCATACAGTGCTAGGACTTGAAGCATCTCTCGCTTTGTTCCTCGGTATATAATGGCCGTTTGTATTGACGAAGGAATGCGCTTTTCAGCGGTTTCAAAGTATACGTGCAATTTGCATAACACGATCCTTTCGCAGCTTTTCTAACGCTAATACTATCAACACAATGGTGGCTAGAATGGTTGGTTCGTAATTAAAAATTCGTCATAGCAATTTTATACATTCGCAACGGTGTATTTTCGAGAATTCAAACGATGTTTCACTTTAGAAGCTAATATCGTGTCCCATTCAAGTTGTACAATTTTAACACCATTGCGATATCAAATATAACGATAATTTTTAAATAATCGCATTTGTATAATCGCGTAAATGCTTCATTCTCTATATTCCTCCGATTATCGTTGATCTCGCAAAATACAGCATCGTAAACGCTCTTGCAAGAAAATTTCTGTTAGAGTTACACTAAACGGAATTACTGATCTAGAAACTTAAGCAGCCGCTGTACATAATATAACATGCTAAAATACCAATACCATTTCTTTGAACAAAAATCAACCAGCAAAAGTTCTTTAAAAATAAAAATAAATGTTAATAAAATTCTCTTAGACTTACAAACTTTTTTTTAAATAGATACAATATTCTTCAAAGATCTTACAAAAGTAACCAATCAATCCAAATGGATTTCAGTCTCTTCTGGCCTCATTTTTCCACCATGCAAAGTCGTTTAAATCGTGCGTCCACCTAATATTTGTCACGAATTTCTTTAGCTGGTCGCGTACTGTGTAGTGAGGTCGATTCGAAAGCAGAAGAACTGATGCAACTGGCGCGTATTGAGTCAGCCAATTGCCAGGAATCACGGTCCACTGCTCCCGTCATTACTCGCGAAACCAATCGTTCGTGCACACGAAGTATAGGCGAGAAACAGCACTGGAATAGCGACGGACTAATCGATAAAAAAGAAAAACGAACGAAGGGACTCGTGAGTAACTCTTAGCAGAGGCGATAGCCTTCCTTTAAAAACCAATCGATTTGGTAAAAAGAGAATCTTATATACCTCTTATCAAAGCTTTAAAACTGGCTAACAATGAAAACTTTTTACTCTCATACACTACCATCTATAAGTATTTGAACGTTTCAGTGAATCTGTATATGTAGTATTACGCGAATTTTAGCAAAGTGCTGGTAAAACGTTTTATCAAACTAAAGGTGAATCAATAATGAGAGTCAACGCTGGATATCTTTTCATAGAATCGCCAAAGTATAAATCTAAAATATCTACCGAGAGGACGAAAGTATTTGGACCAGTTACCATAAAAAGTATCTCGTTCCCATTGTCTTGTCGAATTACAAACATAAATTTTTAATTAAACGATCCAAGTCAATAGCTAAGTCAATAGCTAAGATATCCATCGTCATCAGTTTCAATCTGCGTCCTCTGCTCTCGTCCCAATTAACTTGATACGCTTACGAACGCTCTACTCTCTCAATATCTGCAATCGTATGCTCCACATCGCTTCGCTATCGTCGAGATTAATAAATCCCTTGTAAAATTCATCGATATTGTTAAAATCCGCCACTTCCATTCCATTTAATCGACAAAATTGCTAATCGTTTTATACAACACATACAATATGTATATAAAAGTTTTCTACGACAGGACTTGTACGTTCGTGAACTTAGCGAAATGATATAATATAGCGGAACAAAATTTCATAAATTTTATCCCAATAACTTCTATCGAAGTAGAACGTTATCCGCGGTTATCCAACTTCAAATTACTCCATCGCAGTTTACGAAACCTCGTGTCTCCGCTGACGTACCAATCAGAAACGTTTTAACTTGAGGCTTAAATTACCCTATTTCGTATCTCGAGGGTAAAATCAGTTCTCCATCGGGAAAGGTTTAACGCATCTTTTAATCCACTTGAAAAACTAGCAGCGCCAACTCATAATGAACCCTTCTCGGTCCAATTAACAGCACGACACGAAGAGCTTGGTAATTTCGCCGGCAGGATCGAAAGTAAATCAAAGTTTGAGCACGATAGCAACGCGGTATCAGGTGGGTTTAATTTATCGCGGTTAGTCGCGCTATATAATATTATACGCGGTTTTCTCAATCGGAAATTCCATCGTCGTCGGCATCTCTGCCTCGATTCTATTCGCGACAGCTTCGTTTCTTATCGTTTTCGTCCTCGACCATATGAAACCGTGCATCTTGCATACAAATCGGCTGATTCGTGAAGATTTCAGAGTCTCCGGCGTTCGACACCTCGTACAGATTATTTCGACTGTTTTCTTCGGCCTGAAGATCGCGTACGATTTACGAACTTTGCGACTCGCTCCAGATGAGAGTCATAAACACGCGTTACAACTGCATTTTGCGAGTATGTGTTCAGAAAATTTTTGGAGTTCTCAATCTTCACCTTTGGAAATTTCAGGGTTATTTTGCGACAATTAATTGATTACGTTTTATAAAATCGAAGTATGAAACGGTGATATCGATCGTGAATGTCGGTTATCAGTTAATTAAACGTACGAAGTATTCGATTGGTCAAAAAATCTTGACGAGAGAGTAAAAGAGCCTTAAAAACATCTGTTTCCTTCTTTTTTCCTCCTATAAATCGATGATTGGTCGCAGGGAGAAAAGGGTAGTAGCGATATTCCGATAGGTTATCAAAGATTATTAATTAATTGAGGAACAGCAGCAGCCGATAATGGGGCAAGGTGTTCTTCGTTCGAGTTCCAACACTTTGAAATTAACGATTCGGTCTATTGTAATTCATGAACCGCCTTCCGCGTGCACCAATTGTAAAGTAAGAAGTTCCGATATTTAGGGGTGGAGCGTGATTGAAATAATCGCTGTGATCCGGTGTCTCCGAGTTGGCTATGCGCCACGGAATATCGAGGAAGTTTCGAATGCTCGGTATTTGAGAAGATTTTTGGAATAACACGCCGAAGAAAGTTTCGAGGAAGTTGGAATATTCGATAACCGAACGAGATTTCGAACAGCTTATGTACCGTAAGACGAATGGCAATGGAGACGAGTTAAATTGTTCGGCGAATATCGTCGAATACGATGCTAATTTGGTATTTATTCGCGTATTTAGATCAACTTCCTTTCGATCGCGATTATACCGGTTTGAAAACGCTAAAGACATTGATATACATTGAATGTAAATGCCCTATGTTTAACTCTTTATACTTCGAAATATCATTAATCGTTTTGGTAAAATTACGAATTTATCTAAACATCCGCAGTGTATACGTTTTCTTTTCACCTTCCAGTTTCCATCTTCTTCGAGGTACCATCTTCAAGTTTGACTATTTTATTTCTTTAGTGAGGTCAGAGGGGTATTCTTTTTAGTCTTCTTTCTATAAGAGTTTCGCTCGCTTCAGCAGCCAGCTGATTTGGATGTGTTACCCTTCTTTCCTTGTATTTTCCTGCGTACCTGCCAATTTCTTCTTTGGCCGTTGGTATTTTTAAGTCTGCGTATATCCTCGTTTCCGACATACCATAGAGGGTTGACTATTGTTCTCAGTATCTTCGATCGTAGCGACTCTAGTTTATTTATGTGGCTCATTGCTGCCGTCCCCTATAGCGGTATTACGTACATCCAAATTGGTTTTATTATCGTTTTGTAGATTTTTAGTTTATTTTCTATGCTGAGTTTGGAGTTTGGCCAGTATATCTGTCTTCTTTTTATCCGTATTTTGTCTATAATTGATTTAGTATGTTGTTTCCATGTAAGTTATGTGTCTAAATGAAGTCCTAGGTATTTGGCTTGCCTTGTTTGTGTTATGCGCGTGCCATTCAATTGGACATTTCGTGGTTTCTGTTTTTTTAGTGTAAATATAATATAGTTGCATTTACTGAGGTTTGCTTCTATCTGTTTATCTCGTAGCTATTTTTCTATTTTTGTGATGTGCTCTTGTAGTAACGTGACTGCTGTTTCTGGATTAATGTGCCTGACTAGTACAGCCGTGTCGTTCACGAATGTCAGTATTTTGCTGTTGGTAATTGTTGGTATGTCGGCCATGTATAGCGTATGTAATATTGGTCCTAAAACGCTTCTTTGCGATACTCCTTGATGTCTTTTACTTCAGAATATACATCCTTTATTTTAGTATATACGTGCAACTATGAAATAAGATACCAGTTATATGAAATCGTAGATCTACTTTGAAGATTATCTGGGATTTCGCCCCAACGAACATCGTGAAGCTTTCGTCATGAATCAGGTACAGACGAAATCGCAAGTTATAAGAAGATATCGCTTTTTTGTTCGCATTTGTCTCGTGCACGTATCGTCTGCCCGAAAATTATAGCGATAGTTGCGCAACGTTAGACAGAGAGCGAGCGGGATACAAAATTGTAAAAGGCAAATATTTGCGTTCGACGAGGCGGAGGATATTTACATTGGACACGTATTGCATCGTATTTCCCTTCGGCATAGCACCGGGATTAATCCGAATACGCTTCTCTCTGCAACATTTCCGCGTGAAGTACTCGATGCTTTAAAGGACGTTTGTTTGGATATTCCTCCGGCTTACGATCTTTACGAGGCGACCTCGTGAAGCCACACTAAAACGTAGTGTAACGATGCCGGACTGAAGCGAACGAGGTTTTTTCAGCTGAATCTCCTTTTCTTCATCCTATTTCTCTTTATTCCTTTTCCCCTTCTTCATTTAATTCTTTATCGAGAATTCGTTCGTATTCCTCTTCCTCGCGAAGAGAATTTTCAATCTGATAAATTTCGTATAAAAGGTAGCAAAGAAAATGATGAACTAAGAATTGTCTTTTCATTTCTTTCTTTTCTTAAGCCTTTTCGTCGTCCTTTTCAAAATTTTGGAAATATTGCAGACACGATAATTATACACGATAATATTGTCGATAATTGCGTTAAATGTTCAGAATTTTCCAACTGGAAACATTAGACACAGTTTTTTATGTCGTATTTGTTGTTCCACATAATCAAAAACCTATCTGTAATGTTTAATATTTTGCAGTAAATCGATACAAATTTGCTCTATCGTATTGAATCTGGGAGTTGTTTAAATGTCATATAGTTTACAATGCCTCGTATTGGATTATTAAAACGAATATAGAAACGTGAGGGACGGATACGAATATGGGTCGAACGAGTTGGTTCCAATTGCAATTAATTGTAACCTAAATAATGGGGACAATGGATATCTGTAAATTAAAATCGATACGTGTATTTGCGAATGGAGGACAGATAATTGTAGGCACGAAATTTGTTTTCGTATAGCAAGGCAATAACTGTATTGTACTGTAAATAAAAATAACTAAAATATTTTCTCGTTATACATATATACAGGGTATGCCAGGGTTTAACAGCCAAATTTCGTCGGTATATGTCAGTCTTTTTCGACTCCCATCGTCGTTCTACTAAAATAACAATGATTTAAAAATGGTCTTCAAGGTTTTTTCTTCCTTTTTTATTATTAGATTCAGAAACAGTGCATCGATGATTTAACCGAACTTACGTAAAGAGGTCGTTTGGCCAGATCCTCTCAGCCTCGATGTTCTTACGGCGCGCTGGTTTGACAGGTCGCTGACGAGATTATTTTGGTGGTTCAAGTTGCGATCTCTATATCTTGTCGAATGATAGTCGATCACGCCCTTGACCAGTCGTCAATCGTCGTTCGTAGAACGTTGCGTAGAGTCCGATCGAAGACATACCAGAGCCATATCACGCAGCATATTTTGTGACCAAATAATATCTGTACTTACTGTTAGAATTACACCGCTGTGGTCCAAGCTTAAATCGTAATTTGCCTCAATTTGTGCGTGGATGTGGGATATATCTCCGGTGAAGGAAAACTAAGAAGTCAGAAAGTTTATTCGGGTCAGTTGACCAGTAAGTTAGCTGACCTGTAGACGTAAAATCTAAGTTTCTAGATTGAATTGCTTGTAGCAGAGTGCGTTCTTTCGATGCGATGATCCTAGATCCCCAGACATCGTATTTCTCGGATAGTCCTCGGCTACGACGAGTGCTGATCCAATTTTCAATCAAATATCAAAGTATTCTACACATTCTTCAGCGATGATAGTATGTCGCGGTGGAGAATAGACGAAGGCTATTATCAAGACCTATGGTAACTTTGAATTTTTACCAATTTTTATTTTGTACAGATCCCACGTCTCCTCCTCTTTTTTTCTTTTTAACACATTGCCAATGGTTTGTATTTGCACGAAGCTCTTGGCTATTTAGCGTTATTACATCGACGTTGTACCCAGCATGATCATCACGGCCTGGATTTTCCCTGGTATACCTTGTATCGAGGTTCTCGTTTGTATAAGTAGGAGTTATAGGCAATGAGGGATATGGGTTAGAGAGTGACAGAAATATAGATTGTTATGTCTCTGTTGGGGAAACATTATGGTTGCTCGTCATCAGATCCGATTCAGATGAATTCCGATGTTGGAAAATCAGGAGCGATTGCCGAGCTATTATTACTCGATGATTTTGTGGATTTCTCGAGTGTATCGATGAATTGCCTAATATCCGATGTGCAAGCTCACTCGGCTATTGGTTCACCGTTAAAATGGTTTCGTGTAAATTACGTTAACCGAGCCGATTTCCTGTCGGTACCATTTTTATTTTACTGCCACGTAGCCAGCTCCGACGGAAGGATGACGCTTATTGCGCGTTGTTAAGTCTGTTTACGATATCTGAACGATCGTCGTACATATGAACGAACAATGATAACACGCACGCACCGTCGACGTCGACGATCACCCCGAGAGTCGATGAACAGTCTTCGAGATGGATGTAAAATATATCATTTTTCATAAAATAAATATCAAGGGGGAGTCACATTTTAAATCTAATATTCGTTAACGCGAAGAAAACTATTTCACGAAAAATATTCGTCTCGTAAAAGGCGCGATAAATTGGCGTTTTATTCGCTGCAGGTAGATGACGGCTTTACCTATGTACGTCGCAGCCGGTCACAATTCGTCGCCGCTGTCGTTTCGTTCTCCCCTCTGAATATCTTTTATTATCACGTAAATCTCTTTGAGATATCGTGAATCGTGAATAACGACTTTACCGTGTTGATGTAATAACTTCGATATATCCGGTGGCCCTTTTCGCCTGGATTTTAACGCCTTCCTTCTTCAGACCAGTATTACTACCGTGACGCTTGCGACGATCGCGAAGAAAGCGCTTCGTTTCCTATTTTCAATGTAATTTATCGCGATGTCCTCACGATCCATTTTACGTTTCATTTTCCGCGAAATGTCGAGAATGGAAATGAAAATTATCGTCGCGTAGTAACGGTAGATTTTAACCAGACGTAGCTCGAAGATACAAGCGGAAATATTTGAAAACACACGATTCGCTTTGTTTATTGATTTCTCGGTGCTGCTGAGAGATCGTTAAGTTTGTTAACAAAGTATGTCGATCAATGTTTGCAGGCCTTTTTCATCGAGTCGTGTTATCGAGTGGCTCAGCGTTAAGCCCGTGGGCGTCTGTTCACGATCCGAACGACTTACGATCGAAAGTAGCAAAGCAAATAGGATGTTCCACCGAGGACGACGAAGATATTGCCAACTGTCTACGCGGCATTCCTCTGCGTGAGCTCATGGCCGTTGAACTGCCGGAAATCCGGTAAGATAGTAACTCTTTACGATCTGGATTCGAGGCTGATGCAAGATCCGTGAATAGCTGCCCGTAAATTCCATGTAAAAATTCCTCGTGCGTTACCTGCGCGAAATAAAAAGCTCCGAGTCGCCGATATTATTGTTCTCCGCACGAAAGAATCCAATAAAGCTACCGTGATCTTGAACGAAACGTATCTTTTAAAATCTGACTGTGCTTTATCTATATTTTATTACGTTTGCCGGCATAAAAAGATCGCGGTCCGTCCATAACGCGAATCAAGTTATCGATCATCTACGATTTACAATATCAAACGTTAACTTAAAAGAGATGTTATACATCTATACGTGTAAAGTATTCGATCTAAAAAAAAAAAAAAAACGTTAAACATATATTCGTATAGTGATTCGTATAGTTGAAATAATCAAATCTTGAACAATTATGCGCAACTTATTTCATGAACCATTTATGGAAAACTTAATGAGAGCAACGAACTTTAACTGGAAAAATTAATTATACGATCATGTACGATCATTCTTAACGCAAACATACGTTGACCACGGTAAAACGTCCTGAAAAGTATACTACGAAATCGTACGATTAAGCCAATGTGCAGTTACACCAACGCGAGTATGAAAACTACGCGTAAGCTCTCATCGTAGTATCTCGTAATCATAGCCCTAAAATCCCATACTATATCGAGCATGCTCTATAACGCCCAAGCCACAATCATAGTACCGTTTATTCCAGATCGAAGCATAAGCGTAGTCGCTAATCGGCTAGCGCGAGTTTTCGCGAGTCAAATCGCGCTATTGTTGGCGCCCGATTTCCTTGGTCGCCTTATCGATCGACACGGGAAACACCATGCCATTTCGGTATCCTGACGAGCAATGAATCGCACTAATTCTTCTCGTCTTCCGCTTCAGATTCGTGCCACGGATCGGACCAGGCTTACCAGTGGACCAAAACAATCCCGATCCAGGGCTGGATATGGAACGAGCCAGCGACACGTTCATCAAAGTACCTCTTATCCTTGGTGTATCCACTACGGAGTCGAATTTAGATTTTAACGCGAACGATATTCAATACGGATTCGAGGAGGATCATCGAAATCGAATTTTACGAACGTTCATTAGGAACGCTTATGTATATCATTTGAACGAGATTTTCTCCGCGGTGAGGAACGAGTATACGGACTGGGACAAGCCTATCCTTCATCCTATTATTATAAGGGATTCGACGATGGAGGCGTTGAGCGATGGTCACACCGTAGCTCCACTCATGAGGATTGCCTTTTATCACGCCAGAAGGGGAGCCAAAACGTTCTTCTACCACTTCAGCCATCAAACCAAAGACAACAGCCTTTTGCAGGTTTGTGGAATCGAGCGTGTGTTTTATGTATCTGATGATGAAGATGACTGGTGCGTTGAATTAGAATTTTTACGGTGGAATTATTCTTGAAATTTATTTGGGTGATCTTTTTATACGGTAAAGTCAGTTTTAAAACTTGTTTGTATTTTTCAAGTTTGCGGCTAAATTAGTTTTAGTTGTGTGTAGATAAACTTGCAAAATGTACAGTTCCAACGTAATTTTATTATTCTTGATTTTCGTCGGAACTTCCATTTACTTTACTTGTACCGCGAATTTTGGAACACAGTGTATACACGTAGGAAATAATTTATAGTCTTTTATACAAATTACTTGCGACCTACGGTACTCGATCCCTTTTCCATTCGTAAATACAAGAACGCGACAGATGTTGGAAGTAATTTAAAAGGAACCGGGTCTTTTAACGATTGAAACGCCCGCATGAAGTGTCGACAGTAAACCGTGGCTCTTTGAACCACTTCAGTCGTAAACTTATTTCTCGACGAAAGCTGTCTTTTTTTTTCTTTTTTTCCTTTGGTCGTCGTCGTCGACGCCATTTTATTCGCAACTTCTTTGATTCTTCGCGAAATTTTTTAAGTACACACACCGCCAATGCCCTTCCCCTCGTTCTCGCCAAACACAGCGAAATGTTAAAGATGGTATGGTAGTTTTTCATACAGCCCTTGACTCGACTGAAAGTGGAAAGTGGAGCGCGCGAGCCAGAGAACCGGCTTAACTTCGAGTTAATTTTACATAAAATTATACATGTAGGATGAACGAGACCCTCGAGTGTCTTCGTTATTTTTGTTAAAGAAGCATACAGAAGTTGATCACAATTACATTGTGGTAACAGATGGGAAAAAGGTAAAAGGAAGAATTTTTATTGCGAGAGCTACCTTGCATGGTTGCGCTGATGTTATTAGCGAAATTGTATGTTATGTTGGTTAATTCATATCAAGGATTAAATTATAAAGCTTTTCTACCACTTCAACCTCTGTGTTATTCGTCTGGCTAATCAAACGTATATTCTACTTGCTCGCTTATGCGTTGACCGTCGCTACTGGTAAGGAGAATACGTCAGTATGAGGTCAGACTAGTTGTACGCGTAAATTAATACATAACAAGTTAAATAGCACAGATTAATAATTCTACAAGTAGAATATCGATAGAAATAAAAGGATAATTTCAATAAACTGTACTACCCATTGACTCTTAAGAAACAACGAATTTTCCAGTTGACGAATCATTACCGTTTGAAAACTCACACATCACATGGCTTAATTAACCAACTACCCGATGGATTAATAGACTTAATAACGCAAACTTCCAAGAGTCTAACGTCGAGGCAAAGTTCCAACATAGAGTCACGCTTAATTTACATCGTCGTAGTCTTCTGGGGTAACGCAAACGTCCTTCCACTGGTCCCACGAGACGTTTGATTAGGTCACAGTAGCTTCATCGTGAAATCATGGGCAGCGGTTAGTCGGAAGACAAGCACGAGCATAAAGCTCCGAGAAGTCCACGATCGGAATGGATTCCAGGAAAACGGAAGATTAAAGAGGCAATCCGAACGAGCTGTGAGCTCGAATGCCGTTCTTGGTCTTTCGCTCTGTCTGTTTCTTACTTTCAAATGGAAGAAAGTATTTTCGCTGTTTGTACAGATCGAA
This sequence comes from Bombus terrestris, assembly GCF_910591885.1. NCBI lineage: Eukaryota > Metazoa > Arthropoda > Insecta > Hymenoptera > Apidae > Bombus > Bombus terrestris. The sequence continues at coordinate 17,159,202 of NC_063277.1, read as the reverse complement.
CGGTAATAGATTGCTCCTTTTCGTGTCTTTTATTCATTTTGAATTATCGCACTTTCAAAATGTAATGTTGTTGCTCGTGTAAATGTAAAATTGTTGTCCTACGCGTTTGATTGGCAAATTTGATTTAAGACAATTTGTCATGGTTCTTCGAAATTTATGCACGTCAGCAATCTGATGATTTTAACTAGTTCATTGTGTAATCGCGACGCGCTCATAAGACTGGTAGTTGTCCATACGTCAAGAGGGAGAGCGGCAGGAACTTCGAGTTAACGAGTTTCGTTCTCGGGTCACGGTTAATAGCGATTTAGCGCGTTTAGCTGCCACGCTATGGCCAACTGTGGACGTACAAAGCGAAATTTTAATTAAACGGAAGTCGAGTCGCGTGCACGCCCGCGAAAGGCCACCTCGCTTAATAAGTTTCAGTGTCGTGACTGAAACTCGAAACGCGAGCCTAATCAATGCGTCGTCCATGCATTTAGAAACGTTAGGAAAAAATATCGTTGGCTAATTCGAATAGAAATTCAGCACAGAAGAGGGAAAAGAGACGGAAACTGTAAATTTCTAGTAAAAAGATAACGAAATGTAAATTATACAACGCGTATTTATGAATATATATTTCGGATTTATACGTAATATCTTGTAATTGCAATTTCACCAATGGAATTCAAATCCGAGATCTCGACAATTTGCAAATTGACGAAATGAAAATTGAATATCACGTAGTTGTAAATATGACTTGTAAAAATGATATAATTAAGTATAATTTAGTACGTTTTACGTAATAGGAAAACTTTTGGATCAAAAAGGAATTCTTTTTATCGAGAAAGTCGCATACTTTTCTCAATAAACTGTATGGACTGCATTTGTTGTTATAATTTTTGTCATTGCCTGTTATTTAGTAAACTGCGGTACAATCTGCTCTATCAAATTCATTAAATGACTGAACAGTTAAATTTCTATGATTATAATAGTTCATAATAGCAGTTACCAATCTTATCTATTTACCTAACCATGTACCGCGTACACTCTGGCTGACTATACACTGACCTACGCCACTTGTTAATTGAGATTAAGCCAACCCCCTAACATCTTGGCATATTATGTCAATAAAATTAGTACATGATAAATAATAATAAAGTAATAATAATAACTTCACTAAATATTTGACAAGTAACAAATGTTTCTCTCTATGTTGGTACTCTAAAAATATCATCGATAACAACATTAATTCGCACACGCGTTCTCAGGTCACTTCTTTGCAAATAAAATCCTTAAAAAAAATCTAAAAACAGGAATTAAGATAACAACACACGCTGGAACCACTACGTCGAAGAACAAGCCGAAAGTCATTGACCCGAGTGTTGCTTTAAACTCGAAAATTGAGCTTCTTTCTCGGTAAATTGAGTATCTCGAAGAAGCCACGCTTAGGTAAACCACATTAACGAAATTCACTTGGGACTCGTTCAACAAGCTACAACGTATTTAACAGAACAAAGCTAAACGGTTCATCCGTTAAACGATCCGACTGTGTGGGCGCCAGGAGACGAGACGGTAGATCCTGCAGCAATATGCTAATTCGCTGTTCGTTTCTTCGGCGTGTCTTCGAAATGTATGCACATGCATATACCGATCTACAGCCCATCCACGAGCTTCTAGTAGATCCAGGCGACATTTAAGTCGGCAGGCAGCTGTAAATCCCATTTGCTTGCGCCCTGAATTAACAGGATTTGCATCGCGACCCAGACATTCTGTCGAACGCGCAAATAGAATTGGCTGTGTCTCCGTGTGATTCACGCTGCTTTCCAATTAAAATTATTGAATCGAATTACGATAATTAATCGTCGAACAGCTGGGCCGGCAGGAATTTTTGTTTCGTTGTCATCGAATTGTTCTCGAAAGGAAAACGTGATAATGAACTACGCGGTCGTTGATCTGCGTAATTTTTGAGCGGAAATTTTCTTTCGGACAAACTTTCGCCACACTTTATATATTAAATGAAAGAATCGCTGAATCTGAAAGAATCTGAGAATTATCTGGATAGTGTTGCAATTATTCAAGAAGTAAGATAGTTTGAAAAGGTAGTATAAGACGTTCGTTTGAATCTTTAAGTGTTTAGATCTTGAAATTTCTAAATCTTCTAGTCTTCCAATTTTCCTCGTATTTGATTCTCGTATCGTGGAATTTCCACGTTTATTTCTTTCTCCTAATTGCAATTACCGATTATAAGTAATATTAATGAAAAATCATAGTGGGCGAAGGCGGGAAAGAAAGAATTCCTTCGTCAAAAAAGAAAGAATTCTCTCGTCGATAATGGTTATCCGTAGCTGAAAATAATTTCCGACGTCGATATTGAATACCGCTTTGAGCAGCATTTACCGCAGGTTTCAAACGTTACACGTACATACCACCGACGAACGAAATAATTTTGTTTCAGCGTCTGGGCAGCATTCGTGGCGAGGATATACCGTATATCTTCGGGTTGCCACTGGTGGCTGGAGGAGCTTTCTTTCCCCGGAATTATTCCCGACAGGATCAGGGCGTCGCCGAGGCAGTTCTCACGTTTTTCACGAATTTCGCGAAAACCGGCAATCCGAACGAGCCACACAAAATCGAATCGGTGGATTATGGGACACCGAAGGAGAAAACGCGATACCGTGGTCTCACGTGGGAACAATACGAGACTGGTACTCAACAGTATCTCACAATTGGTGAGTTTCTTCCTGCTTTCTTTTCCTCCTATCCTATTTTTTTCATTTATTTAAATACTTGTGTCGTATATATACTATATGTTGTATGTAATCAGAAAATAACATCGGTGATTAATCGTTTCAGCGATGAAACCGAAAATGAAGAGCCACTACCGTGGCCATAAAATGGCGGTTTGGCTAAATCTGATACCACAACTGCATCGACCCGGAGACGACGATGTCTCAATGCGGCATCATCATTTTCGAGAAAGAGGTGACCACTTTTATGCAGGTAAGAAATATATACTATCTACTAACTAAGTTAACAGTATTAACTAGTACTTTGTATAAAAAGATTAGGAACGAAAAATTTCAATTATACTGACACGAATACCTGTATCTATTTTACGCTTGCCGTATTACATTTTATACTGAAATTATATCTATGTATTATAAAAAAATTCAATTATATAATTATTCAAATTAAAAGAAACCTGTCCCTATGATACACGATGTAAGTAACGTTTAATTCACCCAACGAATCGAGTAATTAGAATGCGAGCGTTGAATGTTTCAGGACCAGTTCGAGACGAGTGGTACACTCCTCTGCCGCTTGTAGCGACAACCAAGATGAGCGCCTCATCGACAACAGCGTGCAGCACATCTACAGGTGACGACAGTATTACCGAAGACATTACTCCTATTCTGGACGATTCGGAAGACAACGCTGAACTTTTAGAAAGATTAGATTCTCATAATTACTACAGTACTACTACAGCCCTAGCAATCACCGTAGGAGTCGGTTGCATTTTATTGGTGCTCAACATGTTGATATTCGCTGGCATTTACTATCAGAGGGATCGTGACAAAAAGAGAGCCGCCATGGACTGCACGCCAAACGGCCAAGAATCACTACCGATGACTACCAGATCGTCTATGAAAGCTCCAGAAAGTCCTAGGCCAGCGCAAGAACCTCCGCCATCGTATACTACCCTTGCAAGAAGCCCTTCGATCCAGGAACATCAACAGATTGCTCAGAGTCAATCGACAGTTGTCGATGAACAGCCTAAAAGTGAACAGAAACCTAGCCACGGGACCAGCAACGCCATCCACAAGGATCCCATTCCTCCAAAACCTCCCACGAGAACGACCAGCTCCTTGAGTACTACTAGTGGTACCAATACTATTAAAAAACGTGTGCAAATACAAGAGATATCCGTATAGCATTAGGGGTTGCCCCAAGAGGGCAACATGAAAACCAAGAAGGTGACTTTCATAGATTTTGCAGCGACTGGCGAGTCTAAGTTTTGAAAAAGTTTACAGGGATATGGATTAACAAGTGTCTGGTTATGGCACGTAGCACAGATTGGCAAAGAAAATTATCTGTTTGAGTTGCAGTGAGATATCGATGAAGAGTGAAGACTATTGGTGTTACTTTCAACAATTGTTGGAGGAAACTCTAAAGAACAATGAGTTCTAAAGCAACATTCAATTGTATGTTAAGTATTCTCTAATTATTCTGATGTATAAACAGCGATAACTGCCATATGTCACCGAAAAGACAAAGTGCTTTAAAGGAAGACTTAGCAGACTACGAGTGTTCCTCTATCATGCACGTAAGACTTTATGAGCATTTTGAGTGTATTTCTTTGCAGGATACGGTGTGTTTCTTCTATGGAATGCTATCAAAGTTGCATTACAAAGCGATTCAAAATGAGTTCATCAAATTTCAACTAATTTCTTGTCAAGAAATACTTAGCTTGACTACAAGAACTGTATTGTTACCTAAGAATGAGACATTTACGAAATCAAGTGTCTAAGAAGCCGGTTTCGTTCTTCTACAAATATACTGTCGAATAATTAAAATCTAACAGTTATGTCTTTTCTTTTTATTTGTTCTTTATTTTACACTTAAAAAGTAAAGTAAATTCTAAAGTATGATATTTATCTCACATATTGAAATAGACAAAATTTGAAAAAGGTCGTATCTCTAAAATTGTTTAATTTGACAGTATATTTGACGAAGAATAGAATCGATGATAAAAATCCATGAGTCAACACTGTAACTGTTCACAATCAGTGTTCTTTCAAGTGTTCTTCTCGTAGCTGACATAATGATCATGTAATTAGAGTAACTCCTGGTATAAATGACGCTGGGCTCATGAAAAATTTCTATTTGCGTTTGTGTATACAACATAAAAGCGGTTTCGCGTCTTTCCTATTCCAGGTATTGGAAACCGTGCACAAAATCGCACAGAGATAATAAATTAAATAACGTCTATGTAACACGATCCGTAGAAAATTGTATGAGAGAATGGTCGTCTGAAATGATTTCTAAAATTTAAATGATGATAATTGTACTACGTAGTGTCACTGTGATCAATATCAATATTTTTTAAAAATCAAAAACAATATTTATAGATAAAAATCATTATGTTAGTTTCATTTGTCGTTGAAAATTATTCGTCTTTGTTTATTAAAGGAATTATTATTTATTTCTGTTTTTTATTTGTACTATGAATATACATATTCTACTTTATTATGTGACATATAAATAGTATAAAGCGGAAGTTGAAGAACTCTGTCAATTTTGCGTTGCCTCCTCGTTATCTTGATATCATCGCTCACTATTTAAAATAATTTAAAGAGAAAAAGAGAAACAAAACCTAAAAAAATGTATATTTAAGCACTCGATACTGAAAGAGATCAGTTCTCGTATTCGCATTAGAGTCTCATGCGAATGTTGTGTGAAAGTTCTGTTAAAGTAAACAAAAGGAAATTACATGTTTAATGGTTCAATTTGAGTGGAACTCGCACTGCACTTGCGGAAGTATCGATGGTTCTCTAGTGACAACATGTGCTCAAAACGTAATCATAAAGTGGAACACAATTTCCTTTAAATTAAATATTATCTACACCTCTTCGACCAAGTAATCTAAGGCGAGATTACGCCCACGTTTATGCAAATATCATTCGTCTTTATAGGATTTTTTAAGCTGAATCTGATGTCTGTGTTATACATACATTAAAAATTAACGAAGAAATTGGACTTATAAGGCTCGGTGTAAATTATAATGTTATAAAGGGATTTATCTTTTTTCAGGTACTTTAAGTCTCTATCCATTTGCATAATTTTAATTACTGTACGTTATAACACGCATGTTTTAACATTATTTCTTAACTAAATTAAAAGCAAAGCTTATTTCATCATAATTTTCGTACAAACAGATACTCATGGTCATGGTTCTTCCATTAGTTGGTAAAATTAAATGTTGCTGATACTATATATGTACATACATTTCATTTTAAAGATACTATTAATTTCTTATAAATTTGTTCCCTGACATACTTCGTAATCCAGACTGATTATCAAAAACATATTACATAATACAATCATTCTACTAAGAGACAAGTTTTTCTCCGGAAGAAGAAAAGCATTACGAATAACAGCAAACGACATTTCAATCGTCATGTAAAAAGATAAAAACACCTGTTTAATATAGTCGAATTTATCTAATCGATTGTACGCATTTTCTGAGGCACATGAAGTAATGAAAGCGTATTGGTATGATTAAGGACATAACGTTGTACTTTAGATAGCAATCATACTATGCACGGTGTCGCGTAATTGTACTATCGATTTCGATTATTTTCAATACACCGTTTCACAAAGAAAAGATTAGAAAAGGAATACTCATCAAGTATTGTTTGCGAATGGTATGAATCATCAGCACATTGTGACTATTCGTTAAATTGTGTGAACGGGATTATTGAACAAATAACAGTGAAATTTAAGTAGCAGAATAGACGAAACATCTTTGTAAATTTCACTGTAAAACAATAAAATGCTGATTTCTAAATAAATTTCCATCTCCAATTAATATAATTCTCATATCCTTATAAACTAAGAATGTATTAAGTTACACGTGGGACTATGAAATAATGTACAATTTACAAATATAAACGGTGTTGTACTTTTATCTTTTTAAATAATACACACTACTCGAAGCATAACAAAAAAATATGCGCTTAAAGTAGTTTTATCTGTCTTGAATACATAATAGTGTAACATCTATCTTTTCTTATTTTATACAATAAGTATCTGTATAATAAAAATATGATTAATATACATGTTTAGTTGAATAATTATACAAGTTTTGGTTTGTCCAAGATAAATATTTCTGAATTATTCAACTGAATTATTCCCTTTCTTAGCGGGAACCACATCATTGCTTTCACTCATACGTCTTTTAGTTGCTACTCGTGTGTTACGGCCTGCAACATAATTTTCACAAATTTTACATATGCTTCATTTTGATGACATGTAAAATTTGTAATCATGAAATGTTCAGTGATATTTGTAAGTTTAACTCATTGAGATCCAGAAAACTGATCTCTCAGTATTAGCATGGCAAAGCATCATTACGGAGCAACAGTATATAGTACTATTTAAAAAAAAGTTATTTATGTACACCATTCTACTGACCTTTTTTGCCTCTCTTTCCTTTAAAATTCTTTTGCCTAGAATTTGCCATTTGTTTTCTCACTTTCAAAAAATATTTTTCCTCTTCTTCGCTCTCAAGGACACAACAGGTTACATCTTTACCGCGTATAGATATCTTATAGAATAAATGAAAAAAATTTTCACGAAATAAAATATAATATTACGAACTTAAAAATAACAAAAAATAATTTGAAATACTCACTTTACTTTCATGCATTTTGTCAATTACTGTTTTTGCATCATTTTCTCCCTGCAATCGAGCATATCCCACTGTATCACCTTTATTAAAATCAACAAATGCAACATTCGCACCTAATTCACCTAGACATTCCTTAATATCTTCTCTTATACATTCATCAGGTACATTAGTAAAATAAATCACGCAACCCTTTGGAAATAGATTCACCTTGTCGCTTTCTTTCTCTTTATCATTACATTCTGTTTTCTCCTAAAAAATTGAACATTTTGTTATTATGTTTAATTATGAAAATAAATGTATAAAATAACAAATTCTATACTAACAGATTCCATATCAACAGATTCACTTTTCTTTGTCTTCATTTCTGATCTTTTTTGCCTCCTGCTTTCCCTTTCCTGTATTTTAGATTGAGAATAGTCGGATCTAAAATTTCAAAGTATTAAATTAAGTATAAAATATTACTAAAACTTTTATTATTAAAACTAAATATTACTAAATATTACTAAAACTTAACAAAGATATATAATCTGATTAACTTACGACCACATCTTAATTAATTCAGTGTCTCCATATTTTACAGATTCCCTAACCATAAAGGCTTTTGCATTCTCTAGAGTTTTGAACTGCACGAAAATGGAACCTTTAAACTGAAACTTCTTCTCCTTATCCACATACTTCCTCATCTATTAAACAAGAAAATGGTCTAAAGATCTAAGCATTATTTGCAAATATTTCCCACTCTGATCTGAAAATAATACATCCATCGAACAAGAGTCAGATACTTACAACAATATTATCAAATGGTTCATAATCACTGAGAAATGTTTTGAGCTTTTCAATAGTGGTGCCCTGTAAAGGAAATCCTTTTAGGTAAACTGTCTTGGCCTCCTGCGCCTTCCTATATTCTTCATTATATACTGGCAAGGGATGCTTTGGAGAACGACGAATCTTTTTTCTATCTTCTGATATTTCCATAAGTTCGCTTGATTTTACGGCTTCTAATATAACATTAATATCTTGACTCATAGAGGCCAACAATTTGAAATTTAACATAATAGTCATAGGAATCCAGCCTTCATCCAATTTTGTTTGCTCAATGAGAAATTTATCTCTTTGCATATTCACATCTCCAAAGTAAAACTAAAAATATTGAAATTTTTATTAACTAAATTGTACTATTGCCATTTATGTCATAAGAAAGCTATAAAAATTAAACTATTTAATTACGTTGAAGAATATCTACATATATCTATACCTATACATATATTAAATCATGAGATATAAATGAATGGATATCTTATTTCTATAATAATTGGTTAATTAATAAAATACTACCTCGATTTGATTTTTTATTCTTTCTAACAGTTCGCTAGATGGTTCCTCAGATTTTACTTTTGGGGAATATTCTTCAGAAACCGGCTTCTCGTCTTTAACCTCGACATTGGCATCATTTATTTTAGTCTCGTCTACAACCTCTGTTTTAATTTCTGTTTGAGTCTCTGTTTTAAGAACTGTCTCTCCTTGCCCGTTCTCCATGTTTGTTGTTACTATGAGATACGAGCTTTCAAAATTTATTGAGACCTGAACAAGAAATCAATGTCGTACAGATGCACTTAAACCGATGGTCAAACGTGGTCTGTTTTCTCGGAAACAGGAAGTAACCGTTAGGAATGAAGACGGTAATTGCATCAATATGAAATTTGAAAATGGCTGCTTGTTATAATTTCACAGTTTATTGCAACATAAAATCCTCCTCTTTTTATTATTCTTATCTCCGATTAAAATAATAAATTGGGTACATTTAATAATTATATAAGTTATATGACAAATAGGAGAAATAATTACAATGTTAAGCATTAAAATAAATTTTTCTAATTGCAATATATCATTTTTTGAAATAAAATAAAAATTAAAGATAAATGTAAAGATAATTTTTCTAAAATATGCAATAATTTATAAACCGGAACTAAAAATAAAAATTTTATCGGATTAGCCCGATTTTAGCCACGGTCATATAAACAGGCCTAACCACTCGCTAGGGAAACCCGTTTATCCTTTGAGTTGAAAAAATCAAGATACAGGACAGGAAAAGATCCCGTTCTACGAGATAGACAGAGATAAGTAGAGTGTCTCTGATTCTGTCCGAACATGTAACATATATTGTTGTATTTTTACACTATTTAAAAATTTTTTACACTATTAACAAAGGTAGCAAAGCAAAACGAAACAAAATTATGCAAAACACTTACAATTTCTAGTGAAGCCTTATTTGAAAATTGATGTTCCTTGCGATTTTTTGAATCCTTACAATTTCTTTTAACTTAGTTTATAACTGATATTCATGCATTTTATTTATATATACTAAACAAATAACGTATAAATTAACTAATATTTAGTTATTAATTATAAATTGTTATTAAATTACACTATTAATATATTTTAAAAACTAAAAGCATAAAAAGTACAAATCAAAGATTTATTTTCGAAAGATTAAAATGATACATTTATTTTTAATGCGTCTACTTTTGATTACAATAAAATAAATATATAATCTGTACAATTGATAAACTACTTCTTTTGCATATATAAAATAACCGGATATGCCTTGATCCTGAATATGTATAGTGATTTTAGATACTTATGTTGGCAAACTGGTAAAAGATAAAATGCAATGAAGTTGGCTGCAATCTTTCAATACTGCGCTCCCTTCCGGTTCGTTCTTTCGGGGAGAGTGAGTCTTGTTTAGTTTAGCTGTAATTAAATCTTTCTCCATCTTCCAACATGAAGATTTACAAGGATATTTTTACTGGTACGTAAATTTAAAATATCATTAAATAACACGTGTTATGAATATTTTTTCAAACTTTTTCATATACTAAGAAATAAAATATTACCTTGATTGCAAACGGACTTGTAGTGACGTTTCTATCACGAGGACCAAAATTTTAAGAGTAATAACTATAAAATGCTTCCTGACTACGGTTTTAATTGTGTAAATGTAAAAATATATCGTTAAACATGTTTTTAATGGTTTCTCATATTATAGAAACATTATACTGCTTGAATATTTAATATTCTAATTTATAACCTCTCCATATGTTCGAAATGACTCTTTTCAATAGAAAAATGATACATTTGACACTAATCAAATTTTAAGGAAGAGTAGAGATTATTATTTTAAATTAACTCTTTTTTTAAACTAACTCTGCTGCAGTAAAATGATTATTTTGAAGGTTTGATAATTACTTTATACAAAATTTATAAAATTAAATTTTACAAAATAATATAAGTTTTATATAATTAATTTATTTTACTATATTAAAGGTCATATTTTTATTTTAAAATTTATATTTCAGGGGATGAAATGTTTTCTGACACCTACAAAATAAAGTTGATTGATAATGTTGTATATGAAGTATATGGCAAGGTACCTATCTTTTTACTCTTATTTTTAAATTATATTTGGATAACGTGTATTAAACTTATATAGTTGGCTGAACACTTATTTGTATTATATTCATTGTATTAATATCTTTACTTAAATCTTTTCATAACTAGGTAGTCACTCGTAAATCAGGTGACATTGATATTGCTGGATTCAACCCATCTGCTGAAGAAGCTGATGAAGGAACAGAAGAAACAGTGGAATCCGGTGTAGATGTAGTTATGAATCATCGGCTGCAAGAAACTTTTGCATTTACAGACAAAAAATCCTATACCTTGTACTTGAAGGATTATATGAAAAAGTAATTATTCTTTCTATAGTAGTGTAAACTTTAGTAATGTGTAGTGTTACTTTAATAATATTAAAGCAATATTAATAATGCAATTTTCATTAGATTGGTAGCAAAATTGGAAGAGGAAGCTCCTGATCAAGTGGAAGTTTTCAAAACAAACACAAATAAAGTAATGAAAGACATATTAAGTCGTTTCAAAGACCTACAATTTTTCACTGGCGAATCCATGGATATTGATGGTATTGTTGCGTTAATGGAATACCGCGAGATCGACGGTGAATCTGTGCCTGTACTCATGTTATTCAAGCATGGTCTTGAGGAACAAAAGTTCTAAACAATTTTAGGTATTGAAGAAATTGTGGGAAAAAATATTGTGAGTTTTACATTTACTACTTGTATTTCGTTAATATCGTAATCACTTAATGTACATGTAACTGTGTTAATAATCAAAAATAGACTTAAATATATAAACATGTTAATTCATGCCTATACTTCAGTCATTTGTATTTGGCATTGCACAAACATGTAAAAGAAAGATGGTGATCAGATTCCCGCTGTGGTGCGTTTCCTCGACATAGCGTCTATTATAGCCATACACTAATAAACAAAGTTTCGTTATTAAACGCATTAAATATATAACAAAAATAAAATTAATTTTCGTACATTTTTGCAGATAAACTCAAATGAAGACTGTACACACGCTGAAAAGCTTGTGAAATTTAGTTAAAAGGAAAACACGATTTTACTTCCAATCTCATTTTATAATGCAGTTAACTTATTCGTTTCAACAACAATCAGTGATTCGAAGTCTCACAGGAGTTAATAATTGTACATATAACTTTACTGAAGGGAAGATATACGAGACATATCCCTTCGATCGTATTATCTGGGTCTGATTTCCCTGTAGACGTGTAATATTTTCTACTTTTTTTATTGGTCATTTATTAGAGATTTTAATTTATGATTCAAAAATGGAAGATGGGGAAAGAAGTTTGCAGCAATGAAAATATCAAAACATACGTCTAATTATTGTTAACACAAAAAGAAATGTCCCTGGATAACAATTAAATCTGAAACATACTGTGTATAATGTCCATCAAATAAAAAGGTGTTTTCATAAGTACTGCTTACGAGCCGTGTTCTTATTTTGATTATCTAATTGTTTAAATTAACTTTCCGTAATAATACAGGTACTTAGTAAAACAAACAATTGTTAATTTGCTTCATAAAAATATTATATTTAGACAAGTCAGAATAGACGATTTATCTCTTGGCGCAAGACCATACATTATATTTTTTTACTCAAGGACTGTTATTAGCCATACTGTTTTACAAGTATATTCATAATATGACTTCTTCGCGTTTCTTCCATTAACAACCTCGCTCTCACTATCGCATTCTCTCTTACACTCTTTGTTTTCTATATTTATACAATTTGTGTACCCATCGTTATCATCATATTTATTACGCATATTCTTTTATGAATATATTACTCTCGTTCGTTATAAAACAGTTACCGATCCAATATAGAACTCTTCACATTCCAAATACGTTTTCATGTGCCATTACCTGAAAAAGTGTTATGTTAACACATAGAAAAGCGTATTTTAATAATGTAATAATAATTCATATGTATGTACGTATGTACACAGCCGTAAATGTATACATATACATACACGTACGTTTAGTAAATGAACGTTCAATAGGTATATACGAATTAATTATCGCTTCAGAGTAAGTCGAAAACTGACATTTACAGCTTAAAGATAGTAAAATTGAACTCCAAAAAATATACGTACATACAATTATATATTTATGTACGTACGCATTCGTCGTTCATAAATATGCACATATAGACATTGCTTTAATTATCGAGCACAACCATAATGTCATTAGTTACTAAGCACTAAGATGAATTAGTATCTCAATTTCAAACAATGTATTGAAAATGACGTGATACAATTTAACATACCTGATCTCGTTATAATAAATTGTGTTAGCCATATAGAAATAAAAATTGTTATTCACAAGTACCTTTAAGCTGTTAATACAATAATGATTTCTCAAGTGGAATATTATGTTAGAGAGCTATTCCATCCATTTATGTTTATTATATTTTCGAACATAAATGATAAATGTTTTGTTCACTAACCTTCTTAACATTACATGTCTTGCGCATAATTCAATGATGTACAGCCAAATTATAAAAATCTACTTAATAAAATGGTACAACAATTTCATAAGAATCGTTCCTTTTTTTCTCATTGTTTCAATTTGAAGGAAGAAAGATGAAACATGGAATATCGGACCATGCTAATGTTCCAAAAAATAGTTAATCACAATGGCAGTTGTGTAAGTTAATTTGTTATTAATGTATAGCATTCATATTGATACATAAAAGTTTCTGACATTTACACACACAGAAGGATTTGTTTTTAGTACTCTGGCTTTTTAGTTTAGTTCGTCAAAGGTACAGTATTTAGTAGGACACCTGCTACTTTTTTAAGTGGGATGTACCTTACAGTTCAGTAAGGTCAAACAATTATTTTATTCGTTACTACTATTAGTATTAAACTTATTTGTACTGGTCTATGCAGAATGGGTGCGTGTGGAACCTCTTTGATACTACCATAATATACCATGATTTGATATTCTAAATTTCTAATTTTTAATAATAACATCCATCTTCATTTTAGTATAAGAAAAATATAAAAATATAAAATACAGAGCATGGACGTATATCGTTAACCATCTAAACAATTAGGTACATAGAAAGTATTCCTAAGTACCAAATGACGACGAAAAATATACATACTTAATTTAACGTAAGGATTTATTCTCCAATTATTTTAATATTCATGATGGTACAGAAGGTTTGTAACGCACCGCATTCATTCGTTCTAGGACACTGTTACTAAGTAAAACATCACTACATACAATTTGAGCATCGTACGATTTCTATAATAGTTCAAAGAAGTATGGCAAAAGCATCAAGTTTACATCGATTACAATCATGTACACGATTTGTGTATAGCACTTCATTAGAGAAGCATGCTATTATTTGATAGATTTTTTTGCTTCAATACATTCCAAGATTCACCATGTTGAATCTCTTACCTTTAATACGTCTAATCATAGGACATTAAAAATTCTGCCATTATCTTTGTTATTCTACTGACCGCTACTGAGGTTCTCAATTATTATTTGTTGTGAAAGAGTTCTGCTTATATGTTCATATATTATTATACGTATGTATAGATATCATCGTTTTAACATTTATATATTTATATGAAACTTCATTCACAGGTAGCTTCATTCACGCCCGCCAATCCTAATGGTCTTTCACTTGCTTATCTTCTTTTATTATTACTATTTATTATTACTATTATTACACGTATCGAGGAATTAGATGAGGTGATCGCAAAACGCGTTTCATTCAGAGGTAATTTTGGTCGAGATGTATATTTCCAGTATGGATGTAAAGAAACAGAACATTACATCCTGGATTATAAAACACCAAGAAAATTGACATTACAGAGATTGTAATACGATTTTCTTACTATCTTATACAAAACATATAAATATAAGTGATTTGGTTTGAATTTATTCTTGGAAATTATTCGAAATCGTCGAAATTGGATCGAGTAACTATGAAAAAAGTTTATCCTGTGTTTTTGTGTCGCACGAGAGAACTATAGAAAAAGAAAAAGAAACAATTAGATATAACAGGCGTTTGAAATGAATAGCAACTCCAGTAATATTAAAAAAAAAATCGGGAATTTAATAATGTGTTTCGTTTTTTCTCATGGTATGCATAACATTAAAAACTCTCATCAAATAGATAACAATAACCAACAACTAACAATCGTAAGCATTCACGCAAAAATAGAAATATGTTTAATAATTTTTTAATATTATCATAATTTATATTATCGAAGTAAGTGTGATCATTCCTTACGATTTCTAGAGTACTATAGTAATTTATGTAGATGACTAAAACTGAAGGACACTAAGAAGATAAATCTTTTTCGCTCTTCTAAAATCTTAAAATCGAATTACAATCTAGAAAGAATAAATCTTTCGAAATATCTTACAAAAGAAAAATATAAATAAATGTTTATTTATACATTTTTTGAATAATGCACCAAGATTGTTTCAATATATATTATAAAATATATATTTATATTTTTAAAAATTCTTTCTTAACTTACTGATAGAAGAATAAAATATATAAAAATTTGGATTCTTTATTGCCACAAATTTAGATCGATCACAATTCATATTATTCTTTTTATCTATTTAAAAGTAGACAATAAAATCCAAAATCTAGAAAACTAAAATATAGATGTTTTCGTTAAAAATCCTGTTATTTTCTTACATCCTTCAGCTCAAATCATAAAAAGTGTTTTGTGAATTACTAACAACGACGGTAAGGTTCTTATCATAGTCCTGTCACTGATCAATTAATTCTTATATATCTACGTTTAAATGATAAACTATACATTGAAAGCATCGCATCTTCTGAATGTTTTTTTCTTTCTCTTTTTTTAAGATTTTACATCTCATAATGCATCGAATTCAAAGGAAAAAAACTGAAAATTTTCACTAATTAGTAAATTTTAGTACATTATCAATATGCTATCGAATTACTTATACTGTTCGCTATTATGCAATCAAGTAATGAGAAATTATTATCGAACGAAACGAATGCTATCAAATAAAGTCGAAGAAATATTAATTAGCGAGTTATATGAAAAATTCCATGGAATTCGCTGTATACCAAAAGTAAAAATCGTCCTTAATAAGAAATCCTCTTTCGCATTTCAGTTTATCTTTCAACAATATGTATGAATCAATGATTCTTGATATATCGAGCGCACTATTTATTCACCGGTTTTGTAACGGCATATGTTACAATTTCAATATTTCTTGTTACAGACCTAAGCTGCATATATATACATATAATATATATATATATATATAAAAAGAAATATTATAATATATATAATCATATATAATTAATAATGAATTAGTAAGTTTTATTTTCTTTTTTCTATACTCTAAAATACAAAACAATAAATTATCGTATTATAGTGCACACACGTGTAAAACGTTTCCATTTTATCCAAGTATGTATAATAATAATAATAATGATAATAATAATAATAATAATAATAATAATAATAATGACAATAATAATAATAATATTAATAATAATAATAATAATATATCTAGATGCGATCGTGGCTCTTTCAAATGACGATCCGAATCGAGGCAGCGTTGGAATGTAAAAATACCCGATAAGCTTACGCTTATTACGGATTGCACCCACGTCGAGGACCGCAATCCATACAAAAATGGAGGAGATCGTTGGAGAATCGTGTCGTCTGTACAACTATATATGTATTCTGAAAGACTGGCGAAGCAGATTGAAACTGACACGTCAACGATGACAAGATATAACACAGGTTGTAACAGAGGATGTAACAAAAAGGTAAGTAGAAACATGAGAAAACAGCGTCTTAGGAACTTCCACGTGGTTGCAGAGAGTAAACAGTTCGACGTGAGCGCAATCGAAGCCCAGACTAAATCAAGGATCGGCAATATCCGGTAGGAAATCGTCACGCGTGAGAACTTTGCTCGGACATACGATGGCATGACACACATACTCCACCTGTGTCATAGACTAAAGAATGCAAAGAGAGATCGTTCCAAGGTATAAATAAGCGACTTCGAGAGCTTGGAAATTTCATTGAATCGATCGTTTAAAAAAGCGCCGGGGCTCTTTGTTCTCCGGCAGTGTATTATCCGTTGCTCGACTTCCGGCATGCTCTCGATACGAATCGAAGAAAAGGATCGTCTTTACATCAAATATAATGCGCTACAGAACAGATATAAATAAAATCGTGAAGAAGAAGAAACGTAAGTAAATTCCACCTTACTCGACTTCTGTGAGAGTATCAATTTTTCTTTTTGTTTTTTTTTTCTTTTTTCGTTTTTTAATCATCGTGAGAGGCGTATTAGAGTTACCAACGGGAATTTCTTTTCTTACACACGCATATATATATATATATATATATATATATATATATATATCTTGAGTGCTGTTCTTGGTTTTTCTTTTCTTGTTGATATATATCTATATATATATCTATGTATATATATCTATGTATACATACATACATATATATATATATATATATATATATATATATACATACATATACATTATACATACATATACATACATATATATATTATATATATGTATATATACATATATATGTGTTCTTCTTTATGTTCCGTTATTTTTTTCCTTTATAAATCGGTGTGCCCCAAGACGCGGCACACCTTTTGCTCCTAAGGGTCCGATCGTGACTCTAGCATCTCCACGAGGAAATCGTCGATCGGCACGTCGCCGATCA
Organism: Bombus terrestris; assembly: GCF_910591885.1. Lineage (NCBI taxonomy): Eukaryota > Metazoa > Arthropoda > Insecta > Hymenoptera > Apidae > Bombus > Bombus terrestris. The sequence goes on along the minus strand of NC_063277.1, from coordinate 17,141,650 downwards.
TTTTGAAGAAGAACAGGTACTCCAGACACTTTAATCCGATGGATCGGATGGCCGGCAGACGTAACAATAATTTCGCGAATCTTCCAGCATCGTCGGGCCAGGCTACGCGACAATAGCCTTCCAGCGCTGCGTAGATCTTCTCGCGGAGCAGGGTCACTTCCTGGATCGATTTTAGTCCTCGGACTTCGGGGTTGAAGAGTATTATAGATCTGTTTGTGATTAATTGCTCGATAAATGAACGTAAACTCGAGAAAATAGAGAAGCAAGTTTAATCGTACGCGTAATACGGACGATACTTTTCAATTCCTTCGATCCTTTATAGATACGCTTAATATAAATTGAAAGACACGATCCATAAAAATATCAACTAGTAACAAAAATAATACTAACGATTAATCGAGGAACTTGAATAGTATCTCTTCTTAGTGTCTTCTATTTCTATCCCATCTCACATTGCTACTGTAAAACAAGCATCTTCCGAATATACAGTACAACTCCATTTACCGTGGTTAACTAGACTTTTGCCGGTTGAAATCAAATCTGTGGCCGAACGTGAGCTCTTAATTATGCGAATGAAAAGTAATATACCGAAAAAGATCAGAGAACATCAGAGGAACAGCAATCGTATAAACTGTTGGTCCCCGAACGATGTTCAGTTGAATGGAGTTCTACTATAATCTATCGTAATCGATAATTAATAATCGTAATATAAAAGTAACGATTACCAACCTCAGGCAACCAAGCTCCGTCCTGTCCATCTTCATTTCGCGCATTTTCGATACAAGCTCGGAAAGTACCCGGTCGAATATCGTGCCCACGCCAGCCTGCTGCGCGGAGTTTCGGTGCACCGTGATCCCCGTCGCCAGCACGATACCGTCCTTCACGTCGATCGAACGGTGGGAAAAGGATGCTATCAGCAACTCGTTCCAGCCGGCCCTGAGCAGAAGTACCTGATCCTCCAGCGGCAACGACGTAAAATGCGGGATGTGTTTCGCCCATGCTACCAGCTGGAACAGCTGTTTGTTCGTGGCGTTGCAAATGTGCGACACTGCATTCTGTGCATTGCAAGAGATGCCGAATTAATCGGAGGAGCGTTTCGTGGAACAGCTACGCGCAACCATTCCACGAAAATCAGTTCACAACGTCGTCGGTTCATACAGTGGCCGGAGAAAAACTGGGGACAGTTTCCGGTTCGCGTTCGAGTAGCAAAGTCAAATATTCCGATCTTTATTTGAGTTTTCACAGTCAATTGACAAGTTGATCCAAATCCGAAATTTCACGATGTCTCGAAAACGCTCGAAATCCACTATTCGTATCTCTTTTTCCTTTTTTTTTTCCTCTCTAAGGAACGCGTATTTTGCCAGAAGCGAAAGCCCAAGAAAAGCATTTGCCAAAAGCAAATTATTGATAGAAATCAAAGTTGCTACTGACCAATATCGACGATAGTCGTCCGTTTGATTTGCAAGGAATTAAATTATTGCTTTATCTTCTGTCGGTATAAATGACGGTAACGAATTGATGGAATCGTACTAATTAAAATGAGTCGGAACGAGTCTGTAAAAAGATACTGGTAAAGTTGAAAAAAGAGAAGATTTTGAAGTTACATAGATTCATTCTAACGAGATAAATACTTCTGTACCGTTATTATTTGTCCTCGATTATTTCGACCAGCTTATTCATCGATGCATACACAACTCGATCAATTTTTTAATTCGCATTACACGACGAAACGATCATATCAGATCGCCAATAAAGGACACCTCAAACGAGATTAATTCAATCACCAGTCCAGGGTCCAATGACGAACAAATTGATTTCGTCCCGGGAGAGCCGTACATTGCATAAAACTGACGTTCCAATCTTACGAGTTTCTCCGTCACGTTCGTTTTCGGTAAATTGCCGAATGAAACGTAACCGCGGTTTTTATCTAACTACTAATTGAGAACTTCTTAATTAAAAAAAAAAAAAAAAGAGAAAGAAAGAAAGAAAAAAAGATAGAAAAATAGGACGAGTCGTGTATAGCAAAAGTCGAGTGCGTTCAAACGAAAAATAAAATTTCTCAACCGGACAATCGACGTGGTGAACTGTTCCAATTCTACTCTTACTATTTTCGCTTTTTCTCTCCGTCGTTTCTCGTTAATATTTACCTCGTAATTTCCTTGCTGTTCCATTTTGCACTCGACTCGTTTCTCGGCTTCCAGAATACGCTCGATCGGCATGTCCGAGTGCAGGCTACTGGTGCTCTCCACCTCGCTCTGATCCCTTTCCTTGGTACGTTGACGCTCCTCCTGTACTGCTTCTCTCTTCATGCCCATCGCCAGGCATTTCTGGTATCTACAATACTGACATCGATTTCTCTGCCGTTTGTCGATGATGCAGGACTTTTCCTCGCGACACGCGTACGACAGGTCCTTGCGTACGGTCCTCTTGAAAAAGCCCTTGCAACCCTCGCAGCTACGAACGAAAGAAGAGAAAGGTTACTACAGTAAGAAGTACCGCAACGAACGATTTTACAACGGACCAGTGCTATAACGAACAATTCTTCTGACTAACATCAATCCGCTATAACAACGTACAAAGATGTCGCGACGAACAGGAAGAAATATCGGACGCTCTGCCGATTTTTCCAGTTCGTTTTCGTTACGACGGTAAATAGTAAAGGCTAATGGACGATGCGAACCTGTTTCAAGCTCGCTTGCTTCCACTCTCGTTTAGCAATATCTAGCGCGTAGAACGTAGAAGATAGCTAAGCAGCGTAAGAACTGGCGAACAGCGCTATAAACTAACGTGATCCAAGATGAACGAGTACCGGATGTCATAGTCAAGGGGCGAGATTTGTTTATGCAAAGATAACGGAGGCTGAAGAAGGCTGGCAAACGCGATTGCCTCGTCGTTTTATGATCGCCACTGAATAAGCGAATTTCATATTATTTTTGCCATTTATTTTTTAGCTTGTATTACATCTTTCCAGGGTTTAAATGGTCGTAGCGGTGATAACTTTGCTATTAACCGTGGGCTTGAGACGTGTCACTTTTAAATACGTGCGTATCCATGTACGTTACAACGAACAGGTGCTGCAACGTACGTGGTTCGAGCGTATCTTGTCGTATCGTAATTGATTATGTTCGTAAAAAATTGCGATTTCGCTTTACGATTTCTATCTTCTGAAAAGGATACACGTACGTTTTATTTTATTTCATTCTGATTCGGTTCCTAGGAGATACGAGAGAAACCCTTGCAACCCTCGCAGAACATGAACGAAAGAAAAGAAAGAAAGAATCTTATCAGGTTGTCGGTAAAGTTTCTTTCGTTTTATGAAGAAATAATAGACGCACAACGGTTTTTGTTTTATATTATTTCGTCGAATTACGTACGATCCATTTCGTTCCGTTGAGATAAAAACGGCGACATTTCACAGACTTGTTTTCACGTTTGTACGAAGGTGCATTGTTGTAAAAGACAGGTTTGCGAAAGAAAGACGTTCTTCGGGCAACCTAATACGTATATTTACTCGTCGTGTTCTTTAATAAATTTCGAATAACGCGTCTTATTCGTCTTCCCTGTGTGTTATTGCGTAAAATGTATAGTATAAAGATCCGCGTGTCTTTCTTAAATGTCCTTTGTTATACGAACTGAGACGGTCGATTTACTTTCTCCCAAGAGACGTATCGTTTCATTAAAATACCGTGGAAAATTATTGGATCATAATGATCACGTTGTAAATCCACAAAGTCCAAACAGCCGGTAACATTACTTTCGCCGAGGTGACTTATTCGTACAGGTTGCAACTTTCGATTGTCTGGTGGCGACGATGTTCTCTCCGGGACAGCGGATTACGCGAAAGAAATCGTAAACCCGGGATACTTTATTCAAAGAATCCTTGGATTAGTCGAGCGGAGCAGAGCGAAGGAGCCGGATAAGACGCGCCAACGAATTCCAACTCTTTTTACGACACACGAGTCGGTGCTGTCTGGGTTTTGGAGTGATTCACATACCGAAACCGCGAATTCCTCTTGATCGTGTCGAAATTTATTCGAAAGTATTTTCTAACAGTGCACTGCAGGGAAGATGCAACGAGGGAGAACGCAATTTATGTCGTTTCCTAGTTAATTTTATACCTCTGGAACGTGTTTGATGTAATCGATGGAATGTTTGCGACAGTAATTTGCTTACGAGGCAACTAAGAGTTCTAAGATCTAGGAATTTGGTCAACGAATTTGAATTTTAAGAAACTTTAATTAGAAGAACGTCGAAACTGTCAGAGGGAGATTTCGAGAGCTAAGAATGGACAATTCGAAAAATCATTCCTATTTCTTCCTTCTTTTTTCTTTGCCAATATTGTGTATTTAATAAGTACTTTTTTATTTAAAAAGCTTGTTCGAGTCGTGCCACGTTCGAAACACACGTGCGATACTTTAGTCGATTGAAATCTTCTTACAATTAATTTAGCTTTTTCTTATCTTATGGAAAAAGTTAGAGAAAAATAAATGTGTTTTTGAGATTCGGTGTTTCACTTTTCGACAAAGAAATTCGTAATTTAAAAATTTTGCGTAATGACAGCTCTAATTACCACGAGATCTCGAACGAAATTAACGATGCAAAGACACGAAGAAAAGAGGTGCATCCACTTGTCGTCGCTATTAAAAGTGAAAACAAGAGAAAGGCACGCTAAACCGTGTCGAAAATACGCGCGGTGTTTTGTGGCCGGCTGGAGCAAAAATAAATTCTTACTCGCGGAATGTCGCCACTGTTACTGGAGAGGTTCCAATTTTAAAAACGAGTCTCGGCGATGGTTGGCCATCATCGAGATCTTAACGACAACGGAAAGTGGAAAGGTTGTTTGCAATACTAAAAATTTAAACGGTCCTCGAAAATACGTTCCACGAGTTTGCGTTAAAATTTATCATCCTCGTTAGCTTCGAGCAAGACAGACATATTAGATGCGACAAGCCGAAACGAATTAAAGTCTTTTTTAATTAGCGGCTACATACGTTTCATCTTCATAGTACATACTACATTTTCGTATTTGTATGTGAAAGTACACGATATGAAATTTAATATATTCGCGCATACTTCTTTTCTAGCCACTCTGTACTGCAGAAAAATTGTATGTGCACGTTGTATTTGTCGTAGAAAACATTTTGAAATTTCAGTAACATTGCGTGGCGGCATTCGACACTAACTAGCGTCGGACGACGGCAGCGCAGTGGTTGGCGCCTTAGGTTACGAACGTTCGAAACCCGGGTTCGAATTCTGGAGTCTGATTTTTCTTCCAAAAAACGGAGGAAAAATCAGCAGTACCCCAGCACCGATATCTACAGCCCCTAGCAACTATTACTCCGGACGAGGCCCAGCAACTACGACTATCACGGACAACATATATTCCCACCTCAATTGGAACCAGGCACCACACTGTCGCGATATTGGTCAAGTTTGAAACCAGTTTGAATCCTAACGTCAGTAAACGACAAGAGAAGAGATTTGGAATAACGATAAAATGGAAAGAAAAAAGTAAAACAGAAGCAAATATTCGGTCGTAAAATGGTTCGTTCGTTCGGATCATGCGGTTCTTAACGAACGCTTTTGTTTTGTTCGGTTCGTAAATTCGATGAACGCTAAAGAAGAACAATACGGAATAGTAATTCTATGGATCTCGACGAATGTCAAAAACGCTCTCGCGACCTTCGCTAGGAATAGCACGACGATACGCGACTTATCGAGGATTTGGAATGGAACAATTTTCTGCTTTCTGTCCATCCGTTTCCATTGTCGCGAGGGCGAAACAACGCTTTATTCGTTAGCAACGAATTTGGACGAGCGGTAAGTTTCAATGGCTGATAAAATACGTTGAACTGTTTAAGAAAATTCAGAAAGATTTTGGAATAATTGCAAACGATACGTACTTCTGAAAAGTAATCGGAAATTGATAATAATAATAATAAAAAAATACCGTGTAAATCAATTTACGTCGTTCGAATTTTTATCACTTCATATTCTCTATATTTTTATCTTATTTAGACTTCTTTCTAATCGTAAACGCTGTAGGTACATAGAAAATGAAATGTGTGAAAGACACGCAAGAAAATTTCTGGACCACCGTGAAAGTCGTTTGATCTCGTTGAGTTTACACGAAAGACAAATAAGTCTGACGCGGGACACGCGTGGAGAAGCTCGATCCATGGACCAAAGTTCCGCCATAGGAAACGTGCAAAGGCCTGCGGCATTTGCCTATCGATAACATCGATTTTCTTTGATCTACTGCCGTTTAATGTTTTCCTACGAGTAAAGTAACTCGTAATCTCGCGCAATCTCCTTGAAGACCTACTTAAATCGTGTTGTGAAAATAAAGAAAGCTTCGACAGCTATCGTACGTAATAGACATCGATTAAGAAGGATTCAGCTTTTTCTTGCGAGGTTCAGTTCACTTTGTCAAAACATTACATGGTTTATTTAGATCTATTTAGATAATTTTTAAGTTACAAAACTAAATAGCTCAAGGAAATTAAATTAAACTTTGCTATACTAGTACTAATGACACAGGAGAAATGGTTCTGTCTGTGCACAAGCTCGATGGTCAAAGTGTCGAGAACTCGTTTCGAAGAGCTCGGTCTGCCATTAATTCCGCCGAGTATAATTTCTCGTTTAATTAAACAGTCTCGATCACGTTTTATCAGCCTAATCGCTTTATTAATTATTGAACTACTTTGCGACCACTGGTCTTGGACTTACGCTGTAAAAAGCAGCACTGAGTCTAACGTACAAGGGAAAAAAGAGATTACTAGAGATTAAAAAGAAACAAATTGCGTCTTTCGAGTTTCTTGCTGTAATTCATGGCTAATGGGCAGAATCGGTAAGATTTGATTAATTTTGAGACACTTCTCCAAAAATAATCTCTCTTTAGTTTCACGATATTCCTTATCTTTGTTACAATTTTAGCATTTATTGATCCATTGTTCTCGATTTTTCAATCTTTTTCCCTTTTCAACGCGCCTTGTTTTCCAGCTATCTATATCGTTGCCCGATTTATTCTTCCATCTGCTATTACCGTTGCCATTGCCTGTTTTGAAAAATTCTCCGTCCAAAAAGTGTCAACAGAAACATTCCTCGGCAAAAGGTAATGGAAAACAGATTTAAAGAAACTGTAGCACGCTTTGACTACGTTAAATAAAGAAATTAAAAATCCATCGCTAGGAGGAAGTCATAAAGCGCATAGAAAATACCAGTCAGCCAATTAATCATGAAGAGCAGGAAGAAACGAAGGAAGAAAGGATTGTTGTTTCTTACAGACCGGCGATATATCTGACACGGGCGCTGATAATGGCCGTGATTGCTTAATTAGCTGCCACTGGAGCAAAGTGGCTGCACGAACAGCAGAAGACAAGGCTCGTCGTCCTCCCTTGCCCCGTAGGAACTACGGCTGGCTAGTCGTCCTAACCACGCGAGCAAGTCCAAGGTTGTCGAGGCTCTGATGCAACGTGAACCATCATCATCGGCCGTGGTCACTGATCACACACGCGCAATACCCAAAGTGGGGAGGCGGATGACGATCGGAGTGCAGCACAGTGATACGCTCTGTGTATGACTTGAAAACGATTGGAATTCCGAGAAGAGTCCTAAAGAATTGGTAATTTAAATGGGCGAGTTTCGGTTTAAATAAAGAAATTTCGAATGTTTAACCGGAGCGAGGAAAATTAGGATTTCAGATTTAAATATAGAAAGTCGGAGGTTTCGGTTTACATAGAAGAAATCGAGACTTTGAAACTTGCAATTTTTTACTTTATTTTAATTTCAAACGAACGTCGTAAGAAAAAGAAAAAAAAAAGACAGAAAAAAAAATAAAGAAAGCGAAAAACTAGTAGCTTGTAGCTTTCAAGATCGTTTTATCGTGCGTTTGCGACATATTGATGATCTCGAGTTTTTCGAGCGACTCACGTGCAACGCACGACGCTTAATCGGTCGATGACGTCTATTACGTGGAACATCGGTTGGTTCTTAATCAATTAAAAGCGAGATAGCAAGCGATACGTGGTAGAAATGGTTCGGAAACTCGATAGCCAACGCTCGATCATTTCTTCTTGCATATAGACACGTTCCATCCAATTAAATGAAAAAAGAGAGAAACGAAGAACTTTATTAACCCGAGTTTTCGTCGAGTATTACAAAATTTCTACGGTGTGCGCATCTATAAATATATTTATTCGTAACATCGTTTTTCAACACGAAAACGATAGACGCGTTAAGTTAATCGCGATAATCGAGAAGTCCTCGACGTTAAAGTTTAATTTTTCGTCGCGTCACGGAAGAGAGTCATCGTCAACTTCTTCGTCTGACAGATTCATCCGTTAGGAACGCATTACGTACGAATTTCCTGTGCGTTAAAATATTTTTCTTATTTACATTAATTCTTGCAAACCTTGACAGAATGATAATCGGCTTGAAGTCGAAACAGTAAGAGTTACATCAACAAGGTTAAAAGAACTAAAAATAGCAATAATAAAAAAATAACAAAATACTTCGTCTAAACTACAAATCTTCATGGCGGTTGTTCTCTGACCAACAGATTACCGATGTTTGCTATGCGTACACGATAATATTCTTATCTTCGATAGGTGTTTCGAAACAAAAACGTCTAATCGCGTTTCTAGTGCTACAGATTTATGCGATTAAAGCTTTTATCAACTTCCTAATTTCGTGTGAATTCTGCACGCTGTAACGAGCAGGGGCGAGAACCAAGAAAGAAGTTGGCCTACTCAAGAAACTGGTCGGAGATGTGTTTCGCTAATTGTTTCTACGATATCTAGCGCGCGAATAAAGATGCCTGTACATTGCACAGTGTACGCTCGTTTGTGCAAGATGATATATTTCACTAAATGGATATTTATATCAGTCTCTTGATGTCGTTATTAATGTTATTAATTTAACCCTCATCCATCTCTTCTCACAGTAGACATAAAAAGATTGTACATCCTCTGTATTATTTTTTATCGTACTTTTTAGCTTCTAGAACTCGTAAAGCCATGACGAATCTTTTTTTGCATCATAAATTCTCAGAAATATTGTTTCTATCATACGTCACTTCTAAAGTGCAAATTTTAAAGTAAAAGAAATTTATTAAGTTTTTAATATATTTTAATTCCTTTGACTCCAGACTAATATAAGTGTCGATAAAAATATATGTAACCCGTCATTAAAAAAAAATGATGGTCTATTATCCATCCATCATGGTCTCGCGTTCTTCGTGTCGAGACAAGTGGTTTTTCGTAAAAAAAACAGCGATTTACGAGCGATTTATTTATCGTATTTTATATACAGAGTTACTGAAAAATACGTCACCATTCATGGGATATTTTAGTATCCAGGTGTTACATAATTTTATAAGAGATGAATTATTCCTAAGTCACCTGGTATCGATCAGTTTAATATGGGACATGGACTATTCTACTTTCTATTTCAGTCTTCGGATAAATCCATCCTGTGTCTCAACCTCTTCTCTTAATTCTTTTAGTGGTTTTTTGTCTGCAAATTACGATTCGTCGATTCAATTCCAAAGCTAAAATGAAACAAATATTTTTCATGTTTCTCCTTTCTTATCATTCGATAGCCATTCAGTCTGCATTTTTCCAATAATCAACGTTGGAAAAATGTTGAAACTCGCTGCATCTGATTGTACTGCGTTATTGGCATAAACACCTTGTTGTCGTTACAAGTATCATCACTGTAAGAATGATCTCTTTGTAACAACATTCAGTGCAATTCAATAAATGATCCCGGTTGTAAGTCTGACAACAAACGAGAAGAGATACAGAACGAAGGCAGTGGAAGGTCGAAGGTGACGATAACTAAAAAAAAAAAAAAAGCATTTATCATTGCATCCAAGACGACGTTATCGTGACCACTACGTTATAGGTAAATCAACGAAATTTATTAATACGTTCTGAAGCCACCCCCTTCCCCTCCCCTAACTATCCAGAGGTCAAGGTTATCGAAGTGAATTTATCGATCTTGAAATGACCGTCACGACTGATGAAAAAATCGTCCGATATCCGGAATGAGACCGATTTGTGCTCATTACCGAAAACCCTGACAAATTGGTCCCATAAAACAAGGAACCCTACGAAGATCCCTAAGCTTGTATGGTAAATTCGTAAAAATAATAAAAAAGTAAGGTATTCTCTAAAAAATTTTTATTTCGCACAGTCCAGGAATTTAATATCTTGATCAACGTACTAGCAAGGAAATTAATTCAGAAAGTTTGCAAATTTGCTTCGCATACGAATTTCGTTAGTTTATTAAGTTCGTTCGTGGACTTGTAAATGTTAATGTCAGACTTACCTATAGACACCATAATGCTTGCCACTGGCACGGTCACCGCAGATCGAGCAAAGATGCTTGCTTCCGGAAAGAGGGTGGTTCGGCGGATAGGGTGCGGCTGCTTTGTTCTGTCCACTCGGCGACGTACTCAGAAGGTTGCTGTGACAACCAGCGGTGAAGGATCTTACATGCAAAGAAGAGAGTAACAAAAACTCCAGCTACGAAACTACTGACCCGGATCGAGCAAAATACTGTGGAACTTATTTATTAAATAATCACCTCCGCATACGGAGTGGATTTTGCAACGTATTTTCTGCTATTAATAGGCCGATAGTAAAATTTGGAACAACTTTTCAAATTATCGTGTATCCAAGTTTCTAAATAACTTCATAACATTCGTTCCAGAGTTATCGTTATCAAATTAAGATAACTTTTATTACTATAAAAACATTCGGAAGATTTCGTTTTACAGCTTCCATGAGCAAAGGTTCTTAGCTTTAAATATCCCAACGATGCTCTATGTGTTAGGTGGCAATAAAGTGGTAGAAAGAAAATAAGAAAAGGAACAGTATGTTGCTCGAATTCTATAAGGGCGCGACTACGTTCATGGTAAACCCTCTATTTACGATATCTTCGCCAGAGTGCCGTTTTTTCGATATCTGTCGAACCGAATTCAATTGTACCTCCGTGCCATCGATACAATGATAATCGTTAAATCGTTACAAATTATCGAGAAAATGGTAGTGTTACTTACCCAGGACTATTAGGACCAGAAGGACTGAAGTTTCCTGGATTGATGAGGCTCGCTGTGTCAGGTTTCATGTCCAGTGGACTTTGTGGACCCACCGAGGACATGGACATGTTACTGTTGTCCAGACTCAACCCTGGAACAAAGAAGTTTTACGTTATTAAAGGAATATGTTTCTTTTCTTTTTTCCTCTTTTTTTGTAAGACGACAGGATTGGTTTTTTTTTTAAAGAGAATCGTTTAAAAATAGCAAAATACCGTTTGCATTAGGTTCATTAAATTATATTATATTAAACATATATTAAATATGGATTTAGTAAGTATAACTTGTTTTAAATCAAATCTATCGGACGGTGTTCGGATAATTCCTTAGCCAATGACTAATTTTTAATCTTTGTAAACGTTGCTCGTAACACACGTGTCCCAAATAACGTTACTTTCTATCGCGTCACAGAATTACACTTTTACTCCATTAATATTCACGAGACAGCGTCCTTTTACTTTCAACCTCGACTGACCGAGATTCCCATTTGCCGACCGATCGAGGACGACTCGTCTTGTCCAAGACGCAACCACGTTAACTACCGCCACGAGACTCGGAGTCATGATTTACAGCTACAGGAAGAACCGATACGACGTTATTAATCAGCGTCATCGTTGCAATTTCTATATACGCACGCGTATAACGTAATGTACAAATGTAACGCTATTAAGTAAATTACATGTAAAATGTAATTCTCTTTACATCATGTCGCGCATGATACAAAATGTTCTGCATAAAGCACAGTATATTCGGAATAAATTCTCGAAAGTGTTGAAATAATTTGGCGACCTCGTGTACGTAAAACTACCTTAAAATCTATCTTATAATAGGGCGAATAACTTTACTCGCAAATGTACTCAACGCGTAGCATAAATTTTCGCCAAAGCTTTGCTTCGTTCCATGACAAAAACGTAACAACTCTAACGAGGCGAGAAAATGGATAAAATGGATCCCGACTTGCGATTGCAAAACATCGCATCGCAGCTTTATGTTTGAATAGAAGAAGCAACGTCGAGTAAGTCGCGGTACAAATTGCTTGTTTCACCATATCGTCCCTCGTAATTCGCGTGGTTCCATCATCGTGCTCCGTTCTCTACCGTAACTGTCTCGATGCTTTTTTTCCACGCTCTATTTCGAGCACGATTTACGATGAACCATGCACCAGTCGAACAGACACTCGCATATACCTACACGTCGTGGATTTTCTGTCGTGGCGTACAGAGTATCGGAAGATAAACGACGTTTTAACAGGGTTTGGACGAGCATCGTGGCCGTCTGCTGTTATTTAACAAAGGGGAGAGGGATGTAATCGTTGAAAATGACAAAGAGGAGAGCGGAGAGGCAAGTGCAACTGTGTAAAACGACGGAGAGCCAGGGCGAGTTAGGGAGAGACAGGGAGAGACAGGGAGAGACAGGGAGAGACAGGGAGATCTCCGAACCTCCAAGGATGCTAGCAAGTGCACCAATAATTGTAAATTCGACGTCATAATTCCTTCCTCTCTGTTTTCTTCTTCCTTTTGTTCTTTTATTTTATAGCACGTTCGTTCCATTATTTTATTTTTCTTTTTTCTTTTATTTTACGCGAGAGAACCCCCTTCTCTTTTAACTCTCTTTTATTTTCATTTATGGTTAAACAGACAAAATCCTTCACGCGCAAAGCCAACCATATAACTTCAAGGTTAAAATGATCAACGAACTATGTTTCGGAAACCTCTATATCCAACGATGTAACGAAATAATTCAAGAAAAAACAGTTTAAAATTCAAGAGAAACCGCGGTTCAGTAGGTTAATCGTTGGCATTCGAGGCTAGTAATAGTTAAAAGGTTAAACGACACGCCACACCACTGTCCGATATCGGCCGTTCGTCAGCCGCGCGTTTCCGCGGAATATATAATTACAACGAGGTCGCATCTCTCATCGGTGACTTCTATTTCGAGTGTTAGGGTCGTCGATTGTGCGTTGCTAATCGCGGTCGTTTATTAGGCGCCGTTACGCCGTTTGCTTTAATTACGCAATCGACGTGCGCGCAAAACGGAGCGAAGGTCGCCGACAGACGGCGAAACGAAAGCACTTTTCGTGTCTGCATTCAACGAATCCGTCTCCTCTTTGCGCTACTGGGTGTAGAAATTAATTTCATGTGTTTTCTTTTTGACAGATTTATCGTTTGTTTATAAATTTTGTTTTTGAATCAATTACATCTTGTCCGATGGCGAATTATTTCTTGCATCAATCAAATTCGTAAAACAAATTTCTGTTAACACGCTAGAATTTGCATTACGCAACGCTTCGTTTATATTTTCTTCGACTAACAGTTTACATTATCCTTTCCCATTTTTTTTTTAAATGGGAAGTCGTTTAAATTTAAAATAATTTTCTGATCGATTCGATATAAAGCGGATGAATTAATCTTCGGATTTAATAGTTCCAACGGTATAATTCTAAATGATTCGAGAAAGACGTTGAACAGGATGTTCACCCGCTATAGGGAACCGTTCGAATGCTCGAGAGCAGATCGTCGCAGATTTCCAAGCAGATTTTTACGCTTCTATAGGTGTGTCGCAGGATGTTCCGCTCGTCGATTATTAGATCGATTTTCAAGAAGATTCGGGTAATCTGACCCTTTTCGGGCTAGTGTGTCAAGGGCGACTTGCGTGCTCGATGGTGACGCAAGAGGTTCCGTGGAAATTACCTGTTGCAAGGCTAGCGAAGACCGAACTGGTGAAAAACGACGTTTTCAAGTTTCGGGGAATATTGTAATCACTGCGCCCCAATAAAATTCATCTTTTTTTTCATAGAGACGATAGTAACAAGGAATACTAATCGACAGATCCAATAACAAAAATGGCCTAAATACGTCACTTTAAAAAATGCAAGGTAACTACAGGAAACCATACGCAAGATTCGCTTTCATTTAAAAAATTGTATTACGAGTTTCCAAGCGTTTAACGCTGCGTCGTAACACGGTACGTCGTTTATTGGAAAGAAATTCTAATTAATACTACAAATATAAAGTAATAATAATAATATAATAAGATATAATAACAAGAATATTAAAAATGTAGATACAAACGTTTCTCGTGGAACTAACAGTCAGTGAGACAGGAGGGTCAAAGGTCTATAGCAGCGTCTATAGCAACTTGAAACAACGTTCGAGGAAACGTTCGGGTTGCGAGAGCTGTGAACGCGGCTTTAAGCGTAGCAAAGAGGGCGGGAGACGAGGACGCGCGAGAGTGGCTGCAAGGCCAAGTCCGGTGACGGTATATTATACCGGGGCAGTGTCGGGCACCTTGACCAGGCGCAAACACACCCGGTGCAACGCTCGAAACCGTCTTGCATATGGCTGTACCGAAATGCAGAAAAATTCCAACGATTCTAGCTTTACGAATATATTATGTACTTTGTAGAACACATTTTGGAATTTCATTAGCAATCGTACTTGACGTTGTTACATTAGATTCTCTCGAAAGTTTCGCTCGTTTTATAAGGAAATAATAGATGCACGACATTTTCTGTTCGATATTATTTTATCGAATTATTGCAATGGAAAAAGATGGATCGTACGTAATTCAATAGAATAATATAATGTTTCGCATTGGTACGGTTAACGGTGCTCCATGTTCCACGCTGTTTGAGATTTCTCAGCGAAAGCCTATGAGATTCGTCTATCGTGGTTACATTGGAAAAGTTTCTGATTTCTATGTAACTATATCTTGAGATTAGGTCCGACGTTGAGAAAACGCAACTACCCTTTTAAACTAGACAGTGGATGTTATGCATTCGTGGAAAATTTGAAAGTTGAAAGTTAAAAATATACAAGATATTCTAGACACTCTGTTTCTTATAATATTCGTATTAGATGTTTACACGCCTCAAGCAAAGAAATAAGAGAAAAAAAAAAACTGAATAAAAAGGAATAACCGAGTACTTTCGCAACGAATCGCATGCATTTTTCATCGGCAACGAGCGAAAGGAAAAGAATAAATTACAGCAAAGTGACATGGGAAGAGGAAGCCGGCGAAACGGGAAGAAAAGGGAGGTAAAACGCAAGACGTCGGAAACAGGGCGAAAGAGAGGGAAAGCAGACCGACCTACGCCAACAATGAGTCAAGTGCGTTGGCTTTTGAATATTTAAGACATATATTCCCCTTTAAAAGGCGCGTCGACCAGCCGAATCGAGCATGGCCTTTCGAACAACCTGATTTTCAAGGGCGGTACAAGCAAAACGTGAAATTGAGAATGGTCATGTTCCTCGCGTGGCCGTCGGGCATCGATCATATTCTCTACCCCGACGACTAAATGTGTCCAGGCTTCTCCTGTTCCGCGCTATCATCCACCGAAGTGTAATCGCGTGGCTCTCTGCGAGCGGATAACGCGTCCGAGTGGGCTGAAAGCGGATGAAAGCGTCGCGGTTCGTAATTCCACGTGATGGATGAAAATTTGAAGGAAGATGGAACATCGATACGATGGAACTTGCGATCGATTTGAAACGAAATAGTTATTTCTTGGTAACTTTGATGGTTTCATGATTTATGATTTTGGCACGTTGAGAAGAGCAGGGCTCAAGGTATTAAGGGTGACATCTGTGACGTACGGGGGGTCTTTTGACGAATTTTTCGTCAACGAAACCCCTGACAAGGGAAGAATGGACGAACCGAGGGTGGTAATAGCACGGATATAACGGAGATAAGAGGAACGAGAGCCTGACGAGCCGTGACAAAAGGGAACCGTTATTAAAAAAGAGGCATAATAGACGACATCGTGTGTCGCAACCATCCCCCTATCGATAACGAATGACTGAGAAAAATTCTTGCTGAAAACACGAATTATTCCTGCGATAAAAAGTAAATAAAAGGGAATAAATAAAAAGAAAATGGCAACCTGTTAAATTGAATAAAAATACTAGGAAAAATGATACGGCGAATAATTAAAAACTTGTAACGAACATCAAAGATTTTTTGATACATGGAAGAACAATGGAAGAACAGAGAAACGATTAATCTTCGATATAATCTAGAGTTGAATCCTGTTATATGTCCACGGAACAATAATTATCAACGTTTCAACGTGATGAGATATTGCGAAACTATCCTCGGTCCATAGAGGAAGATGAATATTTATGTTCCAAGAAGCGTCGGAAGCCTTGAAAACAGCAATAAACCGTTTCACTGCACCGTTTCGTTGCATTCCACGTTCCAGCGGGATGGAAACTCGAAGAAAAGCCTGCCACGTTAAACCATAACGCAGTATAGTAACCTACAAAATACGATTGTTTTACTGTTTTTCGCGTTTCAGTTTCGGAGAAACAGATTCTGTAACTGACTTTACGCGAAACGATCGAGTTTATTGTGCTACGCTTTGTTACGATCCCTCCCCCTTCTCCTTTCCTTTAAATAATTTTACGATTTACCTCACGAGTGAAATTATATCTCAAAACGCGTGATTTTTAATTAATTGCGATTAATTGTTTCACTGTAGCTATTCCGAAGCAATGACTAACTATTATTTATCGATCGTCACACAGATATCTACGATCGTCCAATTTTATCCAGTGGAAAAAATGAGCTTTGCCCGATCCGACGAAGCTCGTGACGTATTAACGAGAAATCAGCGATTTCGTTCAAAGACGTCCATTACCGGATGGATATTAAAAGCAGAAATTCCTTCCTTTTCAATTCCCAGAGAGCGGCACCGTTTAAGCCGATCCATTTTCTTCGTTAATTTACTCGGGACGTTATTTCGCCAGCGAAAGCTTTACAAAACTTATCTAACAGCCGTAGCAGCGCTTCGAACCAGAAAACAGAACAAATGTTCCAAGAGACAACTAATTACGTAAGTTCTTTTAACGAACAGAATCAACCTCACAGAACAATATACATAACGATATTACTTATAAGAGTGTAATTGGAGCTGAACTTTAAACGAACTCTAAACTTCTGCAGAACATTTAATTATTTCGTGAAATTCGAACCGAACGATCAGCCATTAATTAGACCGAATCGATACGCGCTTTTTAGTCTCCAGTTGCATAATTGTTTATTCATACCCAGTGTCTACCGAATCAGAACCACTCGAAATTTTCAACGTATTTCTTTCTTTTTTTTTAATTTTTATATTTTTATTTCGTAAATGAGAGGCTTGGGCGAATTTTAATGGCAAAGCTTGTCGATTAGTAAGGTGGAAATCTCATTTATTACACGTAATAAGGTCAAACGTTTTCTTTATTCATATCCATCGTATTCCTCGACTATTATTACCTGTTCTATGCGTTGGACGATCTAATTCATTATCTAATCTTATGTTATAAATACAAATATAAAAAAAGGAAGAATAATTTTCAATTCGTATTTTTACGATAACTGTAAGTTTATTAACACGTGCGTTAGAACAGAAATAGTCTCTTGTATAGAACAATCGTTGCATTTAGCAACAAAAAGTCAGCGTAACATCATGATATTTCGATATCTTATCAATGTCACCGAGCTCTTCATTTTGCTTCGAGCTGCATTTTGTTACTATTTTCGGTGCACTGTGTCGTTTAGATGTACATGTATATTTAAACGCGTCCCATGTAATCTAGCGCTAAAGATAACACCAATGCAATGGCGTACACGAGGGCAGATAAATTCTGATAAAAAAAGGCGAGGGAATAGAAAACATAGACGCCTTAAAATCTTATCTATTCCATTCGTGGCTGCATTGGTCATCGTGACCGATTACGTTCCAAAATGTTCGAAAGCGTTACAATTTTATTAGTACGATGTGACGTAATTTTTTAAAACCTAGCGAGAACAGTTAAAACGTAGTTTCTTTCGCGTCAAAAATTTCCAATAATATTGAAAAAAGTTTTCTAATTGTATAATTTTAAAGGGACACTACTTTTGCAAATATGAAACTATTCTTACTTAAAAAAAAAAAAAAAGATGATACATATCAAACAGACTTCTTTAATTTCATAATTTTAAAAAAGGACACTTTTAATTTAAAAAGAAGTTGGTTAAAAAATACGAAATATCACGTTAAGAAGGCTGAGCCAATAATTCTACGTAGAAAAGACAACATTTTTATTACAACGATCTAGATCTAAGTTAGACGATTTCACGAGTTTCGGTGAACTTTGGTTTATCATTTGCGGCGATCAACGTTCACAAACGTGAAATATGCGTATCAACGCGACTGTCGGTCTCGCCGCGAGTCTCTTTAATCCGCACGGCATTGAGCTCGAGAGGCATCCTGAAATGAGTAATGCAAAACACGAAGCAGCGGCGTTCGTTGGTCGTCGCTAACTTTAGATCTATGTAAACGGACGTATAAGCGCTGAATTAAGCAAATAACTTGGCGCACGCGGCACACGTTACATACTGCTGATAAGTATCGCGACACTTTAGTCGATTTCAAATAACGAAATACGAACGTCTTTAACACGGTTAAGCTAATTAAAGGAATAAGGATATCAGGCGTGTCGATCGATATATTTTTTAACAGGATACAAATTTTATTCGCCAATCACGTAATATGAATTTGACGAACAAAATTGTTTCCATTATTTAATCGATCGAAATTGTATGGAGGATGTGGATGGAATTTTTGTTTAATTACTATGAAGATAGGAAAATATCTGAATTTAAAATTATCGTCATCAGAAGTAGGTTAGTCGAAAGGTACTGAATTAATTTATATATTTTATAAACGTTTTTATGTTTCACTATAGATTACCAACGAAAATAATGAAAGAAGTGTTATCAGCAAACTTCTCAGCTCTACAGGAAATTGTTCGTGTCGCTTGTCTGTTAATTTTAATAACGAAAAATCAATAGCAATCTAAACCGATATGAACGTAATATTCATCGTTCGTTTCATTCGTAGTACATTCTGAAAACAAGCGGTAATCCATTAACGTACAAATTTTTATTCAACGTCGTTTCGAAACGAACCGATTCGATGAACATTATCAGAATTTACGTGAAAACTAGAAGAAACGTTTGAATCAATTTTTTACGAATCTCGACAACATTGTACCTAGAGTAGCGAAATAGTCAGGTACTAAATTCCCAAATGAAGCTCGTAATAGAAAATAGATCGAAGACACGAGTCATCGGTACATCTACGACGAGCCGCGTCGTGACAAATCTTAAAAATGGTACATTTTACTCAGATTTGCTATCTTTCAGCGAGGAAGAAACTATATCTTTAGTTGTATTATCTTCGCACGAATATCAATGATCCAAGAATAGTATCCATTGAGAAATGAAAATAGAACAGTCGAATAATCCAATAGATCCAGAAATATCGACCTTTGGAGAACTTTTGCGATAAATCCGCGGCCTTTTAACGATAAGACTTCAAAAGAATTACAAAACCAGATATATCGTTTCAAGATCAAATGGAAAAGTAGCTTTAATATGGGAAAGGTTGACGATGTAACGAATTTTAAAATTTCCCTCTCATAAAGGAGCATCGTAAAACATTGACAAAACGTATCATCCACTTCGTTCAACTCGTATTGAGAATAGGCGTTTGAAAAACTGCGCGAGAAACGCACAGCACGATCATTCTTCGTACATCGATCGTAAATGGAGCAGAGAGTAGAATAGGCGAACACCAACGATCGGTGTATCTAAAGAATCATTTTTTAGTCATTATTCGATGAGGAGGGCCGACCGTTTATGACGGTGACGTCACCGTCTGACAATTTGAACGCTCTTCCGAAACTGAAAACCAGTTTCCCGCGCTGCAGACCTCTTCTGCAAACGCCTTAGGCGCATCGAGGATGCTGCAGCTCCTCTCGCGCCAGGTACGACCGAGATCGTAAATTCAGTGTAAATCCACCTCTTTCTTCTGTCAGATATAATATATACATTGGCGGTCGCGTGTGCTGCGCGTACATTGTGTCATGTTTTCAAATTGGCAACTTTGTAGCTTTCACATTCCAAGTTCATCCTCGTTTAAAGATGCCATCATCGGATTTCTGGCATCTGCACTTTAGAATGCTAAAGTATCCTAGGAATTTCAAGGCATCGCGGAGTTTATCCACGTGTTTTCACTCGGGAAACGTTGCTTTTTCCTTGCATCCGAGTGTTACGTTCGACTTTCTATGGATCACGTTTCTCAGTTTTTCAGTTTCTCATTTTTGCGATTTTTGTTTCGACCGATTACTTTGGACAAATGCATTGAACGAAATATACCACGGCTCTTCCTCCTTGTCCTATATCGCAAGCGAAACTGTGAAAACATAGATGGAAAATAGATCAGGAAACGTTGATCTCGTCAAACGAAAACCTATCGATTTACCCGAACGCGAGGCAAGTCGACGCTGCTTTGAAGCGGCGGAGACACGCGAAATGAAACGGAGCGAATAAAATAAAAAAAGACGCTGATTTTCGACGATGCTGCCACGGAAAAGAAGAGAGAGAGAGAGAGGGGGGGAGAGTTTTTAACAGTTTCCTGCACGCAGCTGCGACCGGATGCCGCTCCCACACCAGGATAGCGTTATGACGTTGCACATGCAACCCACGCGAACCTACATGTGCACGAACGTACCGAAAATAGTGGCGCTGCCCGTGACGTTAGTCCTTGAACCCGTGAAAAAACTCACTGGATTAATGGCTCGACCGCCGCTGATTTATTTTGTAGAAGAGTAGCGATGCGCGTGCGAGCTACTTGCGACGACAGTTCGCGAATTTTCTCGTATTTATTGCCTGTAAACTCATATATTTATGGAGACCATTAAACTAGTAACCTAAATCATTAACGATCGCCTTTTCTCCAAATTTATAGAATTTTATACGTAAATCCTGGTTGCGATTTTCATTGACTAAAATATTACTTTCTTCGATAAATGTATTATCGTAAATTATAATTTTCGGCAAATATAATTGGAGATTGTAAATTTCGAGATTTAAAAGATCTTGATACGAATTAATGTCTTAATCGCCAGAGACAGCGTGATATATTTTTTTTTGCAATTCGCTTCTTTATATTATGTTCTGTTCGTGTAAATTTCGAGATTTAAAAGATCTTGATACGAATTAATGTCTTAATCGCCAGAGACAGCGTGATATATTTTTTTTTGCAATTCGCTTCTTTATATTATGTTCTGTTCGCAAAGATTTCCAGGTTACTCTTAGTCTTTTAAGTGAAACTCTATTATTTATTCAGCTTATCTCGTACGCAATAGAGAGGCATAAATTCAAGTACCGCGCGTGATTTTTTTTTTTTGCCGTTATAGACATCCTGTTACGTTATTCTACCGAGAAAGATATATTACCGAATAAATAAAAAAGCATTGTCCTAAATTCAATTTTACGTACAAAATTATACGACATCGTACATGAATCGATAGACTGCGGTAATAAAATATTCGTGGCTTCGCGAAATAGGCTTTTCCTTGACAACAGCCAGAGATCAATCGCGAGCACAGGATGATCAATCGTGGAACGAATTTGTTTTCCTTCGAAACAGTAACGATTTACGACGAACGCGCAGCTCGAAATACTCTTAATACCTGAACAAACGCGCCAGTGGAAATTCCATTGTACAACGTACAAGGCTCGCGTTCAATGGTTCACAAATGCATGAACGCGATAAGCGTGCGATTTTTGCTTTATCTTGTCAAGGTCGCCCGCGATTCTACGCAACACCCGCGCGATTCTCCTATCGTGTCTGGTACAATTGTGCGATAATTATAATTCTGTATATTTCAGGCTGTTATATTCACAATTTTCCCAGTTATCGATGATTCGGCCGAGAGAAGAAAATCTTACGATTCCATTATCCAAATTATGTTACCCGATATATAATTCGAACAATGAAAGCTTACTGTTCGATGCGACGTATCGATACAAGGTCGAAGGAAATTAGTTTCCCAATGCATCGAGAACACGTTACGAGACCGTCTGGCGGACTCTTAAACGCGTGGCGTTCCCGTTTTCTTTTATGGATGTAAAACGTCTCTGCTGGACGTTTTCGATCTCGCACGTGTGTTTCGTCGACGATGAAAGTCAAAGTACGATGCATCTAGAGCGACACTGAATACGGATCGAAGTGTACGCGTGGAAAAAACGCGTACGAGCCGCGTGGCTCATGCATAAGGCCATTTCTTATGTCGGCAGGCGGCGTCGACTCTCGCCGAGAGGAGGACACGAATCTCGGTCACATAGACGAATAATTCATATTCGTTCGTGGCTTTCTTTATAGATCTGACGAGTCGTCAAATTGTGAACTTTGTTAGAAATCAACTTTCGAGATTGAAACGAAATTCTAGGAATTTTAGATGTCCAATTTTTTAGATGTTAAAATTAAAGTAGTTGGTGAGTAGCCAATCCTTTATGTACCGAAGAAACACTTGCAACATTTTTAAATGTTTCTTTACAAGTATTTATTATCGTGTCAAAGTTGTCAGTATTATTCTAACAATATCTACCTCTTTTTATTACGTACTATCGTTATTAGTATTAGCGTCGTGTGTTAATTGATCTCTCTCAGAATATTTGAACATTGGCACACCTCCCACGTTTATCTATTTTAGAAAAAATAATTTTAGCTACATAAAGTATATTTAGAATTGTGAATATTTTATCGATACAAATATCGTGATAAAAATAGAAGAGATATTCCACTTTTTCTCTAAAGTGTGCGTAATTACGTACTTGAAGCGTTATAACATTTGATGACAGTTATCGATTTCGATCTTTCCTAAGCAGGATAATTATTTTATGATAATGAACTCCCAGTACGGATTATATATATCAATCTCGTTACGACTATTTCAGTTATCGTACATATGCAATAGTTTTTTCTTCCACATTGTCTCGGGACCTGCATTCCCACTACGCTATTTAGAACATGGTAAACAGTCACAATTACCATTTAACCGTGTCTTGGTATATGTAATTCGCAATTCATATGCATGCAAAACAATGGTTTATTGTACCATTAAGTTGCTCGAATGTGTCTCTCGTGCAAGTTTCCGGTGGGCATATCCGATTGAAAAATTGTATATAACAATAGAAATACGAGGGAGAGAAGTACGCAGAAGTTGACGAACCTTTTACAAATTATCTTTGACACATAAATCGCACATTATAGTCGATCATTATAATTACCATTTAAATCATACTAATTGTGAATAGTTAATTAACAAATACACGGATAATAATGTAGGAAAAACGGGTTTGGCATGCAAAGGAACAATTCAAGATTTAAAGATTCGCAGATAAAAGTTTAGAAAAGATTCCTGGCGAGCAAAGCAAGTAGTCTCTTGCGTCTGACCAGTCACGACCCGAATCTCCTTAATCCTAACCGAGTTACACTCGCACTTTATCTACTGCACAAAAAAAAAAAAAAGAAAAACTCAATGTCGTAAAAAGGTATTACTCTTAATGCTTTCTAACCCGTCGGAATTACGTCCTGAACTTTCGGTATTTTCACATTGTTCTTCGTGCATTTGGAAATTATTTATTAATAACTTGTGTATGAAACTAAATTGTATTAACTGCAGAGTATATCATTTGAACTTGTTAACAGCTGAGTTTAGTTTCAAAAATCCCTTAGGGGCTGCGCAGGTAAAAGCAAGCAACGACGAGTATACACGTCGAACGCAGTTAACTGGTGAATACTTTTTGAAATCGTCGATGGATTCTGAAATTGAAACAGAGCGAATTGAAAAGCTTAAATCATAATTTTTGTCATAGGACAAAAAATAGGATTTGATTAATTTGCGACATTTTATTCCCGCGCAATCTGATCTTTCGAGCTTAAAAATCCGAAAGGATATGGAACACGAACTGTGGACGGTAGCGGACGCGACGTGCACCTGCAACGAGTCGCGGTTACACGCCCACACGGCTGAAATCCATGCACCTAGGTTGAAATCTCGACCCCGTAACCTTCTCCCGGTGACCCAGGTACCAAGTTGCCCTGCACGTGGCGTTTGCTGCTATATAAAGTATGACTGCATATAGATCGGTCTGTTGTGCACTCGCAGGAGCGTAGCCACGACCCCCACGCACCCTGCTTTATCGATCGCGACAACCTCGACCGTCGATGCTCTTATTTCACGTCATAAATAAAACTGGCTTGATCTCTTTAACCTCCTCAGGGACGAATTTATTAACGCCAAAAAAGCTTCGTTCTCTTCTAATCTTCGTCGTCGATTTCGATAATTTCGTAATATGGAATTCTATAAGAGCCATCAGATTTTTACCTTTTTTTTAGTCGCCATTGTTTCGATATACGGAACCTGCGAAGGGATTAAATACCAACAGGCAAGAATGTACCAATTTCACAATTCACACGCAACATTGACGCCATATAGATATCCGATTTTCATGAAATTGAATCAGATACCTTTGCATAACTTAGCGTCTTTTCCTTCCAATTGTATATACCTTGTCTGTCTAATAAATGTAAAATAAAAAATCTTGGATGACAATAGAAAGATACGTTACAAAGGAAAAAGGAAAGAACGCGTAGGTAAGAGTGGTTTCTCGTTGTCTAATAGCGCACCGTTTCAATGCGACTCGTATCTAAGCAAGAAATCGAGCTACCGCTGCCGCGTGGTATATCAGCGAATAAGAGTATGTCGAGCTTGAATTGGCCTTGTACGCGAATACCATGGCGAAGGTCAGGGGTTCACGATTTCAAGCAGGTGAGCTAGCATATACTTACGCGCTCGTGGAACCGCGTGTATACGCCTCGTTGTCACAGGTGCAACGAGGCGTGTCGTTCTTGCACGCTTCCATTTACTCCCTCCTACTACCGGTGTACACGATAAAGAAATATATTTACAACGTGTTATATATCCGCAGGTAACTAGTGGTAGCTATACCAGGACGAAAAAAGCGTGCGTTACGCAAAAATGTGTCTCCATTAAAGCGGATGCAACGTTATTGACGGAACCGGAAACAAGCGAACGATAAAGCAAATTTTGATTTTTATTTTCTTAAGATTTTTGAAAGATTTCTCCGCAGAGATGCTCGAATAAATATGTGCGTTCTATATATCTAAGTATTTACGTTGATAATTGACATATCAGGAAATTTCAAAGTACATTTGCGCGGACACCTCGATATTAGGATTATCGTACGTACTCGTTTAAAATGACGGACTTTCATCTTCTTTTTCTGATAATTTCTGAGACTTATATTAGTCTATTAACATCTTCCTGATCGACTGTAAATATTTGTGCTAGCATGTGATAAATGAACGTAGTAAAAACACGTTTAATAACAGTACTAGTGGAATATAGCAGTAACAGTAACCCTTCATTATAAAGTGATTATTAAACGGTGAGTTTCGACGCAATCATAATGTAATTTGTTGGACGTGGTGAACGACGAACCCAGATATATCCATGTTATTCAGGCTAATATGTGGCATTTTGCTCGTCTCCTATGAAGATAGAGTCGCGAATTTTTACTTCAATTTTTAGGAAAATATTTATAACAACGAAAATCTTCTGTATCTACAGAAATTTTATAAAAATCTAATCCAAATCGTTTCTCTATCCAAACGTTCTCAGGAAAATATCATTTTACACAAGAATATTAAATAAATTCTAGATTTTTTTTTGGTCAAGTGATCAATATATTTTAATGTGTCTAATCAAGAAGGGTAGGAGCTTCGTTGCGGAAAATTCAAAGTGTAAAAATGAGCACGAAGATATACGAAATGTAAAAATAATAATAATAATTCAATTAATTCTAATCGACAAATCCGACAGAAGCACCAAAACCAACATAAAATTCTTTATATCGATATCAACATCCCTAAAAATATCGTATCACCGACTAATTTTTCCTGGAACGAATTACATCGATTCCAGCGTCGATTCGCGATCAAATCAAACATAAGATCGGAACTTTTGTTTTATCTCAAGGCCCTTGATTTATCGTGAACAGAAACAGAGTCGACAGTTTTGTTCGTCTGTTCACCGACAAACGCTAACGAAGTTAGTCAACGAACGTCAACCAGGTTACATAATGGCGATGTGTATAAGGTAAAAAGGTCGTTAATCACGAGACGGGACGATCCCTGTTGACCTTCCTTCCACCAGTAGAACGATTAAGAAGACGGATTTCGATTGTTTCCAAAGTGAAGATCATTGTACCTACTTTCGAGTCTTCGTGGATTCTCGTTTCTACCGGTAGAAAGAAACTGCTTGTTAAATCGACCTCCGATCGGAGATTCCGATCTTATTGTACTTACACTCGCACGTTCGACTATACGGAATGTTCCATTTAAGACGATACTATAGATGAGAAAGAAGCTATGATGAGAAGAAGAGATACTATAGATGAGATGATAGCGTTACTTGAATCTAGTGAAATCCAATTAACAGTCATTTTCACCAATGAAATTTTAAATCCTCGTATTTAGCGTAAAATCTTTCGAAGTTGTTAAAAATTCCAAAAAATTTCCTCGTAAAAACCATGTTTAAAAATTCCTATACTTATACGTCCAACTGAAAAAGGATTAAAAAATCCGCAAATTTCAAATCGATAGATTCATTGTGAAATTAACTTGAACACCCTGAAGAGTAATCTGTGGATACACGTTCTCAGAATTAGCCAGCCATCGAACGGGCTATACCAAGCATGTCCATGATTCAGATTACTGTCATCTATAATCAATGTTCGTAACAAAATGATGGAGATCGTTGCTGCTCGAGATGGTCAGAAAATTTGCAGTTCCAACGTCGACTGGGTAGAACCGATCGCCTGCAGGACACGTCGAGTCTCTAGAACTCGAAAGGTCTTCGCGACATCGAGGATTTCACGTTCGATAAGAGCAACCGGATGTCTGGCAGATACGTAGATAAATGGCAGGGGGATGAGCGAAGACAAAGTCGAGTTTCCATGGACGAGGTAAAAATAGCTAGATCACGGATGAAAGAGATCGCTTATGAGGAAACGGAATAAATCCGCATGGACAGTTACCTGAGGCAACGCGAGATTCGTATCGTCTCGTTCGATTTCCTGCGTGTCATTCGCGAAACTTCGTGATGCGTAGTCGGACACTTTTATCATATAGTTTCTGTAGGGAGGAAGGAACTTTGGCAGGCTATTTGCATATTACGGACGAAATAAATAGAATACTAGGAGAATTTTGTTTCTAGCGATAGTTTGACGTTTGTATCGAAATGTAACGTTGAAGGTTTAACGAGTTAATTTCAGGTTTTACATTTGTTAACGATGCATCGTGTGACGCAAAAGTTTCTCTGTGCTTTATAAAAAATACTTTATCTTTTATTTGCATTTTATGTTAATAAAATATGAACTTTCTGTAGGGATCTTCGTATGAGAAACGTATAGGAGATTTGTAATTCTGCTTGGTTGCTGACTATTATCCTACATGCACGTTCATTTTTCCAGTTAATGTAGCGGAGGCAACGGTATACATACACCATGGGGAATAACAATGGAGGCGTGCATCCAACGTGCCCGACTCGCGCCGCGTATGGAAATTTTCTGCATGTGTCACGGCATAAAACGTCACCTTCCCCATGGCGCATCCAATAATCAAACGTCATAAACGCGACTACTCGAGCACGTGCTTACATCGTGCCTTTCGTCGTTACGCGTGTTCATCCCTTTGCTGCACGATAGGTTTTATTATCGAGCTTCGTCGAACTTCATTTAAATCCTTGACATAAAGCGATGAAATGAATAACGTAATTTAGATATAAAACAAAAATTACGTATTCCGTCTAAAATAAATTTGCACGTATCGCGTGATATATCGAAGAAGGAAACGTGCCAAGAATATTTTTCCATACAATTTTCTGTAAGAATTCGCGATATCTGTACGAAGAATTAAATCTCTCTGATTAAAAGTTCCCCATCTCTACGTTCTCCCCAATTCGAAGATTCTCGGAAGTTCGCTGCGTGTCGAGTAAAGTAAATCTGATATTTCAGGAAATTATTTCCAATCTTAAGGGTTGCCACCCACCGAAGAAACTTTCAGCAGTGTCACTTTCCAAAATTGTATTTTATTTCTAAAGAATTGTACTTCGTCACAGAACGATGAGAGAATTTAAACGAAAAGGGAATATACGTTCAAAGTATCCGGACGATTTCTGGTATTCGCGATTGCGTCAACAATAAAACAAAGCAGATGGATACCGTGACTTTCACGGTGAAACTCGATGGCGACACAAGAACTACACGTTCCATATAACGCGAATACGTGCTCGAAACGCTTATTAACGCTGCGATCGTCCCGCTACGATTGCGTATGCCGATACGTACAACACGTAATAGATACATCTAATCGGTCACTATCCACGTTACGAGGACTGCCAACGTGACTACAATGAATGATCGCTTCCTGTACAAAGCCTTGCTCTGCTGCATCTCGTTGCCTCACGGGATTTCGATGATTAACCTCGTGTGATCCAGTCTTCTTCGAAGATCAAAAAACGATGATAAAATCTTGTTTGAGTTTATTAGATGTCGGTGGACTCGACGTAGATGTACGACCATGCATCTGGTTCTATTTTTAGCGAAAGAGAAATTTCGCGAATTTTCATGAATCAAACGATCGTCGCTTCGCGGAATATTCCGAATAATATAAAGCAGCTGTAGGTTTAAAATTGAGATTGATAAAATCATCGAGACTATCTGACGTTACTTTCGCTGTCAACATCGACGCCTGTAACACTGAACTCAAATCGGATGAACGAACAGAGGGAATCAACGCGGTACTTTCGCTCTTACATCGATCGAACGCTGTCATCCACAGCTTGGTACGCGAACAATACAAGCTTTACGACTTATCCGTAATCCCTCTTCTCCTATTTTCTCTTTCTCTTTCCTCTTTTTTCCTATCTGTTCACTTTCCTTTCCGTCGAGATATTACCATAACCCGCATCGATGTCTCAGCCGCGAAAGAACCTAATTTTCGACGTATTCTTGTACGACGTACGTGGTCCCCACGGTAAAAGGATTAAACCTACTTCGGTGTCTGATGCAGTCACTCGAATCGTTAATTAAACGCGCGCATCTGGTCAGAATTGCTCGAACTCAAGCGACTACCACCCACGTACCGTTACGAGCCGCACGAACCTAATCAAACACGATAGGTGTAGCGTTGGTGCACACGTGTGCAACCGCGAGGTTGCACTTCACGGCTGGTTCGCATCGGTGCCAAGGTTGCGTTCGTGCTGGTGCGTGGATTAATCGAACCAGCACAAACCGCTCTACCGATCGTCTCGTGCTCTTATCGCGCGTTATTGCACGTGTACGTAGCATAACCTAGGGGTGGACACGTGTGTACAACGGAGATTGGGCCAGGGGTCTAAGCTAAGCAAATAAAGCCGAGGAAATTACGCAGAGGAGGCGAAGTTCAGTTTCTATGAACACTCAACGAGGTGAGATCTGTAAATATTAGGAATGAGAGCGTAGATATAAGTTATTTTTTTAAAAGAACCCTTTGACTTATATATCGAGAGTTTCCGTGGTTTCGTCGATCGAGCATCGAGAGTTACATCTCATCTCGTTAATTTTACGACTATATTTTTAGAAATTGTTGTAATTCCGTGTAAACAAATTTGCTTGATTTTATGATTCCGTAGCTTTGGATACGACGTTCGGTTTTGTTAATTTTCTCACGCAGATAGTCGTAACTTTTTATTTGAATCTCTTTGAAAAAGAAATGTTTCTCGTACTGTCATTCCAATACGTAGACAGCGGATTTTTACGCATTCGCGGAAAATTCGAAAGTATAAAACGCGTACGATACGCGCAGTATGCAAAAATATACATAGAATATTCAAAGTGCAGTAGGCGTTATAATATGTAGTAGGTAAATCAAATTTCTACGTAAGTCTAATCTCTACGCGTGAATTTGCATAAATATCAACGAACTACCGATAAGGCGTACGAATACTTTTACGAATGACTGTATGTGCTTACCAGTGTAGATATTCGTAATTTAACTGTTGTAATCTACGTTATTCTACGTAACAGCCACCGTATCATTTTCCCATCTACAATCTACCAACACATTTCATCTTCGTATAAAAACTTTGAAAGAAAAGGAAGAATCCAACGAAAAAAAAAAAAAAAAGAGGAAGAGAACGACGAAGAGATGGTGTAAAGCTTGAAATGCGTCACTCCGCGTGTTGGCCGGCAATAGGGGCACGCGATAATGCTCGAAAAGCCTCGTAAATTGCGGCAGGGGCGTAGATAACGAGGCGCATTGGCGTGACCTTCTCGCTGCGAGCGTCTGCGAACCGCTTTAAGGCCACTTTTAAAACCGCGACTGATAACGATGTGCTCGCGAGACCGCCGCGAGCGCATGCGTTTTCGCTAGCGAATTCTACACGCCATTCAAGTTTCAATAGCCGACCTTCACCCTATGCTATGCTTAATAGCAAACGAGCGTGCGTTAAACGCTGCAGTCCGCGAGCGGGTATCGAGGAGAATCGGTGTGAGTCACTCGGGCATCGAGATATCGATGCTTCGATGCAGCGATGAAAATTTGCTGATTCTCTAGCTTTTTGCGCGTTCAAGCGAGAAAAGGTACAGCGAGAATGAAATGTTAAAATTTGAATTGATTCGATTTTTATTGATCCAGACATGACAACATCCTTCCCTAAGCGATTCAAAATATCCAAGAAGAATTTTAATTTACTGATTTCCTGCGAAAATTGGCAAGAATATTTCTTCCGCGATCTGTTAAACAATTCATAGAATTATAAATTCGAATTTAAAATAAACAGAAAATGTAATATATTATATTACGGATATAATTATTGCGAAACTATAACGAGGATAATATCGAGGACAGATAAGAGGAAGCCTTGACACAGGTGCTAATTGACCGTCTACCAGCAGTATGCTAATTACCATTCGCACGTTTCAACAGTCGGTTTCGTTTAGGTACCATTAGAGGTTGAAATTCATGGCGCGAGGAGTTTCCAGTGACATCAATTTTAATCGTTAAGAGTGATCGCCAAGGCTATAATTCGCGGTGCATTTGCCAAACGATGTGTATCGTTTCGAGTGAAATTACAGCTCTTAAATGGAACAGGTAAATTAATCACCTATGTTCGTCTAACTAAAAAAGAATATCTAATAGACTTCGTACGATAACAGAGCGAATCAATGACGAAACCAAGGATAATATAAACGGCTAAAACAGCATATAAAAATATATCAAAGAAAGAAAGAAAAGAAAAAAGAAAATCCTTACACGTATGGATCGTAGATTAATTAAAAAAGACCAAAGTATCTAGGCCAGCGTACAAAGTATAAAATGAAACACAGTACGGTACAAAGAGTACTTTATGAGAAACAAATACGTCCTGCATACGCGAGCAATTAATGGCGCATATGCAATCTTTCAAGAAGGTTTAACGCGACTCGGTATTTTATTAGCCTGGTCATATAATTCTTGCGAAACATGCGTAAACTAATGACTCGGGAATGCAATAAATGGTATTACGTGTCTGACGGCACAAAGAATAGGACCTTTCTTTCCCGCTTTCGCAAATAACTGGAAATGTTATATCGCATTCCACGTGCATGTACAGGATGATCCATACATATGGGATTATGTTGTAAAATATAATTATATGCAACTGTATCGTAGGAGTAGTATGTTTCGTGTTGCTTAAATTTTGCTTAAATAATTGAAATATTCTACGAGAAGAAATTATTCTATTACCGTCGATAGTTCCCGATTAAAAAAGTTACAAACAACTACTACGAAAAAAGAGCTACTTGTCGAGAACTCTGTTATTCGTTTTCAAAGAAGATTATTATTCTTGATAAATGGAACATCCTGTATAAAACAATTTAAACGATTAATTGTAATAGTTATACATATATGTGGTATCAGAATATACATACAAGTGTTCCCACGGGACCAATGCCGGGCCTGGGTCCCCTGGATGATGGCGGTCACCGACATCATCGGTTTCTCCTTCTTCATCATCTTGGCCGTCTTGATCTTCCTGTTTTCACTCGTCACTTTTATCTTCTTTCTTTTTTCGTCGATACTTCACTGAACCCGAGGGATCCTACTCTCAAGCGAAACTCGCGCGATACCCTGGTCGCTTCATCTCGAAAAACGAAAAAACGACTAGCCGCCACCACCCCCTCCTCCGTCTTCCCCTAGATCGAGCTAACTTCCCCGCCTCTTTTGGTATCGATTTGGTTTCGTTCAATGCGCTTCTCTTTGGCTGTTTTGCGCTCAACCGGTCAACTCTCGATCGTTCTACGATTAGGAACAAGAATGGATTTATTGAACGAACGGACTGGTTTTTAACGTCGCGATTCGATTCACAATTTGGTTCACGATACAAAGATTTATCGTACTTGTTAATTATTGCTTCGATATCTTCTTTTTTTATCATTTTTTCTTTTTTTCTTAATCAAGAAGCATTCGGTAAATTTAAATTTTGAAAAGGAAAATTGTTCGATATCTTCAACAAAGGTATCATTCCGGAGAAAAAATTTTATTGTCGATTTTTGCGTTCTTTTTAATTACCGGGCATAAAAAAGGAAATATCTTTACGTTTTTAAAAAGTACGAACTACGTAGAGCGCACGTGTAAAATAGAATAGCGAAATTCGATTGGAAGTTTGAAGTACGGTATGGGTGTTACACGCTGAACTTTAAATAGCTTTTCGAAATTGGATATCATGATATGTCAAGAAGTAATTGACCAATTTGCGCGGAAGTTTCTACATACATATATTGTATGAAATATAGAATTTCTGAATTACTGCTGTTGAAGTCTACTCGATGCCAATATTTTATATCGTGGTTTCTTTATGAAAAAGTATACGAAGGAATTTTACAAAAAGTCCTGGAATTTTTTGAAAAAAAATCTAATTGTCATAAACTTGAGACAAGAATTCCTCCATATATTCGTCAAACTTAAGACAGTTTTCAACGTTAGTAAAACGCAAGCGGCGCGAAAACTACCGTAAGAGCACAGTAGGATTAATGACAAGGGGCGCGAAGCAAATTTCAACATTTTAACTCAAATTTTCATCCAAACCAATAATCGATTAAGTTATCGTAAATTCACAAGAAGCACCTAGGCTTCGGTCACTTGTTTAACCGGGACAGCTTAAAAATGATTCAATAAGCCGCGATAAAACAAGAACGGAGATTGTATCTGCGTTCGCTACGGCTTTATAATTAATAAAATTAGTCACGATAATTTTGATCGTGATATCAAATTGCGAAACGATCCTTTCCGATTCTCTCGTTGTGTTCTTTTCTTTCTGATCGAGCTTATTATTCAAAAATGTAGAAAAAAAGAAACCTAAGATAAACGTATCGCGGTGTGGTAAATAGAGCGGGACGTTAATCCAAGCTAGATAGAGTTTCTGCTGGAACCGAGCTCCACGATACGAGTTTCGCTGGCGTAACGTGAGCGGAAGTTCGACTTGGCAAAAATGACAGCCATCCCCTTGAGAAACGGTCTTTAGTACGTAATAAAAGAAGAGCACTCGCCGAAGAATAAAAACATTACGATTATAGTATATATAGAAAATATTTTTCAAAGTCACGAACTTGAGAGTAAAGAAACTTCGGACACAGTGATAACTTCCGGTTGTGAGTCAATTGTTCAATTAGGTATTGCTATATTACGTGCGAGATACGGAGGGTTTCGAAGAAATACGTTTCGTTACATCGATACAGCATAGATAATTTTTTTTTTTATGTTAAAAAGTAATGTTTCATAAAGTAAGTTGTAAAGTATATCGTTAACGATATGCAAACGTTATTAGAATAATTGACGTTATTAAAATAGTTGACTCGGAATAATTGAACTTGCTAAGATAATTCGATTCAGGGTATAGCGAATAGAAATTGAAAGGCGAAGAAACTCGGAGATCATCGATTCTTCGGAAACACGCTCAAAGTCGTAGAGGATTAAAATACGTACGTAAACCGAGAATAAACCAGCGAGATTCGGGGAGGACGAGAGAGCGAAAGCGAACGAAAATGAAAAGTTGGAATGCGTCATCGGCGAGATCAAAAGAATCCCGCGACCGACTGTCACGGACGGCGATATTTCACGCTTTTTACGCGTTCGAGAACCGACGAAGAAAAGCGCGAGTCCCTGGTCGTCCTCGACAAAAATTCGCACAAGATATCTGTACCATTTCTCGGACCAACTGTTTATCATTTAACGCTAACTACAATTGTAATTAGAAAAACAACTGAATTTTCGCGTTCGATCAATATTTATGAATTCCAACGTACGTATTTTTGCGATAAATCGTACCGAATTTATTCGCAGAGTATCTCAAACGTTTATTGCTGTAGATCCTTCGATTTTCTCATTCGAATCGAAGAAACTCACGTCGATAGAAATAATTCGAATCGGGAAAAATTCGTTCGATCCGGAACCGAGTAAAATCTCGTTCGGATGAATAGAGTGCCGATGTAAATGGAATTCCTGCAGTCGGTGTTACAAACGATGACCTTGACCACAGCATGTAGGCAGCAAAATGCGATTGCCTTGGCTGTGCAACGGCGACAATCGCCGCCGGTGGAGAAACAATGCTTACGTAACGCAGCCAATTATGCAAAATGCAACGTATGTCCACGTGCAGCACAGCGGTGCATCTTCTATTCTCTTAGCGTCGCGTGTATCCGCCTGGCGACTCCGCTTCCTAACGTCGCTGAACGATAATGCTCATCCAAACATGCCGCGAGACTACGATCATTGTTACGTAAAACCTGCCCAACAGGAAAACGGAATCGCCTTCGTTAACTAAGGTAAACACGAATTTCGTCTTCTGGTTCCTCGATTTTCTAATTTTTCTTTCTCGATCGATCAATTTTTTTTCGCGACGATCAATCTCGACGATGAATGAAAGGGAGGACGTATTTCTGATGGCGGCTCCCGGAGTCGAGGTTGAAGTTCAAGGTTACAGACGAAGAGGCTACGTCAAACCCTGTCTACTAAGAAAGACGAATCGATATGTACCCGGTGCTCCGCAAGTAGAATCAGACGGCAGAATCTGACATGAATGCAGGTGGTTGAAATTACTTGAGTTTTTACGACGAAGATTTCGACGCAAGATTCAACCTTTTGCGATGTACTTTTATTGGCGATCGATTTTTCATCGCGATCTTGGCGCACAATTTTCTACTCATTGATTCTCTGTAACGATTCTTGATAAAAACTGATAAAGTGGTAAAAAAAAAAAAAAAAAAAAAAAAAATTGAAAAAGGGATGGGAAACAACGATGCAGAACGTGTTTTCGACGTTTCGAACTAGCTTTCACGGATTTTTGAAGCGGTATTGGCAGCTCGAGTACAATGTCATCGATCTGTCTTCTGAAATAAAGACGAGTAGCACAGAAACAAAGGAGACCCGAACATACATGATTTATTTATTCCAGAACGACCGAACTCGATATGTTATTGTCATTTGCAGCGTGAAAGTTAATCGATAACACACGCTTCACCCGTTATCCATTTCTCACATGTTGGACGCGTAAGCTATTCTTCGGATGGCCTCGAGCCACTAGACACGACGTAGACTGAATTTGGCGAATCATTTAGCAACCTGTGAAATAGCGTCACCTACATACTTATCAAACGTTTCTCTCGCCATTTGCCACGCTCTAAGTATCTCTAGACGTCGAATAAAATTATCTTTGCATTCATTTTATCGACGATTTCAATCGTCTGATCGATTAATTTTTACGGAAGGATTAAAAGAAAATAAATCCATGTAAATAAGCTATTAAAATTAACAAAGTGAAAAATTCCAATTGTAAAGAAACTCGAACGAAGAAAAGAAAAATATATAAAATGTTCAACTTTGTCAGGGTAACAAAGTAGAAGATAGGAAAATCGATACGTGTATCATCGAGCAACCTCGTGTAACTATGCAGAGAACCAAACAGAAGGGTGCACGCAAACTTGTTTACAAACCGAAGAAACAGGAACTTGGTGTGTGCAACGTATTTGAACGACAACAAAAAGTTGACCGCTGCAATGTTGCAGTCGCAGCAAAGATCAGCCGGGACCTTAATACTGCGTAGAAGATTCAAGAGAGGGAGAAGAGTACGCTCAAACTACGTACTTTCGTAGTTAGGGGACGATGATTCACGAATACACCAGCCAATGCACCCGTGGAAAAATACGCAAACATAATAAATTCGTTGAAGCTTCGTTTCATAATCAGCCTCATATCTGCACCGATACGCACGTGTATGAAAATAATTCGTTGATAAGACATGGATTTCGTAATTTTATCCAAAATAATCTTGTATCGCGAATTTTCACAATTTTTTCAACCGGAGTGGCGACAGTTTAAAAATCGTTGGAATAAATAAAACGGATGAACGACGATAAAATTATTTTCTATCGCGAAACATTGTATTATAACGTGGCGATTAAACTTACTAATATTAGAAATAAATCGAATAGACGAATGACGTTGAAATAATCCTCTACCGCTAGAACTTTTGCAGTTAAAGACGCAGATGTTAAAAAATAATTTAGAGATTTATGGAAAGCAATTGTTAAATTGCACGAAGATATTAATTCTCAAATTTGCGTGGCGTACGCTTTTTTGAAAAATATGTTTGTAACATCGTTTTGTTCACGATGGAACGTTTCAAGTGAGAAGAATTCATTATGCCTTGCGCAAATCCATCCGCGTCGCCGAATACATACGGCGGTATTTTTCACGGAAGAAGAAAGTAGCCGAAAGTATGAGACAACTAGTTCGACCAACGACGACAGTATGCGTGTGTATATCGCAGGAGAAACAAACGGAATAACGCGAGTCTCTCGGAAGCCAAACTGATCCATCTCCATTCTTAAATCTAAGGTAATTATTCGTTATTAACCAAATGCGAATGTTCGTACAATTTCATATTTTATTGATATAACTGAAATCCAAATAGCAACTGCTTGGATGTCTCGTGTTTTTGTACATTTTCACACTGTAAAGACAACTATTAATCATCGG
This sequence comes from Bombus terrestris, assembly GCF_910591885.1. Lineage (NCBI taxonomy): Eukaryota > Metazoa > Arthropoda > Insecta > Hymenoptera > Apidae > Bombus > Bombus terrestris. The sequence goes on along the minus strand of NC_063277.1, from coordinate 17,104,592 downwards.
TTCGTTGCGAATTTCTAAACACGGCGAACAAGATAGAATTCAAACGGATATTTGTGTCAGCCTCTACATACTGCAAGCATTTTAAATTAGATAATTTTAGATATTTGAATCTCCTACGATTACTATCGATTATTACTATTTAACTTTTCGAAAAATACGACTCATGGTCCAAAGTTTACTCGGCGCGAGAAAATGATATAAATAGTTATAAATTCCGAAGCAAATTTTCAAAAGCAATGTTTAGAAAAGACAATGTCAGAGTGGTGCCTTCCAAGCGGCTCGTACGTCGTACTGTGAACTTATTACAATGCGTTTAAAATGCTCGTGAAACTCGTCGAATTTCGAGCGATCGAGGCCAAAGATTGCTCGCTTGGCACGTGCGCTTCGACGGGCATAATGATCGTACCCATGCTGCCGCAAAAGTCGTTGCAGCAAAAGTCACGTTTGATTACGACACACTGTGACAATATGCTTTGCACGATCGATAATGTTTGTGGCATCCAGCGACAGTTTTAGCGTCGCGCGTTCTCGGTCTTTGGCACCGAAAACAAAATGCAAAACATTCGTCGCGTTGCTCGGAACATAACGCGAGCTCCGTTTTCGATATTCAAATCATTCTCCCATACTAATTACTTCGTTATTCTACCGCAAAGTTGTATCATCTTAAATCTAAACTTCGTCGTTAGAAAACCAAAGATTATTTTATTATCATATTATTCTCGTCAGATTTTATCGCGTTTGATCTCGTACCTGTATACGAGTTGAACATTTTAAAAAGGTTTCACGATTACGAGACACGGTGTATTAGTTAAAATTCTTTTAAATATTTTGCGATACGAAGCGAAAAACCTGTCCGACCAGAAACTTTACACATGTCTGTACGATCCTAGGGAAAGGCAGACGAACAGTATTATAAAATGAAACTTCGTTTATCTAATTTTCTATAATTTTTCGTTCGTATAATACGAGTTCGGATAAATGGATTCGGGCAGAAGTTTATTTCATCGGGCATTAACTGGAACTGTACACGCTCGAAGCATCGCTTCGAAGATGTTTCATCGACGCGACGTTTTGAAGCTGCAACTGTACGCGAAGAAGAAGCACAACAGGTACGACATTCCCTTTTTACTAATCCACGAAGGTCGAGTTGCATTGTTACCGCAAGAGGCAGAACACAACGGGTCGCAATTGCGCGTTAGAAGCACCGTGCACTTTTTATGCACCATAAACGCAACGAAGGATCGGAGACGCTTATCTACTTATGTCGACAAACATACTCGCGCTACAATGGGACAGCGATAAACACTTCGCGTTCGATCGCTTTTCGAACAACATTGGAACTTTGACAAAAATCTTCGAATACGAAACCACAGAAAAAGATTTTGCACCTATCCCAAAGGTAAAAAATTTGCCTTATTATTATTGTCATACGCGAAAGAAATTCTCTTTTTACTAAGATTCGTTTGATAATCGACCTGTATGAACTTTAGGAAAATGTAGCGAGATATAGGAGCGTGGTATAGTGGTGTTAATATGCAACGCGTACCGAGAAGAAAAAAGGAGAAAACAAGTATGCGAATTTCTGACATTGAACTTCACTGTTGCACTCGTTTGCATATAGACGCACAGTCGAATGTTTCCCACTGGGCAAAGGAGGACACGACGATGATCCTTCCAACATTCGGGATTCCAAAAGCAATCCTTTCGCTGTAGCGCGCGTGAACGGAATACCGTTCACAGATCACTGTTGCACCGCTCTGTCGGAGAGACGACGACGAAAATACGAGCGCGCTTCACAAACGCGACTACGTACTACGCATTCCCTATGACCGATCCTCGACGAGACATACGAACACAGTTATTGCACCTCGTACAGTTGACGTGGAAATTTCCTAACGCACTGGAGTTCGATTTGTTTGTTCGTTCGATATCGTACTTACGCACGTGTCGCGATACGCGTTTCCAACTTCCTAGAAACGAGCAAGTTGGTTCGGTCTGACGAGACGTAAGCAGCGCACGCGACGAGGGCTACGGGCGCACATATTCCACCGCGTCTAGAGCGTTACACACGTGCCGCGAATAGAGAAGCACGCGGCCAGCAACACACGACACGACCGAATGACCCGCGACGCGAATAAATTTCGCAAGATAGAACGACAAAGAACACAACGAGAAAGGGAGAAAGGGAGAAGGGGAGGGGAAGAACGTTACGGGCGAAAAGAGAGTGTAAGTAGTTCAAAGCAGAGACGATACCTCCGTCGCGCGTGTATCGTCGACCCGACTCACCGACTAACTGACTCAATGACTGACTGACTGACTGACTAACTGACTCGGAGATGCACGGCGCTAAAGGCAACTGAGTGCCAGCCGGCCGGTCTCGCTCGTTGCATGTGAGCGTGCAGCCGGTAGGGCGGCGGGGTGGGGGCAGGGAGGACGGAGGAAGGGTGCAGGAGGAGGGAGAGCCACGGGAGGAGCAAGAGAGGGACAATAGAGGATCGAGAGGAGGTGAAGGACGAGGAGAAGGCGATGGAGGACGAAAAGGTGGCAGCGGACCGCGTAGAGGGGCGGGAAGGGGAAAACGCTGAAGAAGGAAGGAGTGCAAGCGAGTCCCGTCTGACAAGTAACGTTCCGTCTCTACTTGCACTTTTCTTCGTAGGAAAATGTCGAGCACGGTACGACAAGCGATTTTCGATCATCGATCGAACACCTACGTTTTTCATATATTTCAACGAGTAATCGTAATTGTACCGTTGAAATTTTTTCTTCGTGGAACATTCTCGATTAGCCTATCGACGATCGCGCGAAGTAGGTCACAGCCCGATTCGTCGGCTCGTAAAATAAAAACCGCGTGTGAAAGCGAAATCCGAACTTTCCATTCTATCGGCTCGATCTACGTAACGCGAATACGAGGAAAACATAGCCAGTGCGACGATATACGGCTATCCATAATCGATAAAAACGTGTAATACTTGACGATAGAAATGTAACCTTACCGCTCGAGGTCTTCGAGCGAGTTTGGTGCGATGCGAGCGTGGTAGGGGAAAGGAGGAGATATTAGAACGAGGGAGATAGGAAGAAACGACGTATGCGAATAAGAGCAGAAAGGAAATGAAGAGGGACGGAGAAACGCAGATAGAGCTTGCGCCGTCACTGTCGAGCTTAGGAGTCAAGTTCTAGTGCACGGCCGAAACGGGAGAATCGACCTCCCCTCTTCGTCCCCCTCTACCGTCGCGAGCTGGCTCGCCCAATGGCACGGTAGTGAGGGAAATCGTCGAAAGCGAAGGGGAAGGGAGCGGTTCGCAATGTCGAGCGTGCGCGACGGCGAGCCTTGCATGGGGATTTCTACCAGGTGACCGAAATATACACCTTCGGCACCGAACATGTAACAACGAATCTGATAAGGGAAATAAGCAGCAGCTAGGTACCTTTAACGAAGATTTACGCTACGCTCGTAACGAATGCCCGACCGAGATGCTGCATCAGATACGCGCGTTTTCGTAAAGGCGTGTTTAAAACGCGCCGCGACGAAAGGAGTTGCCGAGCCGCGAGAAGCTATTCTTAGCCGCGCGACGGCGGAACGAGCGCGAATCGGAACGTACGAAATACCGAAGAATCGCGCCGAAACGATTATAATTAACGATCAGCCGGTTCTCCAGCGACGCAGACACGCTCGATACCAGGTATAAATCAACAACGCGGCCAGATTGCTGACGAAGATAAAGCCGAGTGTCGCGAACGATCGTTTCCCTTTTCTGTATCGCGAGTCGATAAAGCTCGTTCGCGACATGCCAATAGCGCCGCGCAGACCAATCGTGCAGATACGTGACCGACGATACAAACGATCCAGTACCAGTTTCACGCTAAACATCGACGTTCGTCTATCGATAGACATCGTTCCGACTATTTTTACTTATTCGCTGCTGTAATATATTTTTCATACGCGATCAATATTGGTAATCCTTGTTAAAGAATGGCGGATAAATTTTCTTCGGAATACGGAATTTGCGTTTGGAACGAAAATCACGTCATAGCGCATAGCGCGATATTACACGACAAGAGGTTAATCGTCTCGCTTTTAACTCTGAACTTGTTCATCCTGGCAGCCTCCGCTTTCTTTGTTAACAGCGTAATGCACGGAAAGAACCATCCTTGCAGCGGCCTTTCGTGGAACGGAACATGTCCACGAACGATCCGCCGCACCTGCTCCGATACCTCCTTGATTCACCGCAACATACTAGACACACCCGTTTCGTTGTCCTCGCAGCAATCAAACTCGCTCTTTGAGGAAGTTCTCCGCTACTTCCCCTTTTCTTTTTCTTTCTATCTTTTTTCCTTTTCACTCTTTTCGAAACCGTTTGGCCCATATGCCAGCTAACCGACACTCTATATAGACGCACGATAATCAGCCGCGTGTGTGTGAGTGCGCGCACGGCTGACTATCGCGTTCATAGGAGTTGTGTCGCGTGTCTGCGTTCGCTGCTGCAACTCGTGCGTGCTCGACTATGTGTCGGTGTGTGTGCGTGCGTGCACGCGCGAACGCGAGCGTCGATCGCATAAGTGGTCGTCAAGGTTAGCCACCTACTCGCTATCGCGGGATTCGTGCACACTCTCCGCGGATGCATTTGAGTCGTCTTGCCAGCTTTAAAGTTTATTACGTGCTCGCCACGGAGGATCGAGGAAACGAATCTCAGCGCGCGCGCTGCCTCAGCCTTGTCCCGTTGCGTTCTGCGACTTCGCAGTTTTATGGCGCGTTTCGTGCGTCCATCGCGGTTGTGCAACACCCGCTCGCAGCGTACGCTAGCTTCGCGAGCGGTTTCTTCGGCTTTTTGCGCTTTAAAAGTTGTTTACGATTGCTCCGCCTGGAATCGATGAGATACTGTTTCAAAGAACGGTTCTTTTAATAAAACGGAGGTCGTTAACTTTAATAACACGACAGCCTTCTTTATGGTACGTCTTAACGATTCGCGCGAAATCTTTTTAGTCGTTGGTGTACTACACGTAGAAGCAGAATTAACAAGATTAATATACTCTTATTCGAAAGTGCAATGGAAAATTATTTGGCTAATTAAAAAATATGCAATTGGTTTATGATATCGTAAAGGAGTTAAGTTTCAAAATTGTTTATCTCAATTCCTAGAGAAGAGGTAATTTTTTGTAAGTAACACCGATAGAACGAAGTACTTTGACACCGGTAAAGAACGGAGCAAAAGTATCCTTGCTTGTTTTTACGAACAGGTGAGTAGGACGAGGAAAGGTTAACAGGACTCGAGGATATTCCGTTTACATTCTTCGTCGAAACTGGTTTCTCCCTCGTTCGATCGTCAGGGATGTTGTATGGTCTTTTGGACCTTAGAAAGGTTGCAGAACGCGCGAGAAAAATCGACGAAATTAATTCCTTTCGTCTGAAATCAAATTCTTTTATCCGAAGGAATTTTAATAAAAAAAGGCATTTCTACATAACTATAATCTAGATTTCATTTTACAACAATATTCGTAAGCCATTGCATTATTAAATATTCAGAAACTATAGTTCTTATGAGTTTAATCGGTGTCATTGATATCGCCAACTCAACTTACATCCTATTAAGATATAAAAACCATGAACCTTCTTGTCTTAAAATACGGCATATTAACCTTACAGCGATATAACGCAAAAAACTGCATGTCAATGACGAATCGCGATTTATTAAATTTGCATCCGAACAAAATATAAAGGAAACAAGATTTTCCTCCTCTGCAACATGATACGTGAACAGTGCGAATGTAAAAAGGCAAAAGCGCAATGTCATCGATGAGTTGCACCTGAGCAATCTCATCTCCATCAAACGTCGCAAACGGACAAGTTAAAAAAGACACAATACTAACGTCCATTCGATTAAGATACGACGGAAGCGTAACTCGAATGCGGAGGAAGTTGAAGCGAGGCGAGGAAGGAGGAAGAGAAAAAAAGAATCGAAAAAAAAAGAAAGAAAGAAAGAAAGAAGTAAAAAAAGGAGTGTCGGTTCGATGCAAGCCAGAAGAAAGCAACGGCGGTGCAGCTGTTTCGCTGTTGGTCCGGTTGCACAATGCAAAATTCGGGTTCTAATTCTAAAGCGAGTACCAATCAGCCCGGGCATTGTTCACCCATGAAAGCTCGCAATTTTTCGGGGTTAATCGTTCCTTGAAACCTAATAAGCGACGAGCTAACGCCGTTGGATGTCGTTTTCTTAGGAGAAAAAAAAACACATCCCCGTTCAGGAGTGGACACGCGTCCCCCGAAAAAATCACCAAGGGGATGCCGAGAGAACGTTCGAAAAGTTTGACGCTCGAACACGCCTCGAATACGTCACGATCGGGACCGGTTAACAGTCGAGGTAATTGGCCATTGTAAATTCGCTGTGTGTCGCCAAAGAGTACCGTGCAAGTGCAGGAATATAGATATTTTAGCTCGTTCGAATAATCTGACTTTCAATGGATAGATAATAAGAAGTGTCGAAGAAAATCAATTAAGAAAGTGCGTCAATGTAAATAGGATAGGTAATCGATAGAAATCGCCTTGGGATTCCTCGTTCGATGTTCAAGAAAGTTTGTAACGCGAATACCAATAGAGAATCTAAAGTACAGAAAAGTGTAAACCATGCTACGTGTTATACAATCGAGCCGTTTGAAGATAGGATTCCACAGTTAAATTCTACGTACCAAGGCAAAAATATAATGGAGCATACATACATACAATTGTACTTTGGAAGCTTCGCGTGATTTCACCTATTCTGAAATTAACAATTGGAATAGCAAAATTGAAACTCCTATCGAAAATCAATACGATTCGAATAATTAACCAGCTGAGCGTCACGAGTCTTAAGAAATTATTTTGCATATTTTATACTGACAATTTTTGAAAGTAAATTAGATTCATTACGAGTGATATTTATGTAGTCGATATATGTTACGTCACGATGAACCTCCGATTATACTACATAGACTGCAGAGATGAATTGTTTCTTTGAAATTACGATTCACATATACGTTTCTTATTCTATAGAATATTCAAAATCTAAGAAACTACATCGTAAATTCGTATCGTGTATTACGTTTCTTGAAATAAAAAGATTCTCGTAAATAACCATCCACGTTTAAAATTCCATGTGTTAAACCATTCTCAAAAAATTCCCGATAATAATCCACGTTACCACTTTCTTCATTTTATACGAAGAATTCTCGGAACTCAGCCAGTCGCTTGGACGCCTATGAACTTCAGCAGCCGGTCCAAAGGCGTGATGCATTCAAAGCGATCCATCAAAACAGTCGACGCGTTTGGTCTTGGGTGCACTGGATCGGTCACACCGTGACGATTGCATATGCACTTACATCCCGCTATAAATAATGCTCGTTGACAGGGAACGAGAGGAAGGATGACCAATCAGGTATGGGTGGAAGGGATTCACCGAAGCAAGTTGCCAGAAAGACGGAGAGAGAACAGTCAAGGACAACTTACGTGACCACCGCATTGCGACGGAGGAATCAACAACGATCCTAAAATTCTCCTCTTTTCTCTGCCGACAGGGATGAACTGTCCGTTCATAGACGATAGTATAAATAGTTCGTTCACCCGATACGTTTGAAAGCGATCCAAATGTTGTAAATTCGCGGAAGAACAACGACAACACGCCGGCCGATTCTTGGGACACCGGAAGAGAAGCGACGGGACGCGACGTGTGAAACAGAAAAGAGCGTCTGGTATGTCAGGACGCTTATCAAAGCGAACGAGGAAGCGTCAATAAAAGCGTTCTCGAGTCAATTCCTGTTGAGTTATGGCCGATTTAGCGTGTTGCCTGTGTGACGGATGCTCTCTGCGCGTCTTCTTGCATCGCTGTTGCTTTTCGCTGTCATGTTTGTATTCCGTTTGAAGTAGACAGATCTACACCTGTTTTCAGACAGACATGGGATAGACGTTGCATTATAAATCTTGCCAGTCGACTTCCTTTGGCGCTGGATATTTTACATCGATTATATATCTTTGCGAAGATTGTCGGATAACGTGGTATCCTGGTGCGAGGACACCGGTAATAATTTTATTTATTATTATACGCGATATTATACATTCTTCGGCGATGGACACTTTCGTAAAGATCGAATAAAATAAATACCTCGCTCTAAGCATGCACGGAAAATGGACGACGAAGATTCTTCGATTCAACGCGGACTTGGACGACCGAGCCAAAAAATGAACAAACAAGCAGGAACATGGAACAAAGTTCTTGAAACTGAACAAGAAATATCCAAGGTACAAAAAGATCCACACAGATGCGTCGAAAAGAAACTCAGAAATCGCTATCACGCCCGAGAATCAGACAGAGGATCAGAGGATCAAGACACATCCATGTCAGTTGTCTCAGCTGAGATAAACGCACTCTTGGACACCATGAAACTTGCATACTGAACTACGCTATACAAACGACATGCATAATGTAGCCGTATACTCGAGCTCCATAAGTGCAATTAAAGCCCCATCAAAATCAACTCAAAGACGCGCAATTATCGAAAGATAGAAGAAAAAAACGAAATCGCCGAAACTACATCATCGTCTACCGAATCTCCGATTCAAATTCTTCGCTAGGATCTCATCAATCACGCAAGAAGAAGAAAAAGGAAAACAGGCGATAAAAGAACCTACATCCATAACATAACTCGGGACTTCTACCTGCCAATACATGGAAAATCTATAGACAAGAAAGATAAATCCTCTTATTGTCCCGATTACGAACCGGCCACGCTGAAATCATCCAGGACTACGTCATCGGCAAAACAGACCGACCATGTACGAAAATCAGCTGCTAACAAGTCACCGCGAACGATACGAATGTACAAAATTTGAACAACAGAGACGAAAAGATGGCATCGAATCTAGCACAGCGTCAACATCCAAGGAACATTTAAGAAATACGGTTCAGTTCGTTAAAGATTCCGAGCTATATGACAGAATCAGGATCAGAATCAGAAAAAGTGGTTGCGTAGGAAAAAGAGAATAGTACGTTAATAGTATTCCGTTAGAAATATCTAGTTTATTCTGGTTCGTGACAAGTATCGTTTATACGTATACGATATCGTAAATTTTACGAATTAATCTTCTTTAACGATGCACTCGTTGGATCGATACTTGGATCGTATCGTGAAAGAACGACACGGCGGTCGTTAACGGTGCTCGTTGCAAGAAACAGTTAAAGGAGCTTGATCGTTTCTCCTTCGTCTTCCGTTTCTTCTTTTATTTTTGTATTTTATATCAGCTTGTACGCTCCCTTCGGACCGTGAGATAAACCTTGACCAAGTTAAGGATAACCGCATTAAGGTAGCACTCTCTCGTAAGCCAATCAACCGAGGAAAGTGCTTAACGGAAAGTGAATTATTGTTTGTTCTTACGTCGAGCAAGTGTGACGAGAGAGTATAAAAAAATAGAACGACGCCTTTCGAGCCCATTCACCGGACAGTGTTGATCTATTCGCGTTAGAATACCTTTGTTTCGTCGTTCTTTATCGAGTGCGTGGTGACGTACTCTTCTATGGCGTAGATAGTTAAGAAAGTTTAAAAAAAAAACAACGAGTTTAATGTGTAAAAACTTGTGGATTATTAATCCTAAGGCTGTGGTTTCTTAAACAAATTCTATGACATATCATACAAGAAACATAAGATAGTGGACGTAGAAAATGAACAGGTATTATTAAATTACCGATTAATGCACGTTATCGTCCTGTTTCGTTTGACCTAAATTCGCATATTTCGTTCATATTTCGTTAATAACTTACTTACGTAACGAAGCATCGCTATTCTATTCGAACAAGAAAGTCGCAACTCACCTGCAACAAAAAATGAGATAATTTGTTAGTGGCGACTTTACATAAAATACATAAATATTCTTTTACATAAATATATTATCCATTCCAACAGTCTCATCGTATATTATCGATTACAAAATTATACGAATATAAATTAACGACTGATGAGACCATTCTCTACTACTTCACTATCGAAGGACAATGTGCTAATAATTTTTATCGGTTCATTAGTCGTTCGTCTTGGAAGACATCAAGATTTTTTTTTTTTTTTTTTTTTTTAAGTATATAAACGATCAAAGACTCGATCGATCAAAGAAATTATTCTCTCGAGCAATCGGCGGTAATCCCGACGAACAACGAAATCTTCGTAACGGTCCCTCCAACTTGTTACATCCGGAGCAACTCGTGGCAACCAACCGAAACCGCGCTCGTTCAGCAACGGGAAACTTTACGGATGCTTCTGGAGAGAGCTTCGTCGGTGGTTTCCCGATACATAGTCCCCGTGGAAACGCGTTTTACGTGACGAGCTTCCATTTGCCGATCTCACGGGAATGTCAAGGTTCCCGTTGCAATTTCACGCTGAAACACGATTCGTGCGTCTATCCTTTCCTCCCCCGAGCACCTACCGTGGAAACTTCGCGGGACCATCGGCTATCGAACGAGCTGAAATTGGGTCAAGTGCGGATTTCCCGTGGAAACACGTGCAACGTGTTCGTGAAAAGAGAATAGAACGGTGGGAAATGACGGTTGAAATCCTTTCATCGAAATGGAAGCTAAATTTAATAGTAAAACTATCTGTCTATAATCTATTACGAGATATATACACGGCAAAGTTGGCTGGCAGAGATTTCCGACTGGAGCGTAGTCTCATTTCGGTTTAGATCAGGCGTTACAATTGCACATCTTCCGATTACTCGTCTTGCAGCTGATATTTCGAAAAGAAAAGAACAGACCGATAGAACGCGTTATCGTTTCGCGGGCTGTCGAGGAAAACGCGTAAATAGAAGAACGATACGTGGGTCTGGAAAGACGAGGACAATAAAAGCGGCGCTCGCCGTTGAAAGCGGATATAGGTCAACCAAATGAGTCAGGATTATGAAGGAGCTCGTACCCGACACGTGTAATGGAGATAATTCCCGTTATTCCTTCTTCAGCGCGTATTTTTTCAACGGCGATCTCTTTTAAAAAATAAATTATGTACAGCGAACACGCGTGGATTAAACATACCACGACAACCATAGTAATTAGAGTGAAATTCGTTATCCTGTAATATCGCTGGCTTCGTGATAATTGACCCAGATTATCAGATGAACGATTAATCAGATAGAATTTTGTATTCGTGTAATATTACGGCGTAAAATATACAACGAACGTTAGTTTTGTCGAAACTATTTGTAACAGTTGCAGGAAAATAAGGAATGTTAATTTTTGGCAAATCGCGGGTAAGGAACTGCTCGACTTTCTAAATATTAAAAGAAAAATTAAAAAAAAAGAAATTAAAATTTGCAAGCAAGATAATTCTCTTGGCTATTCGTCGCAGGTGAATCAGATGCTTTAATCACGTCGGTTCGTAAACATTCATGATTTTTAATTGGTCGTTACACAGCTCGTTACGAAGTGTGTCGGAAAGCCGACGATGTCGTGTTGGCGAGAGTAACCGCGTTTACCTTCGTCGATTTCTTCGACTAACGAGTTCCAGGTAATCGCGTCAGTTTTTCTCCCAACGATCCTTCGATCTCGATCCGATCGTCACGCTACTCTTTGAAAAAATTTTTTTACACGCGATCGTGTGAAACGTCTCGTTAGTAGCTTTCCGATCGTATTAATAATCTCAATCGCGTAAGAGTAATATTTCCCTATTTTTTTCTTATTTAAAATTCCAATCCTGACTTGACGTACGTACGCGTAATCGATCGTTCGTCTATAGGTTTGCAGAAAAATGTCGACCACACCCTGTATAACACCTGTGTCTCGACGTCTGGAACCGCGAGAGACCGGGAACCTAGGAGAGGAGCTGGTCAGAGTACGCAAAAGGAGGAGGCAAGTAGGTCAGTAGGTGAGTCGTGCTAAACAGTGCACGGGAGTGTCCCGACATTGACCTATATGTCTACTTTGTGTGTGCACTTGCCTTCCCCTTCCGTGACCCCTCTCTTTTCTCGCACACCTCTCGTTCTCCCTTTCGCCCGGTCTCTCTTTTACGCGACAGCATCCCCTCCAGCGATGCGCTTTCCAGCCAATTGCATATAGGGTCTGCTCGTGCACACCGAGTGCACTTTCCCCACCATAACGACGCCAACCCCGGCGCCGGACCGTCCCGCCACCCTGGAGCAGACGCGATCGATGGCCTGACGCGACCGACCACCGCCAACGATTCGCGATTCCCCGCTTATCTGTCTTCCAGTAAATCCCTTTACAACGATTCTTGATCCTCGTGCTTGAAGAATGCAGGACAATACGATAGGGGAAAAGGAAGGTTGGAGTTTCGCATTGAGATTCGCATCGTATGGGATCGGTGGGAAAGTTCGTTCCAATTTCGAAGGAATTTGGGCGACGTAAAAAATCACATTGAAAAGTTTCTCGCCGAAACAGCTGAAAAGTACTGGAAGGATGGGATATTCGAGTCGCGTGGAGGACGCAGAAACTGGAATAAAAAATCACACCTATATAATTCGATAAATGTATCAGGTTATCCGAAAAGTGTCTTTCTTTTACAGACCCGTCTTTTACAAAGATGCATCTTTATACAAACGTGAAACCTAATCCGTCGAACGTTGCGATCTTTATTTTGATAGAGCAAAATGGACCATACGTAATTCGATAAAATAATATAAAACGAAAAATATTGTACATCCATTATTTCCTTATAAAACGGAAGAAACTTTTCGGGCTACCTAAAACATGGTATCGAAACGTAAATAAATCGGGACTTTCCGAGCGACCCGATGATACGAACTGTTGATCCTCCGAAAAGTTCGAATAGACGGAGCTGTATCGTATTTCGTTGAAAGAAGGAAAGATTTGTTGTTTTAATCTTTAGTATCGTATGACGTGGACCTGGTGTCTGTTGGGTTGCAGCGGATCATACCGTATACACGTTTCATTCTCCTGACGTATTCGCTGTAAAACGTATATACACCGTTAACCCGAGTCTAAATCAAAGCGATGAATCTTTTTGCAATTCACGCGATCGACGAACGCGCACCTGATGGCGTGCTCGCAGCCTTGCGGAAATATAAATAGAGATCGCGATAGAAAAGGAAGGAAACTTGAACGAGTCAGTCACACTCCACGTGTTTTCCTCACGGCGTGCACCGAGCTTCAGCACCGCGACTAACAACGACGACGACCCTGGTCTAGCCGTGTTACGTAAAGCCTGGCACCGCTGTGGAGAGCCGTTCCCTCTCGTTTTATCGCGAATACGACCGCCACTTTCGATCGCGTCGAATAACACGTTCCGACTGAATCGTAAATAAACGATCTTTTCCTCGACGAAACGAAGGAAATCATCGTTTTGTCGTTGATTCTGCTTGAATTAACGCTTTAACGATGGCACTCGCAAATTGGCGTTCCACGCGAAATTATTGTATCGCTGTCTGTAAAGTACTTTGTCTCCTTCCTCTTATTTGTTCGAATCGAATCCTTACGTGTCTGCTCGAGAGCGAAGAAAATTGCTGCGATAAAAAGACGAGATTAGATAAAAGGTAATCCGAGGAACGCGGCAACTTTAACGAAGACAAAAATTCCCGCCAACGATTCGACGTTCAACCAATTCGATTGTTCTCATCGGCAAGTAAACCTCGCGGTTGCTCTGTCATCGAGCAATATCGATGGAGAAAAATGAAAAAAAAAAGTGGAGAACAGAGAGAGAGGGAGAGAGAGAGAGAAACGTTGGGATAAAAAATTTCCGCTGAAAATAATTACGTCGCGAAGCAACGTCTTATCATCGAAACGAAGCGTAACACATCGTGCCTTTATCGTACTTTGAACATACTTTGCAATATCTCGTTGCTTTGCTTTTTTTTCTTTTTTTTTTTTTTTTCTTCTCGATATGACGCACGTATCGAGACGTTGCGCTGGTCATGCACGAGAATCGATGCAATCGCGACAAAGAAATTCGGTGAAAGCAATCGCGCAGAAATGCAAGCACGTTTTAACCGTACGTTTTTAACGGCGAAACGTTAACAAAAGCGATATTTCAAAAGTAGAATATACAATTTACCAAAAAGAAATTCCTGAAGTATAAATTATATAAGCAACCTCGTTCCGACGACAGTCTACCTTTCAATTCATATCTTTCTCTCGGATAGTCGTTAAAAAATCTGGTTTTCCGATTCCAATGTTTAAATTGCTCCGTGGCAAATGTATTCGCGCATTGATTTATATTACAAATCGTATTTACATCTTTGGTGTTTTTCAAACGAATCCTCTCAAGAAACGTCGCGATGATCATTAGTTCCGGTGACTTTTAATGATCAGACGGGTCATGTTCTCGCTCGAGACACGAACAAGAAACGAGGAGCGCAAAAGCGATACCAGTCGGCCATGCAACCCGATAAAAATTACAACGATGACGTAACGTGCAAGTAAAAAGATAATTTCATTGAAATCTGAAAAGCTGTACGCGAGGACGGTCGGAAGGCCGCGTTTTTTTTCCGCGCCCTTTAATTCACCTTGAAGATTATCGTCTCTTTTTGTCGAAATATCGTATCTAACTGCTGGAAATTGATTCCGAAAGTAACCTTGAATTCTCGAAAGCGAAAAAAGTAAAAAAGATCCTGCGACTATAGTCGACCGTAATCGTAGGCAATTTTCTTATGAACGCTGAAAGTTACTTGGTAGATGTATTCGAATAATCGTAAATAAATAACGAATAAGAGCAATGCAATATACGGTTAATATACTTACGTAAATTAATTTCTTATTATGTGGTAAAGAACTACATTATATATTACGTATTTACATTGATAATTTGAATGTTTTGCCAATTAAGGAACATTTTTCTTCTGCAGCATGCGATTTCAATTATTCAGGAAGAAATCAATTATAATAATTATCGTAATAATAAAATTACACTGCGACGCGGAAAATGCAGCTTGTTACTGTAACGATGGCATCGTCTGATCTTAACGACGCGAACTGTACGAATTAAAACTCCTTCTGAAAAATAATTTGGAAGGAAACTAACGGCTATATCGAGGAAACCAAAGTAAATCACTCGATAAATTTATATATATATTTGATATAAATTATATATATTCTCCTATACCTCGTACAATTAATAACTTTGAATTTGACGTTAAACTCCATTTTAAAAAGATACTGTCCTACGACTCTGTCTTTTGTTTGACTTTTTTCTTCATCCCTTCTTGTTCGATCCCATTAGAAAGGAACGGATGTATCGTTGCGAAATCAACCTTTTTGAAAATCAGGCTGACAATATCGGAGAAAGTAATCTGTTTAACCAGTGTCTTTTATCAGTTTTATCGTGCGATCTCCAATTACGCCCAGTAAAACTGCTTTACTCGAGCGAGGAACCCACTTGTCCTAATTATAAAAACGTGCATCGAAGGTTGATATCTGAAATAAGAAGATAAAAAGCCTAAAAAGATGACAGCCTTGTCGATGATATTTAACCTTCGACCAAAAAGGCAATAAACCACCTCGTTACCTTACCTCGTTATTAATTCACCCTTTTTCTTCGTTTTCCATCCTCTCCGATTAATTTCGTATCGACAGAAAATACTAAACCGACCGTAATCAATTAATTCGGACACCTTGACACGTTCATTTCTAATCTCGGATTTGCGTTATCAGCTATGCGTCTACTATCTACTATATAACAATAAATCATTTTTACACGCATGCAGGATTCGTACAATGTAAACTGCTATGTAATACAGAAATGTATGTAATTTAGCTATGTAGCACAGAAATTTCATAAAATTCCACACAGCGAGAAGCAACCATGTTGTTCCTTTCGTTGAAAAGATCGACCAGGTTCTTTCCTATCGAAAGCGACAAACCTTCGAAACCTTCGAATCTTCAAAAACCTCGCACAAAAGATTCGAGAAAAATTCCATAAGAACGACAAATAACCAAATTATCCCTCTTCTTAAAAAAAATTTACGAACTCTTTCGACATAAAGATAAGATCGTCTGCAAAATCCCAGCGTAAGAATCCCATAAAATTGCGCGATAACGAATCATAACTGGTCTAAAAATTTCCACAAACGATTTAACTCTTTCCCTCTCCGCGTCTCTGTCTTCTGCGCAACTTGAAAAAACGGATGGAAAAGAAGAGTAGCGTTCCGCGTCGAAGCAACGTCACCCTATCGGAAACGGGCACTTGGCCGTAGGGCAAACGTCTGAACCGCGACGCAACGCAATAATTGCACGTGCTGCTTACATAATCGCGCTCCGCCGTTGCAAAACCTTGGATGCATCGCGATCAATAAACTCTTCGTAGCCGTCTATTTATATTTGCCGCGAACGAACCGCGACAGAGAGACAAACTCGTGCATATTTATCGAAAACGCGCAAAGCGGATAATCCAGGAGAAACGAGCAATGCAGACTTGACAGACGATGACACGATCTATCCGGGGGACGATTATTTTCTCCCGTTGAAACCGCGCTTCGATCTCGAGAAATTTGTTAAACAGCCAGATACGACGAGTAACTTGCTTTTTTATATCTTTTCCTTCGCGCTCCTTCTTTTTTCTTCTTTTTCCTTTCTTCTTCGATCACGAGCTACATATCGCTATTTACATATGCGAGTTGCTCGCGGGACAATCTTATCGACTATATCGAAGAGCAAACAGGTCGGGTCAAAAATCTTAAGGCTTTTTAGTCGTTGTTAACGATCGAACGTTGGCTATGCGCTTGGAATAAAATGGAAGATGACTTGTTCGGTTAAATTCGAAGCAAACGTGCATTTAGATTTTCGGGGAAAATACCGTTGACTTGCTGCGAGAACGATGCATCTAGGGGAAATAACTTTTTTTACGAGATCGGTTTAAGATAAGAAGCTTGAAAAATTATTAATTGCTCGGTCATTTAGCGACGATAAATTTTCGCGCGACGGTGATATCTTTCTATAAACGGTATATTATACTATAGGTGTAAAGGTACGCGAGTACCCACGTATCTCTTGCAAGTGGAATCTCTTTAATCTAAAAAGAATACAGTTACTGTATTCTTTAAGTCATTTTCGACACGGTCGTGTTCTTCTGCTGCTAAAAGCTTCTCTAGTCTCGGAAAAACAGAAGAAATATGTACGGTACGAGATACACTCGTTATTCGTACCCATAATCTCTTCCTTCAATTTTCCATTGTAGTTTCTCTGGAAACGTCGAAGGTTCCTTTGTTCGTTGAAACAAACGTCGCATTAGAGTATGAAAACTCGACCGCGGTAGAGTCGAGAAATATATTTAACGTGAGTAATTAACGCACGGGGCGGATTTTTTAAAAGGGGAACTTCATGAAACACGGTAGTCTCGTGCGATTGCGATAGATCGAACGAACCACAAACCCAAACCAGCTTTTTCGTCGCAGGATATCGTCGCAGTAACCAATTTCGTTTCGTGTTTCCCGCATAAACGGTACCGGAAATTACCATTTGCCTGCGATATACGATATTTGGTGGATTGTACGAGTTCGTTGGTGGAAATAATCCCTGAAATTGCACGTTTCAGGGGACGGGTCGCAACTGCAGGATGTCCTGACCCGATACGACAAGCGAGAGATCGACCGAGCTATCTAAACGGGCGAACGTGAATGTCCTACGCCCACACGATGAAATTCTATCTCGTTAATTAGCATAAAAACGTAGAACGGATCCTTGCGTTGGCCAATGTTCGTTTGGAATTAAATGCAACGGCCACCAATTACGCCATAAACTGCCGAAACTCGCGCTTCGGAAATCCACGCCTTCGTTTAAGCTACTCGATACAACTTCAGAGATCGTGTTTCAAAACCATGACGAACTTGACGCTACATGTTTGGCTCGACATCGATGCTCGGCGACGGGCGAGAGTTGAATTCGACGCGAGTTTTTGGAACGTCCTTTTTCGGGATGCATTTGGTAAATTGCAACGTTGTCGGGAATAAAATAAACATAAGTAAAGTGCAGTAAAGAAGTAACACAAGTAATCGGAGGTGGATGAAAATTGATCCTACGAAGACATCGGTAATACACGCTTACGTATTTCTAGCCACATTCTAAAAGTTTATATAGACTTTATGAAGTGCCAACTACGTGCAACTTTAGCGACGCGGGTATATTCCCTCATTCGATTTAAATAGTATTTGATTTCACCTATGACAAAAGATAAAGAATTCGTAATGGAGAAACGTTTAATCGTGACTTTGAAATGATAACAAAAATATTGACATTTTTATCGAATTGCAGCAAATGTTCAAATACTTATGGACGATAAGTCATCTGATCATCTACCGATCAGTTTTTACTTAATCGATCAGACTCAAAAGCGAATTTTTGAAAAACACCCGATATAAGTATAAGTATACAGTACACGAACTGCCAGTCGGAGCAAAGGAAAACGATTCTTTGTGGCAGATGTTAGAGCAGCTTGCTAATTGACTCATTCAACGAGGTTCAAATATAAGAGTTAGTCGAATGATAGGGAAAATATATCTACACCCAAGAAGGCCACTCGCGGGTAAACAAACTAATTTTAACTTATTTTTGTATTCCTGAGAAGTTTACTCTTGAAAATTAATAAAAAGAAAATCGTAATTTTTAAGAGAAGAGATAAAATTATTGCAAAAAATATGGATTTGAAAAGTTACGCCTAATTCGTCATACGTGTAATTCCCTTTGACGAGGCAGTTCGTGCAATCCCATCCCCGAGGACGCGAAATCGTACGATACCCGATGGACGAGTATAATCTCGCGCAAGGCCGTCGATTATCCATCCTTCTAGTTCGCGTTGAACGCTACAAATCAATACCATTCAATTGTTGCGAACGATAGTGTAACGAAACGCGACGATCGTCACGCATTTGCATCCTATTTATCGTCGATATAGTTACTTACGCAATTCGCATTATTTCTGCTTCGCCTAGTTAATAATTCATGATGTATTAATTATTAGCGGAATAATTAAGAGAAATATTCTAAATTTAAAAAATCTTTCGATATATTTTAAAATTTGTTCACGGAATGAAAACTTTGAAGGTGCTTATCTTTATCCGTTTAATTCTGTTAGAAAGGAAACTTTCTTTCTTCGAGATTACGTTATACATTTTCAATCGAACTCTACGTAACTAACCTAGGATCGTTTATTTCTAAATCGTTAAAACTTCCCCATTTGTGATGAATTATTAAACTTTGCCCGTCTCGAAGCAAATTTTTTAACATTTTACTTAGAAAAGCTTTACGTATTTGATCTAATAACTGATCGTACAGCGTAATAGAGACTTTGTTAAATGTTCTACAACTTTTTCAAATTTCTCGCAAGCCTAGAACAATACATATTGGACGTGGCCGTAAACGATCCCGTTTGCGCACGGCACGTGCGAAAATAAACTTGTACACGAATAGCGAAACACGCTAACCCCTTTCTGATTTGATACTTTTGAAAAGACGACTTAATACATAAAAATATATCAAAATTCCAATAGAAATACAATTCAGCTAGCTTAACCGCATACTACGTAAAAATTCATATAAAATGAAATTTGAGTAAAAATGCGATATAATGTTGCACGAGGAAGGGAAGAAATAATTGAGTTCAAAGTTTTAGGCTCGGTTGAGTATCTCTGCAATTAGTCCTTGATTACGTAACTTCTGCTCAGTCATGACCTTGAAGCAATTCAAGGTTAGGATGTATAGTCTAAATCTATTCGAGTTCATTTCGAATAATACTCTGTTTACGAGAACTATGTGGTTGACCTTGAAATGAGTATTGAAAAATTAGACAGAAGAGATCCGACAACAAAAAGCATGATCTTTCTTTCAAAAGCGGGTAGCACGTTTTTCATAAATTATTCAACCGAGGACGCGTGTTAATAGTACACCGGTTTTAACAAAGAACAGCATCCAATCATAATGCAAATCGAAGCACAATGAGAGAAAGAAGGAGAGGGATGCACAACATGCACAGGCCAATATAATAAAGCAACAGTGAAGCAATGAATAGAGAAGTACGTATATTGGGAGGGAGAGAGAAAGAACGACAATGCAACACACCGGAAGAATAAAGAGGAAAAGAGAAAGAGGGACAACAGAAAACAGGTTAGAAAAGGAAAGGAAAAGGTGGCGTTACTGGTATAGAGAGAGAGAGAGAGAGAGAGAGAGAGAGAGAGAGAGAGAGAAAGAGAGATAGAGCAGAAAAAACCGACAAGAAGGGAGAGAGATGCAAAAATGGACAGAGACAGTACAATCGCATAGTTCGTCCTTGGACTTATATAACAAGGAAGAGTCTGACAGAGAAAGAAGAGAAGGATCTTAATAGAAGAATGAAAAAAGGATGAAAAGAGAATGGATTAAAAATAAAAGGGAAAACAATGGCGCACGCCTGCCCTCTAGTAGCGACCGAAAGGTTCTGGAAATTTCGCGAAACAGCGTACTCATAGAAAATTCGAATTACGTACTATGTTTTATAAATTGTACACCTATACAAAAAATGGTTTTATAGGAAAAGAAACACTGACACATGATTGTAAAAAGTTCGATGAAAAAGATAAATTGTATATTAAATCTTTGCGAAATGATACAAGATAATTAGTTGCACAATTTAAATATACTTATGCGCTATTAAACGTCTTCTAACCTCATCCTTTGTCAATAAACATTGTATATAAAATAGAATATAGCTTTTCCTATCATCTTAATTCTGTTTAACGTTATTGCCTCGATAGATTGCTAATAAAAAAATTAAAAAACAACTGAATATTATTACTCGAATATTCGCTTCTTTGCGCTACTTGAAACTTAACCTCCAATTAGTTTTTAATTCAACTATATTCATTTATTTAGCACAATAACTTTCTTCAACGTTATTAACCCAACATAGATTTTCATTAAATGACAAAATAGTTTCTAAAAGAATTCACTTTTATTTACTTTACTACATCGCTTCTTTCGTCTCTGCCTTTTATAGAACGAAAGGGTTGAACGGCAACAAACACAGGGAGGGTTAATTCGCACTAGCTTGAGGTAGGACGTGCACGAACGGTCGACAGGTGTCGCCACATTGCAACAGATGCCGGACTCGGTCAAGCGATAATAATTCTCACGTGTCTCTGTCAAGCGGTACCCTGGCTTCAATTCACTATACGCGAGAGATTATCTAGGTTAGAGACACGCCGTTATGTTATTGCGTAATACAAAACGTAGCCGTCTGACCGATCAGCTTTCTTTACTATCTCAGAGTAAAACGTCAAAGAAATATGAAATACAAGTTACACCTATTCGAACAAATCGCTCGTTTATGACACAGACGATTAAAAGAAAAATAAATTACACTGTAATATAAAATGCTTCTTTCTTATATGTCATTTCTATATTCATAAATATCTATAAAAGAGATACGCGTAAGAATTGAACCAAGAGAGAGTACAGTCAAGATCAAAAGTGAGATGCGTGACATAGATTCGGTCTCGAGAGGAATTTTCACAGGAAGGCTATTCTAAAGAGAAATGCCGTATTCATAGAGAGTTAGAGATGAATAAGGGATAGATTCGAAAAGAAATTCTCCGGTAATATCGCGGTCAAATGCCGCGAATGCGGTCACTGAACTAGTTCCGTTTCGACCCTGACACTGCCATTGCCCCCAGGTCGCGATTTGTGTCAGAGGCTCAATATTGTCGTGATTTTATTTCTATTGCGGATTTACTCACCCCTTTCGCTAGACTCCATCTCGAAAAGGCCTTAGACACCGTGCTGGACGTACGGTAGACGACACGAGTATCGAACAAGTACACGTGGAAAATTACTTTGTAGATTACGGGCCGCTGGCTCAAAATTCACCACGGTATAAACATGGCCGGTCGATCTCTTGTCACAATTACCGTGAGGTCGTTGAACCTTTCCGAAATCGAAAGACAATTACACGAAACACTGCAAGCGTCTGTCCCTTTTTTCGATGCACACGAAAATTAGTAAAGTACCGTAGCTTAGTGAGTGCCGCCTAAAAATAGATCCTGAATTCGACGATTGTTTTGACTAATAGCGTAGTTCGCAACCTACTCAAAGGTGGCGCTACACATTGGATACCCGATTTCATTGCGATACATGTGAAACAAAAGATAAATTTTATTAAAATCCTAAAAAAAACATATTTCTATTAACATATATACATATTACAAATGTAAAATAGAATTTCAATAAATCATTTATATAAATTTAAAAGAAACGAGTAGAAAATTTATGTAAAATATGCCACAAATATTTTCACTTTTTATAAATAAATTGAACTTTTTTTATATGTATCATAATTTTCCTATATCTTCCTTGTAATAAAAAATTACTATTCTTTATATCATGTGTTTTAAAACAAAAAAATATTAAGCTTTAATATATAATATTATTTTAAATAATATATTGTGTTGTTCGGTTTTAAAAATTCGGTATCGCATTGTATATTCTGCATATTGATTACGAATAAAAATTATATTGTTTACAATTGAATGCATAAAAAGTACGTACAGTAAAATTTTAATTCATAATTTAACGCAATTAAATAAGGGATACAGGCATATGTACATGAAATAAGTTGCAGAAATATTTTTCTTTCTCGCGCGTTTATACCAGCAGACTTAACTACGTATTTATTGGATATTTAGTGGCAGAAATTCAAAAAAATATCACCGTACCAATCAATATACAGTCTTCGTTAGCTACCAAAACCATATCGCTTTCATAAAAATCCGGAATTATAGCTTTAGAAAATATATTCAATGTTTTGGTAAAGCGCGTATTAAATGTCACGCAAAGACTGAATAGTTTATTTTAAGTGTATTCAGATATTATAGTGGCACGTATGCATTAATGGCAGGCAATGATATAAAACAAAATTTGCGAAAATTAGATTTTCCTTACTGTGCTAGAGAAGCATTATGCAGAATCGGTAAGACATTGGTTGAAATAGGTTAAGTTAGCAGATAACCTTATATTTTTTAACATTTTTTAATTTTATTACTATTTTTAAAGAAATATTATGCAGCAGACCTGGGAAACAAATGGATCTACAACTAGATTTAATATCGGAGTTTGTATTCGGAGAAATAGAGAAACGGAAAAAGCGCAACCTGACGACAGCGATACAAGAGTTGCAATTAATAGAAGTTCTAAGCGATTTTTTTCAAAGTCCTGGAGGAAGTGCCGCTGTACGCAACGCAGTATTTTTATCTCTTTTCCCCGCAGATAGTCCTAGATACAAAATCTTAGGCAATTTAGTATCTTTAGCTATTGCCACTCAAAATAAAGCAGTCTTAAATGCGACTGGAATTTGGATGCAGCAATTAGGCTCTACTTCACCACAGAGCGTAGGATTAGCAAGGCACGTACTTAATGACTATTTTGTCCTTACTCCAAAATCTATTGACAAATTGAAGCAGCTTCCTGTTCTTGCACCACATTTCACTGCCAACTTACTAACGGCAATAGGTGAAGTCTATGAGGACAAATATCCACCTGCAGAACTGCTCAGGTTGGTAGGAGAATGGATAGATGAAAACCCAAGTCTCTTATTGACTCCTTTGATGGATAATCCTGCTTTACCAACCGGTGGCATTCCAATGACACCAATAACTCCAATAGCAGGTTTATTCAGGTAACTCAAAAGAAAAATTTTGCATAAAATTAAATATAAAGTATTCGTAATTGTATAACTCTGTTTTAGGTGGTGTATTTTATCACCTGTACGTTCAGTTGGTACAGAAAATACAGAATATTCTGAGGAGCAGAAGAAATTGTATTCTAAAATTCAACAACTGCTTATGGATTCGGTATTACGATTAAAAAATAGCGGAAATAATAAACATGCTATATCCGCACAGCATTTTGCTGCTACCATTCGAACTTTAACGACTAGTTTACAATCTCAAACAAATATTAATTCTATTTCGCGTGAGTTAGCTATGGAACGCCTTGCACAAGCTATTAGTGCAGCTATGTCTGCAAATTGTATTTATGGAAACAAACGTACATATCATAATTATTTAACGTATAAAATTAGTCCTTAATTAGAGATTAATCTGTGTTTTTTTTTACAGAAGAGTTACTGGCTTTGTTACAGCCTTTATCATATCAACACTTCTTAATTGAATGGACTTTACAGACATATGCATCTAAAGCCGCTTAATTACATTATTATCTTTCTATTGTAGTTATTTTTATTTTACGGAACTGTATATAAATTTAAATACAATTATATAAATACAAAACCATACTTGTAAATGAAAAAAAGAATTTTTTACAATATAATAAATATATATTTCACGTTGATATGATTAATCTATGTTATACATACAATCTTAAAATGGCTTAAACGTTCTCTTAGATTTTAGGTCTTGTAATCTCTTTTTGTCTAATTCGAACTTCTTCCTTAACTCTGCTAAATCTGTAAAAAAAATTTAATAAGCCCCCAAATATCAAAATTATGCATATATTTATTAAGACCAATCTGACATAAAACTTACTCTGTCTTTTACTTTCCCGAATTTGGAAAGTATAAAAGTTAAGCAATTGCTTTTTCTTATTTTTTTGTTCTTCTTTGCGTTGCACTTTATTAATAGTAGATTCTTTCCTGGAAAGTGCAAACTGTCCTCTCTTCTTTCGTCCTGTTACTGTTACCCAACCATCATTTTCTGCTTCTTCCTCCATAGCTTTTTCTTTTGCTATTTTCTCAGAAATTTTTTGATCATAGTTCTGCATATAAGTTTCAATTTTCTTTTTCATTTCCTTCTCATTACATACTGAACGATTATAGTTTAAGCACCATTCTGTTAAATTTATTAAAATGAATTAGAGGTATTTTACATAAAGAGATATCCGATAAATCCATGCATAAGTGTTCAGATTACTTACTTTCCACTCCTGTAAAACAAATCTTTTTCTCTTTATTTAATGTTATTACATAGTTTTCAGAAATTTCTAATGCTCTCTCTAAAGCAGATTCTTTTTCAAAAACTATATATGCTGTTTTAAATCCTTTAGGAGTTACAAAATAAACTTTAGAAACAGTTCCACACAAATCACTGAATATTTTAATTAATGCTTTATGTGTAATATAAGGAGGAATATTTAATAGAAATAGTGTTCTTCCTTTAGGATGTATAGGTTCTTGATTTCTAATTGAATGTTCTTTAAAAAATAGTTGGTGCTTGTCCGTAGTTTCTTCGTCAAATCGAATCCATAATGCTACAAGTTGAATAATTGAATAAAAATTTATTTAGATAGGTAAATAAGCTGAATATTGTATTTAACAAAAAATACTGTACTTACTTTTAAAACCCTTAAGACTTCCTGTTTTACTTTTCATGATCGCTTCGTTGTGCATAACCTTTATTGAAATTAATAACAGAAATTAATAGTAATTTTTAATTTAGATTTATGAATGTTGCTACAACACATAATATAAAAATTATAAATGACTTTTAGAGGTACTAGGAATTTTCTTATAGTTAATATGAATTATCATTGCACTTTAAAACACAAAATACGTGTTTATGTTTTAATCAGTACGACGCGACGCGTATGACTAAAGCATGAAACTAATTTAACATTTTTAACAAGAAGATTTCCTTATCATCATGTTATGTATATTTTCTTAATAATGATTACAAATTTACGTTAAAATAAAATATTTATATTTAATAAAAAATGTCCCAGAAATTGATTTATATATAATAATTTATTAATCATAAAATAATATTATTTTTTATATTCATATGTATCATTTACTAAATTTAAATAGACTCGTAAGTTTCTAATTACACCTTCTATCGTAAAACATTAATTCCAACAATATAATTTAAATAAAATTTTTAATATTTCCTATTACACTCAATACATATATGTATACGTATTACTTTGTTACATATTACTATCGTATTATTGTAAAGAAAGGTCAAGGTCATAAAAAATATACACTAAACAATAAAACGATTCTAAAGATCTAAATTACGATTAAAAAATATAAAACTTATATATTTACCATTGGTTATTGTTTTTTCACATTCAATACTTTTTTATTTTATATGTAAAATATTTATTATCACAACATAAATCAATACACTAATTGAAATGCATACATAGCTCTAAATAGCAGGGAAATATTGATCATGAGAAAAACAGCAGGTAGCATGTAGCAGGTAACATATTACAGATATGTAGATATCATTTCAGTTCAGGAAAATTGTACGGCCGTGTATCAACTATGTTTAACATATTGTCATTCTTTTTTATGTTATTTAATTTTTTATTAACATACTCAGAGACCAAAATTCTTCAAGGACACCTTGTAACACGTGAAGTAATAAGCATTTTTTTCGAATTTCTAAGTGTATTTTGAAACAATAATATTAATACTAAATTTTGAAAAATAACACGTAAAAGTAAATTAATAAAAATATGCTATTTCTAAAAATATATGTTAATTACTACCACATTTAATTTCAATCAAATAGAGATAGTAAATATAAACTGTATTGTTACATCGTACATGATATTTCTATATATTACGTAGTAATATCAAGTGTCATTAGTATCATTAATTATCAAGAATTATATTTCGTAATTATATATATTATATTTCATAATCTTCCTAATAATTATTAGTCTAAACATTTGTTGATTTCTTTCCACTCCATAGCGCTGTAATTTTTTTCAGAATTGGGCATTTTTAGCAAGATTTTGCTTCTTAACGCAACAAGGCACGTTTCGGTACGAATTCGAATTGGGAGGCAAAGAACAAGATTTAAAAATACTATTGTATTATGATGCGCCTGATCAATGGCCAAGCGTTTACCCTTCGAATAAAACATGCATAGAAAAAGAAGCTATACTTTGGGACGGAATTGGTCAAATAGTACCATTATCTACATTAACATCTGAACAATCAGGATGCGTCGAAAAAGAAGAAACAACAGTACAATGTTCTAGTCATCGAAGATTTCGATCATCTCGTCCGAGATGGTGGTTTATCGCACTAGCAGATTGTTCATCAAAAACTGGTCTAAATGTGTCGTATTGGATATCGCTAACAAATGCCCCGCATGGTCATTTTTGGAAAGAACATTTTTCAGCAGACGAATTCTGCAAGTAACATTATATTGTTTTAAAATTACTCAATACTATTTAATTAAATTTATTTTTATTTCAGATATACTGCCAGAACTAATAACAATTGCTTGTATTTACGTGATACTTGTAATACTTAGTTTTTACATAGCCATACAACTAAGGGCAAGAAGACTACTACATGTTTCTTACAAAATATTTATAGCCTCGCTACTTTGTCAATTAGTAGGAATATTATTTGAGATTTATAGTTACATAAATCTTGGTTTAAGAGGGATACCAACACAAAATGCTTATTTATTAGGTCAACTTCTAGAAGCATGTTCAGACGTTTTGTACACTGTACTTATGTTATTACTGGCTCTTGGTTTTACAGTGACTAAGAGCGTTTTAACAGCCAGACAAACTCGATGGCTTATATGTTTCATTTGTCTGATTTCTTTCTGTCAATTTTCATTGTATATTTACCAATCCGATGTCTTTGATCCTGGATTGGTATTATATATTTATGAGTCACCACCAGGCTATGGATTAATAATACTGAAATTGATTGCATGGATTATATTTTCTCTTCGATGTTTTAAGACTGTTAGAAAAATGTCAACAAAACTTCATTTTTATGGTTCATTATTTTCATTGGGATCAGCATGGTTTTTATGTCATCCATTAACGGTATATAAAAAACTATGCATTTAATTGCATTTACAATAATGTAAAATATTATGTAACAAAATATTTGTAAAAAATCTATTTATTCTTTTTACAATGTGTAAAAAGATATTTATAATTTTATAGGTACTCTGCATTACTTTATTAGTAGATGAGTGGGTACGAGAAAGCGTTGCTAAAGGATGTTTATTATGGACTATTTTTATGGGACACATAATGTTTTTATACATCACCAGACCATCTATGGCTAACAAACGTTTTCCATTTCATATTAGAACATGTCAAGTCATGCCTGTTGGTGGTGAAGGACAAGATCACAGTTATGAACCTCATGTTAGAACAACAAGCTCTGCATTCACTATTTCACACTTAACGCCATCTACTTTGCAATATTAATAGTAAGGATACTTCAAAACACCTGACAACCTGCATAACTGTAATTGTATGATGAGTCCACTTCTATTTTTTTTCTTTTTTGAATGTTCACAATTAAGAAAGGACATTATGTTTAACAATTAGTTAACAAAGATAAATATTAACCGTTTGAGACCCAAGCAGCGCGATCGCGCTGTTTAGATTTTGCCTCAAAAGACCCGGTACATTTAAACGCTACAGACGACTGACTGTATTTTGTATTTCATTCTTATCTCCTCAATAATGTTTATCGAAAAAAACTTGATATATTTATAAACTAATAGTACGCATATATAATAGTAAAGATGTATTTCATGAAACTAACAAATATGACGAGTGCTACTGCGTCGCTTGTTTCTCTTCGCAATTGATTAAGACAAGCGCTATCGCGCTGTTAGGGATTTTTCGACCCTGTTTTTCCAAAGACCCCTGGGACTCAAACGGTTAATTTATATGTGATACGAACATTTTTAATTATTATAGCATTCCTACAAGTATTTACAATAAACTTACATGGTGCTTTTTATATCACGTATAGGTTTCATTACAAAATTTACAATCATAACTAATAATCATCAGTCACATGAACCATCAAGCCAGCCATCTCTCCACCTTTGGTCAACTAATTTACAGTCAAATTCAGGTTTTCCAAGTTTTTTATTTACTTCATTATGTATCATACAAAGCCATTGACTCAATTGTGACTGTGAATTGGTTTGTGGTGGAGTTTTTTTTAATTGCTCTTGTAAATCTTCTGCACATACATAACAAGGATAAAACTTGGAAAATGTGTGAAAGAACTTTGACATATCCGACTTTTGTTCATCAGTTGGATTATCAGGGTAATATGCTGCCATGGTATGTAAAAATGACCATGTTCTTGAACCTAATTCGTCTTTATCTAATGGACAATCATCACGTTTAACTTTATTTACAGGTGGACTTTTCTTCTCTATTTTCTCAGTTTCCTGACATGATAAAATATATATGTAAGAATAAATAATTTATTTCACAACATAGAGTGTAATACTATTTTTCACCTTTTAGAAACTAATCGGTATTAGTTTTTAATATTACTATTAAAAAAAAAAGATAATTTATGTATCCTACACAGCTTTATTTAAAAAATCCTTGTTTATACCTTTTCGGAATCGAAAGCCTTCTTTTGACTCTTTGCCCACGATTTAAAATCCATGCATGCACGACAAGGTTTTTCGTGAGACATTTTGTATTTAAAATCGCAGTATACATTCGTTTAAAAATTGCTGCAATTAACGATATTTCCACGTGGAAGATAACCTCTATCACAAAATTATAATTCACGCACCTATTACATTGAAAAATTAACATATAAATATTTCATATTACCGTATCACATTTTGACATAATAACAAATGTTTACTAAGTCAATCATTTAAAATTATTTTTATCATCAATTATTTCAATACACGATAAGTGTTTTACTAGCTAATTTTCTTTGAATATGTACTGATACAAGCATGTATGCATATATATATATATATATGTATACCTTTATATATACATGATCACTTGCAACTCATTTCAGATAAGGAACTGAATATAAGAATAACTTTATATTACGAAACAGAAGATGCAGTTAGAAAAGTTTAAAACATACGCCGCTCCTACGTTCACATTGAGTTCTTGAGTGATGAAAAAGAAGAAAAAGTTACGTATGACTAACCTGACCCGACCTGCAGACAGCGAGTGACAAATGTTAAGTGCAGTTTTGACTGTTTGACTGCACCGCAAATGATACGGTCGTCGGTAAAGTTGATCTTCTACATAGATGATGGCGAGTCGTAAAAAAAGTAATGATTCGTCTCGATCCGTATCTAAAAATGCGAGGCGTCACGTCGGAGAGGTCATGTTTTCGTCATCTTCATCTTCTGAAGAAGAGGTAACAACGGGATGTCGGAGTTGTAGAAATACATCGAAAGAGTACTTTGCTAGGAATCGTACTGAGACAGAGCCTCAAACAGGTTAGATTTAACCTGGTATTTGTCAAAAAATTTAGCTGATAATTAGCTTAATATTTGTTGTTTCTTATTTTCTACAGGGCAAAATACGTCGAGAATTGAAGAGAATCCCTTTAGCTTTAAGCATTTTTTAAAAAATGGTTCACAAATAAATTATCAAAATGCTGGAGCTCGTCCAAAAGTTTATTCATCTCCAACACAGTATAATCTAGAGAAAAGTTCGGCTGTTTATTCTCGTAATCCAACAGAATTACCAGACTTTGTGCAAGATCATTTGGTCATAGAACAATATTATCTAAATCATGAGCCCAAACAACAGACAATTTCAGATGTGGATAATCTTCCTGATTTTGCATTAAACAGTGTAGAACAGAGGCAAGCTCGACTTAGAAATGAATCAAAAAAGAACGGATCTAGTGCTTCATGTGATCTTTCGTTTGATCTAACTGGAAATTTGGACAAAGCAATACCTCAGAGGAATCAATCTTTACCAAACACAAGTTTTGCCCATTTAAATTTACCTGGTTTTGCTAGATCTAGTATAGGATCTACTGAAACTTCAGAACCATTAGGTATTTATTAAAGTGATATGTTAAAATTAATTATTAATCATAGCATGATTTATGTAGGTTGTTTATTTATAGTATCTCATTATTTAGGGTTTCCATTAGATTTACCAATATCTACAGTTGAGCCTGATCCTGAGTCGAATGTGATTATAAGAGATTGTTCTCACTCAGGGGCAAGTGAACCAAATGTTCCAAAATCTTTACCAGACTTTTTAAATGATGGTCCTATTCATAATAGGACAACATTATCAACAGAGTCTGGATCTATTCCAAATAGTGCAGAGACTACAGAAAGGAGGGTATGAATAATGTTAAATTTTAAATTATGATATATTTATTATAATTTTTATAATTATAAAATATTAATTCTTTTTGTAGTTACTGCTGGAAAATGAAAGATTGCGGCAGGAATTAGAATTAGCTCAAAAACAGATTAATGAGAAATCGGAAAAGTAAATTTTCAAAATTCTTTTATCTCTAATAATAGAATATATTCTCTAATTTATTTATACAATGTCTGTTACAGGATTCAATTATTAGAATCAGAATTGGTATCTAGAAAAGAAGTGGATCATGAAGAGACAATCCATCTTGAAAAAGCAATGGAACAAGTTGAAGATAATCTAAAACGTAGTACAGTGAGTACAAGAATGTTTTATATATCTAATTTATGTCTATAATATATCTTGTTTCTATAGAGGAGAGCGGTAAATGCAGAAAGTACTATTTCAGCATTGAAAAAAGAGATTAAATCTTTAACGGTTGGTATAGATTTTCGTCTCTTTTTAAATATCTCATAGCGCACTTGATTATTAAATGAAAAACATAATGTTAATGCAGACAGAGATATCGTTACTCCGTTTAGAAAACAAAGAGCTTAGAGCTGGGATTGCGGCGGGAAATACAAGCGAATATGGTTCTTCAAACATGAATCAGACAGCAAAAAGATTAGCAGGTGACTTGAGACATGCTGCCTCATCAGCAGAAGTGTCTTTAAGGTAAAAAGTTATATTTCAACAAGATTTCCAGATTAAGTAGTTCAAATAATAATATATATTGGAATCGTTATAGACAACTAATGTCTGGCGTGGACAATTTAAGAGTACTAGCTTCAGTACTTGAAAATATGAATAGGATAGAAGACCGGACCAAAGATTTTCTACCAGATTTTGATGAAGATAATGCTGCTGGTCCTGCACTTTAATACATTCTTGTGTACATCTTTTTCTGCATACTACCCTTGTTTCACTTCTATGGCATGTATCCCAACCTGTGTTAATAAGTTCCTTGAACTCACGTAATTGCGTTGAGTACCCGTTTTGGAGTCGATTAGTGATTTGATTCGATTAAAAAGCACGATATTCATATCATGTTTGTTGTATCTTTATGTGTTAATAATAGCTCTTGAATTTCGACTTATATAATTCTAGGTGTACGACAATTATATATCGTCCCTGCTTGGCAAAGCATGACCTTTTAAGTGTAATTTTAAACCTTAGCAACAAACATGAATAAAACAATAGTTTAACCGTGATCTGTCACCATGCGGCTCCGAGCAAAGAAAAAGCTAAAGATTTTAACTTTTATATGTACGTTTTGACATGAAGCTATAACGGAAAACACTGGTTGGGATTCAATGCATAATTCCAACGCAATTGTTAAAAAAAAACAATATTTTAATAGTTATTGTAACAATGTTACGTGTACAGTTTCAAATTACATGTTCCGTTTCTTTGTAAATGTTGAAACTATCAGTTAAACAATTACACCTCAAGCAGACAAGATTCTTTATGTATTTTTCTATTTAAGGGGGTATATGACTCTTGAGTCTCAGAAGCATGAATCTCCTTTTGAATAAGATTGTAATTATACGAATTGACAAATGTTTTTCTAAGCAATGTATAGTAATAATACAATATATACAAAAAATTAAATTTTTTAAAATTATCTTTGTATATGACACACGAACGATTGCAAATATTTCAATCTAAAGATCATACTTCTATTTAGATGTATTAGAAAATTCATTAAGTTAAAAACTTCAAAACCATATGTTGTATTACAACAAAATGTCTTATCTTCGTAATACATGACATGAAAATATCTTAAAACTTATGAATTAATATTTATAAATGAAAAGTGTTTTTTTTAACATATGTATGTTGTAATAGCAAGTTTATATTTTACATCTGTAGATTATTTTGAAGTGCAATAACTTGAGTCTATTATTATACACCTTCAAATTTCTTAATTCAATTTATTTGTCATATATTATTTGTGTGTATAAATGACATTATATTTCAGTTAAAAAACAAGTTTTAATTCAAGGCTTATTTGCCCCCTTAAAACTTAAATTGAATATTAATAATACTTTTCATAATGCAAGTTTTAAATTAATAGCTTTAATAATAAGTCATATGTATAAGAATTACATTGCCTGCAATGTGTATGTTTTTATTCTGGAAACACATGTATAAACAAATCGTGGCAGTGGCTAATGTGTAATACAGTAAATTCAAAATATTTTCTTTTTAAAGAAGTACAGTTCTCGATCAATGCACGTAATATTCCATCATCAAATTGCACATATACAGGAACTTAAATAATTAGTTTGTAACAAAATATAAAAAATACCAAAGTACTAAATAACAACACGAAAAATTAGTCTTATTTTACAATACCAAATGCAAATTATTTTCACTTTATACATAAAGTATTTTTTCTAAATATCAATTATTATACTGCCATATGCATAAAAATTGAATATCTTATTATTGAAGACCTTCAAAAATACTAAGTAAGTCAGTTTGTGTTTCAGTGTGACTAGTTTGAGTACTCAACCAGGAACGACATGCACCTATTGATATATTGCAACCTGTTTCACATATCAAGGACTTTGTTTGTGTTTCAGCAGAAACTGTAGTATCCTCGAGTTGAGTCCAAGGTGTTTGTGTTTGAATGTTAGATAATCCTAAATCAGTCGGTAGCATTTCATTACATGTTTGTGTGCATGTATTACTATATAATAGTTCCATGTTGTCAAGATTATTTGTAGTTTGTGTTTCAATGGTAGAACTTAAAGCGAATGATCTAGTTAATGGATCTGAATCAAAAAATGATTGTGAATAAGCTTGTTCCGTTTGAGTTTCTATGCTGCTAAACTTATCATCAAAAGTTTTGTCTGTAAGCATGGGATCTGATCGTGATATGCTATTTGAGGATACAAAGGAATATCCTTCAACAACAGTCGACGTTTCTTCAACATAAGGTAAAGTCATTAAAGCAACCGTACTCTTCGGAGTACACTGTATCAATGGATTTGTACTATGGTTATAAAATGTTTCGAACTCTGTCTGAGTAACATTATCATTGAGAACTTCAAACATGTCTTTTTCAGGTATTGTTTGAGTACCCGATGTACTCTTATCTTCCCAAAAATCTTGTAATCCATCATCATGGCGAAGTGGTAATGGACTGCTAGGAAATAAATTTGAAGCTGTAAAGTTGCTAAGATTAAGGTCTTCCTTTAACAATGTATAATCAGAATTTTGAGATACAGAATTTTTTCCACGTTTCTGAAGCTTCAGCGAATTCTTAAATGCTTGTGAAGCTTGTATCGTTTGTGTTTCCATAGACATTACATTTTGTCTAATTCTTTGAGGGATACTTGTCTGTGTCTGTTTAGATATTCCACTCTTTCCATTATGATAGCAACTATTGTTAACATACTTTAATGGACTTGATATTCTTTTATTCTTTTTGCATTCATCAGTTTGTATACCAATATCTGATGTAAGTTTCTGCATTGTATTATTATTAGAATTGGATATTTTATTTTCATTTTGATTTACTGGTAATATTGTAATTAGTTTATTTATTTCTGTTTGATTACTTGATAGAATTAATCTCACTGTTTTAGAATTTGTGCGCCTGTGAAAATGTTAATAATTAATATAAATTGATGATATTGTATTTAAATGTGTCAAACAGTAGAACATTAAAATATTTATCTTTCATGATCAGCTTACCTCAAAGAATTTTTATACTTATCATTTATTGTATGTAAAGATCGTTTTGCATGTGTGAGCAAGGCTTCATAGGAGCTGTACATTTTTGAACAAGAACATACAAATTCAATTCCACATACTCTCATGTGGCCTTCTTTTGCTGATTCGGTAGAAAAACTTTTTTCGCAACGAGTACATGCATACGTTTTTTTCGCATGTACTTTAAGATAATGCTAAATATATGTCAGAATATTAAATTTCATGTCGTAATTGAAACATTGATCAATTTCATAAAAAAACTATTGTTTTACGATGACAACACTAACCTGTTTAAGATATTTCATAGTACTAAAATGTCTTTCGGCTTTTAGAGCATAAATACAAGACTCTACCGGACAATGATATTGTACATTTTCTTTTATTGTTTTATCTAAATTTTTACGTTGATGTACTTTAAGGTCGTGTAACCGATATCTCGGCCCATTTTTAAATACCAGTCCACATTTATCACATTTTACGTTATTCGTGATGACACTAAGTTCCTCCGGTGATGGACAGATAGTTTTGATACATTTCGAAACGTTTTCTACCGGTTTTATCCTCTCCATCAGAGGTTATTTTTCTGCGGCACTTAACATGTATACAAACTACCGCCATTTAAGTGACTGGTCCAATCGATCTGAAGAGATATTTGTTTGTATTTTTCGTAATAGAGCGCCACTGTATTTTATTAAATTATCATCAAAACTTTTATGTAGATTGAAACTCAAAATCCAAATTTTACTAATTAATTTTTTCTACTTTGGAAGTAGTGAATATATATATATTATACAGAATATAATAGTAATAATAATAATGTATACATGAGTTTTATATGCAATTAATAGACACTAGCATATAGAAATGACATACGTATAAGAATATTTCGAAATTTTAATATAACATCATTCTAACAAATTTCATTGCCAATCCCAATGTGTTGAAACATTTAATAAGTTGATAAATTTAATGACAAAATTCTTAGTAGTATATAGTTTGCTAATGTTTAAAGATTATAATTGTATTATTTAGAAATATTATAAGGTAAGTACTTCAATTTTTAATCTTTTGGTACCTCAGTATCTAAATAGAATTCACATTTTCAAACTCGTAAATTAATGAAATAAAAATTTGACCAATTAGGTAATAACATAATAGCAAAGTATGATTTATTGTGTTTTATGATATTTCAGTAAGATGAATTGTATTTGTGCATTGTACAGAATTTTGTATAATAGGTTAAAAAAGGCACATTACACATAGTATTACACATCGTTGAATGCTTCCAATAAACTGTAATATGATACAATTAAATACATACAACTATTCTACTATTCTACGTACTATACCAACGTGATAAGCGCGAAAATTGAATAACCGATAATTCCAGTGTTTCTCCATCTTTACATTCTACATTTTCGTTTACCAAACGTATGTCACAAATCATACTTCGAAGTGTGTTTAGACTACTCAATCAATCAATTTCGGTCACTTAGATTTGGCATTAATTATTTATAGCAAATTATCATAAATCATAATTAAATTTTCAAATGTTTTTATTCAGATTTCTAAAAAAATCTGGGGAACGGGACAAAAATCCTCCAACTTCTATTACCGCGCGTACGCCTGATATCGATTTTTTAATTCACATGAATAATATTGAATATATCCTTATATTTAACATTAAAGATAATCATCGCTTATACATCATGTTCTTATAATCTACCTTATTTTATCTGTTAAAAGATATAAATGCATTGCAGTATAATAAAATATTAGTTAGAAAGAAACGATGCGCGAATTTGGAAGTGCAGCAGCTTAAGGTCGTCGTACGCTGGATCGACACAGTCTGCTCTACTTCTACCACACAGCAGGCCGTGCTATATATATGCACGACACACATCCACATCCATATAGCTGCTTTCTCAGCCCAACTAGCAGGGTATAAGCGGCGCTGCGCGCTACATCGTCAGCTACTTGTCACTCGGTCTTTGGTAGTCATACGTTAACCGAACATCATATTCGCAGTGTTTTTTTATTGTATGAGTGTATACGTAGAATTTCTCGTCGAAGACAAGGCCGCTTAATTAATTCTCGTCGAGACGAAGCCACGAAAGCAATATAAATCACACGGAATTTGCGATTTGTGAGCAATTTTATTGTGCGTGTTTTACCTACCAGCACATCGAGACTAGATCCTTCGACGTGCCTCGGATATTAAAAGGGTTTCGCGATCCTTGAGGGTAGGATATTTTTCTCAGAGATTCTGTACAAGTGTGCGTTCACTTCCTTATTCATATTTTGGAAAACGTAGAGATTGGTATAGGTTTATATACATTTATCGAAAAAATCTCCATTATTGATTTGGAGTAATAAGTACCGCGTAGTTGTATGCCCATGTTTGATTATAAATTGCTCGAGTGCATTAAATCGCTGATACTAAACAATACAATAATTGTGTTTTCGATTAATTAACTATTTATGCCAATAACAGATAATAATCGTATATAATGTATGGTTCACTTTTTATCTGATTTCTATTATCGTTTATTAAATAGGAAGCTCTTCTTCGATATTCCTTGTCTTTTTCCTTTTATGATAACACGTGTAAAGTATTCGTTGTAGGTACGTTGGTATATCTTCCATCAAAATTAAAATGTCGTTTTTCCATATAAAGTAACAGACTACTTCGACTGGTGTAATGTAGTAGTATACATATGTATGTAAGTAATGCTATTAGTTTCAATGAGCATCGTTTAAATTTAAGTCAAAGTATTTTGCAGTTCCAATTAAACTAGACGAATAATTATTTCATTTAAGGTAATCTTCGGGATATTTACTATCTGTATATGCTTCTTTAGGAAATCGATGAAGCTCTTTTGTTTAATTTAAAAGTAGGTTAGTAGCAGTCGTAAGCATTATCCGGTTAAGTGTCTTTGCCGGTTCTTTCCAGATTCCATCAAACTTGACTGAAAATATATCTTCTTAAAATAATCGATACGTTACATGTCGATTGTTTATTAGAAATAAGTATGTAATTTTTATTATATGATCTATCAAGTTAAATATTTATAGATATCGTAAACAATAAGTGTCGCAAGATCATTTAAGGAGGACAATATTCATCCATCTCTACTGAATACAATATCGTTCTACTCACTGTCAGGTGTTGAAATTCTTCGAATCTTCTAGCAAGCGTGCCAACTTGTACATTCCAATGAATCTACTAAAATTATTATTGTCTTTTTTGCCGTTGGTTATTTGACAATAATTAAATTACCAAGGATCTTCAGAAATGCATTCGTTTGACCTTCGCGTGACTGGGAACCAGCAGATATTTAATTTCCTCACATATACACATACAACTATAATATAGATACTACATCGACGTTGTGCTAGAAGAGTGACACATTTAAAAAGTCGTCAATCGAAATATTTGCAAAAATTAATTTTAAAAATAAATTATTTTCTATGATTAGGTAAAATTGTTTCGTAACTTTATTTAATAAAATTATACCATTTGTCATAGTTCAAAAAGCTGTCTTAATTCTTTCTTTAATAGTAAAGTATATACAGAAACAATATTTTATTAAAAATCCATAAAATCCACGGAAAATTTTTTGTTATCAAATGATTCAATAATTAATAATCTTTTATTTCAAAGTTCTTATTTCAAGCCAATTTTGTAATTTTACTTATTTTATGACTCAATTTTAGATATCGGTCATTTTGGTACCACTCTTCTAGTAAAAATCAATGATATGCAATACATGAGTACATACATAATATTCGGTATATATTCAATGCCAACACGTTTTGACAGGAATTCATTCGGACCATGAGCTGTGTGTTTCCTTTTTTCGAAACCGTAAAACCGGACTGACGGATAGTAACGTATATTGTTAAAGAGGTATTGCGAAATCCTGTCTCCAATAAGAATTTTGACTTTAAAATAAGCGACGTACAAAATCGTCGTGGCATATATCGTCGATAATTAACGAGCTAGGAAACAAAAAAGAAAAATAGAACGTGGCTTAGAAGAGATGAAAGACACAGCGAGTAAGAAATACGAAAAACTTTTCGAAGATAATGAACTTGATGCTGCCACCGCAGCTACTGACAAGGAACGCAACGAAAATGTACCGGTGAAAGAGGTAAAAATTATCTTAAATTATAATAATATCGCATTATCGAATTTACAGCATTTTTAAACATTCCCATGCAATTTTTTATTTATCTATTTAATGTTAATTATTCTTTATAATGTATTTTTCCCTTTAACTATATTATACGGCATTATGTACGCTGTTTTATTTTGTAATAAACAAGGTTTAGTCTTTAATATCATATATCTTCCTTATTAAAAAAGGGACAGTTCTGAGTGACATTCTTTATATTTTATTATTAGGATCATAAGAAAGAATTAAAATGAATTGTAAAATTAGAGTGTGAAATGAAAAATTGTTTAGAATATGTTAACATGAAAAGTTCATTGCTACCATTATGTCTTCAAATGTTTCGCTATCGATCGAATATTTAACCTGCCAACAGCACCTTCTGGAGCTCCTATTGTTACCTCTGATTTCATCTACGAACAATCTTTTTCTCATTCCGTTTTTGAGATATGTCATTTTTATGTTTGTTAAAAAAGTTTATTTAAAACAATCGTATCTATAACGTATCTATACATTTTTTTTTTTTGGATGGACTATCTAACGCATTGAAGATAACGAGAATTATCTATCTATTAGCGTAATACAGGTGGTATTGATTGTGAATGGTAATTTTCTGGCGTTAAAACACAGGCATGAAGCAGCATTTTGAAATGTTTGCAATGGTAGTGTAGGCAGCAAATATTCTGAACATGTTGACCTAAGGTAATAAGTGTAGCAATGTGGCCTTGCGCATTCTATGGAAAACGGATCGATAATTGCTGGAATGGAAAATCGAATATTTACAATTTGTACAATATTTTAAAGTTAATGTTGCATGGAAATTTTTTACAGCCAACAATTAAAATTCTGTTTTCTTTGTTACTTTGTAAATTAAATATTCAAAGCGAGTACGTATGAATTATAGATATAATTATATGTTATATAAATGTTAGTTCCTGGAAAAGTAATTCCCCCTTCCGTACTTTAGGAATCAGCTCTTACAGTCGAAAGTATTGGAACGTTATTTCAGGCATAAACTGCGTAGTACAATACTTTCAAATATGATAATGGAAAATACATATAATAGGTATATATATTAATTAGTTATCGTAAAGAGGTTATTATTATATCTATATGTAATAGATAAAATATTTTCAAAAAAGTATATATATTGAGTACAACCATCTGTAATATTCAGTAAATTCGTAATATTTGATAGAATCATTCATTTTTTTACCAATATCCTTAGATCATATTTGAAGTAAAGTAATAATAATATGTAAATTATATATTTGTCAATAGTTTCGTGAATTTTTCAAGGTTAGAAATTGTGGTTAATCATATTTCAATGTCTTTACCTTACAAGATAACATTATTTTTAAAAAACTTTA
Source organism: Bombus terrestris (assembly GCF_910591885.1). Taxonomy (NCBI): domain Eukaryota; kingdom Metazoa; phylum Arthropoda; class Insecta; order Hymenoptera; family Apidae; genus Bombus; species Bombus terrestris. Next base: position 17,064,272 of record NC_063277.1, on the reverse strand, counting down.
TTGAAAAATATGCTTATTTATAAATGTTTTGTTATTTTTGCAAATATATTGCACCCATTTCTGTGTTAGATTGATACGCCCTATAATACAAACAGAATACAAGGTACACGTGTCACCTTACTAAATGTCGGTTTGACACTGATGATTTATTTTACATTTTTCAAGTGCAAATAAATTAAATGCAGTTACAATTCCATTATGTATATATATTTATAAACAAAATATTATTTATGTTTATATTTTTTGTATAAAGATATTTTGTAGTTCCTTTGATGTATACTGTAAAATGTGGAAAACCCTTAATGGATTTAACAATGCATCATCAATATCGGCAATATATATCTCGGAGTAGCAAGTGTTTTGATAGCAAAAAAGATAAATATTTTTGTCAAAAGGCCAATGTGTCTAGTTTTATTAAATTTGTTATCTGTTACTTTAAAATGAACGGAAGTTCGTGATAAAGGTTAGAAAATCGTTTTCATGTCTGTTAAAGTTGGGCGAACATTTGAAAAATATTGAATAGAAAACATTTAGTTTTCATTTTTTAAGGGGAAAGATCAAACATCAGAAATGTGGTTAACAACAGCTGAAGCAGCCAGCCTTGGCGCTGAGGAAGTAGCAGCTAGATTACATGTTGATATAAGAACAGGTCTTTGGTGGCAGGAGGCTGATCATCGAAGACAATTAGTCGGCTTCAATGAGTTCAGAGTTAAAGAGGAGGAACCAACATGGAAAAAGTATCTTGAACAGGTACTTGAAGGGTTTTCAGTGTATTATTTAATTTTAAATTAATATGAATAATGAAATATAAAATTTATTATATCCTTTTCCTTTTGCAGTTTAAAAATCCTTTAATTCTGTTACTTCTTGGTTCTGCCTTCGTCAGTGTATGTATGAGGCAATTTGATGATGCAGTCAGTATTACAGTGGTATGTTTATCATAGTTCTTGTCAACGTGATATTTCTCAAATTACATTTTAATTAACATTTACACTAATAAAGTATATCTCTTCTTAGGCTATCATAATAGTGGTGACAGTTGCTTTTGTACAAGAATATCGTTCTGAAAAATCCTTAGAAGAATTAAATAAACTGGTGCCACCAACTTGTCACTGGTAAGAAAATTTGTAGTATTTATCAAATATTTGTCCAATAAAAATTATGTAAAATTATATTAAGTATAGTAAAGATAAAAATCGTTGATAACATTTATTTAAATTAACATTTCCTCTAGAAATATGGTCTTTGGAGGATATATTAACCCTTTGTATGGAGTATTACTTTGCTTTCTTAAAACAGAAGATATAGTATCCAATTCCAATCAATAGATTAATAAGGTGAAATTCCCTCCCCTTTATTTAGAATGTCCAATTTTAATGATGCACAGTTCTAGGTTGAGAATGGAAGTTAAACTTTTTAATTTAATTTTATAATATACAACAATATCTTAAAAGGTGTTAGAAAATTTTAATATCAAAATAAATCTTTGAATATTTTTTACAGCTTAAGAGAAGGCTGCGTAGAAACATTTCTCGCTCGCAATTTAGTTCCTGGTGATGTAGTTTACTTAAATATTGGTGATAGAGTACCTGCAGATATCAGGATATTTGAAGCAATAGATTTAGCAATTGATGAGAGTAGTTTTACTGGAGAAACTGAACCAGCACAAAAATCAACAGCCCCATTACTTAAAACTAATGGATTAACAACAAAGAGAAATATTGCGTTTATGGGTACATTAGTGCGTTGTGGCAATGGAAAAGTAAGCTCTACTAAATTTCAATGGATTCATAACGTAGCAATTATGTACAATTAATCTAAATGTATAAAAAATATTCTATAGGGTATAGTAGTGAATACAGGAGAAAAGAGTGAATTTGGAGAAGTTTTCTCAATGATGCAGGCCGAAGAAGCTCCAAAAACACCACTTCAAAGAAGTATGGATATTTTGGGTACTCAATTATCCTTTTACTCATTCTGCATTATTGGTATTATCATGCTTCTTGGCTGGATCCAAGGCAAAGCTATACTCGAAATGTTTACCATCAGTGTGAGTTTAGCAGTAGCAGCTATACCAGAAGGTTTGCCTATTGTTGTAACTGTGACCTTAGCATTGGGTGTTATGAGGATGGCTAAAAGAAAAGCCATTGTGAAGAAATTACCAACAGTGGAAACATTGGGTAAATATATGTGCAATAGAGTTTCATAATCATTTATCAAAGCTATACAAAGATATATAGGTATTATGTCGTCAAATGCGTAGGTTGTGTAAACGTGATATGTTCTGATAAAACTGGTACTATTACGAAGAATGAAATGACTGTAACCATTCTGATGACATCAGAAGGATATATAGCCGACGTTACTGGAGCTGGTTATAATGATAAAGGAGAAGTACGAATTCGAAAATGTGACAACATGGATCTTGCACGTACCGCTATCAGCAACATGTTGGAAGTAGGATGTGTTTGCAACAATGCTATACTGCAAAATGATACTTTACTTGGTCAACCAACGGAAGGTGCGTTGATAGCGGTGGCAATGAAATACGGAATGTACGGAGTTGCTGATAGATATCTACGATTACAAGAATATCCATTTTCATCCGAACAGAAAATGATGGCTGTAAAATGTACTCCCAAATACGGAGAGGTAAATAATAATTTGTTAAATAATTCTTTAATTATTAATACCATTTATATTAAATATTTTTATTATATTTTTGTAAATATATGTTACAGAATAAGCAAGAAATATATTTTGTAAAAGGTGCTTTGGATAAGATTTTACCGTTATGTACCAAGTACTCTATCAATGGTCAAGTACATTCTTTGAATCAAAAGAAAGACGAAGAATTTTTAACAGAAGCTTATGATATTGGGCAACAAGGATTAAGAGGTACATTTTAATGACGATAATAATTTCAATTTCTTTACTTAATATTTTTTAATATATTTACAGTAATTGGATTGGCACGTGGTACATCGTTGCAAGATCTAATGTATGTTGGTCTCGTTGGTATATGCGATCCTCCACGACCACACGTTCGTGAATCTATAACGACTCTTATAAACAGTGGTGTTAAGGTAAAAATGGTTACTGGCGATGCCAAAGAAACTGCATCCGCAATAGGTACAACATAGATTTATTGAATTTTTTATAGTTTGTAAAGATGTTGCAAGAATAATGCATTGTAACAAATTTTTTTATTTTAGCAAGTATGATTGGGTTAGATGTACTTCATTCGCGACTAATCTCTGGAGATGAGATTGATTTAATGTCCGAACACCAGCTAGAGCAATGTATCAATAGCGTTAGTGTATTTTACCGGGTTACGCCTAAGCACAAATTGTGTATCGTAAAAGCCTTGCAGAGGGAAGGAAATATAGTGGGCATGACAGGAGATGGTGTAAATGATGGAGTTGCTTTGAAAAAAGCAGACATAGGCATAGCCATGGGTAAAAATGGTACCGATGTTTGTAAAGAAGCTGCGGACATGATTTTGGTGGATGACGATTTTGAAACTATTATGTACATATTAGTTTCTTCTTTAATAATTCTCAACATTTTTTACATTCACTTTACTTTAATTATATATATCTTTTAGTGCTGCAATTGAGGAAGGAAAAGGAATTTTTCATAATATACGAAATTTTGTAAGATTTCAATTAAGTACTAGCATAGCTGCTCTATCTTTAATCGCACTTGCCACTTTGATGGGTATACCAAATCCGTTAAATGCAATGCAAATTCTATGGATTAATATTATTATGGATGGACCACCTGCTCAAAGGTAATGTAGAAATCAAAAGAGTTCTCTATGATACATTAGATGGTTCTAGATACATTGCCATATTTATATGTCGGGTTGGCGTTAAGATTAGAGTTAGGGTTAAGGGCGTAAAACGAATCCCTATTGACACTAGACGTGATCATTATGCAATAGAGGAGATATTTACTAGTGCAAATATGACTATGATGGAATTGGACAAGTAATCGCGATAATTAGATACTCGAGAAGCTAATGACAATGATCCTAGGCTCAATAACGAATCCACGGTCAACGGGATGACGAACTCTACTCTTCTTTAGCGTCTAAGTTGTACTCAATGTTAATGCATGGAGCAATCACTACGTATCTGAGAGTTACTTGAATCGTCGTCGAGATCATACGGGAGAGTGACTCTCCGTCTCGACGATGCCGTCGAGGAAAACTATAATGGGTGTGTCTAAGGACATGAGATCCTCGGATTCGTCAAAGAAAGCTTTCGTTCCAAAGGTGAGGGAAATTAGCGCTGTTGCTAATTGGTCGATCTCCATATCGGTGTTTAGAAAGAGATGCTGGCCGCCCTTGAGGGAAGGTTGTTAACGGGGAGCATCGTTCGTGGAAGAATTGGTTTCTCCTATCTTCCTGTAGTTGCAACAAAGACTGCTTGTCTATTTGAAGGACTTTGCTTGACTAACTCTTAAGATTTATAGCGGGTCCTCACGTTAGCTAAACATATACTGCGGAGGTATGTTGACATCTGGCGATCATCTTACCCGGAGGATAGAATCTGCGTGTGGCGAGCCACGGGACAGAAACCATTGAAATATTTATTGCCGCGTGTCGCTACGACTATTTCTTTTAAGGAGAGGTATAGAACTACTCTGTGCCTTTGTTAGATAAAACGTTCATCCCTTTGACCGCGGCTACGTTCAGCGACTGATTGTCGCCTCGAGCCCAAGCTCATGATCATAAATCTCGAACAATCGGAGCGGCATTTGTTTAATCTAAGTTACAACGTTACGGTATTCCCGCGAATCCAAGGAGGGGTTCCGGTGTTCTTTCATCTCCGACATATATATTTAATTATTTGTTATAGTCTTGGCGTTGAACCAGTTGACAAGGATGTCTTAAAACAAAAACCACGCAACACGAAAGAACCAATGATCACTCGACAGCTTATTATTAATGTGTTGTTATCGGCTACTATTATTATTATTGGTACTTTGTGGGTTTATAATAACGAGGTACGAAATTTATTGTAAAGAACATTCATGTTTTATAAACTTTATAACTTTTCTCGTGTCTTGTTTTTATTAGATGACGACTGATGGTAACACTGCAAGGGATACAACCATGACATTTACATGTTTCGTTTTCTTCGATATGTTTAATGCTCTAAGCTGTAGATCACAGGTAAAAAAAAAAAAAAAAAAATAATAATGCAATTGTTTAACATTGTAATATATATTTTCCATGAATTAAACATGTCATAAACATTTCAGACCAAATCAATATTTACTATTGGTTTATTTAGTAACAAAATGTTCCTGGTAGCCGTAACATTATCAGTAATAGGACAGATGCTAGTGATCTACTTTCCACCGCTACAACGAGTTTTCCAAACCGAAGCTCTTTCGGCAGCAGGTGCGTATTTTAAACGAAGATTTATAATATTTCATCTTTATTTTTGAACTTTTGAAGGAAATATTTGTTTCTGTTTTCAACAGATATCTTGGTTCTTGTTGGAATCACGTCAAGCGTTTTCATAATTAGCGAGATAAAGAAATTAATAGAAAGGCAGCTGTATAACCTACGAGCAGGTACACGATATCATAATAAATCCGAAATGGATTTTGTATGACAGTTACAGTCTGCCGAAGATAAGGCGGACAAGGATCATTTGGAATAAAATACCCAATACACATCGTACGGGTAGTAGTCATTCGTTTATCAATAATATCTCGCTATACACTCGACTATGCTTGCACATTTGTAAACTTGTATGTGCACTTGTCACGGAACGAACATTTTCTGCGTCTAACTAAACGCTTTTAACTAAGATTTAAAACGACTGCGTTTTTTAACCTTTACAAGTTTTTCTGTCTTTCTGATGTACGATACCCGATTTCTAGGCGCTAGAATCTAACCGTTTTTCGTCTTCACGGTGATTATATTGGACACGTCATAGATTCTAGAAATGCTATGCACATTCCACAAATTTTTCATAGACGATCAATTTTAATGATATTACTCGTAATTGTATTTGTAGTAACTTCTGCATCGATTTATCATAATATTCTAATGTCTAACACATTTTTTCATTCATCTGACTAACGAAGTAATTTGTCTTTTGAGATAAATACATAGACTCGTTTCTACTTTCGAGAAGTCGTATTGTCGAACAAAAAGATTCATAATCCGCGGCGAAGAAACATAATGTTTACATGTTTACAACGTAATTAAGCATATCGATTGATTGCATTTAAAAATACAATTGGTTATGATTGGGAGAATAAATGATCTTGTAATGTTCCTTAATTCCATAGCGTGACTCGATGTGTTTCTGATAACAAGAAAAGATGTAAGGATATAAAGCAAAGTATTGAAAGTTACATATTATATGTTATTATTGTGCAACATAGAATATATGTAATCATTTTCTTGTAATCCGAAGCAAAATCGTGTATGTACTATATGTCATTTCACAAACGATCACCCTATATGATAATAATCACAACTCATAGAATGATTATTAACTAGATGTCTTAATAGCGTAATTTAATACTCCTTATCTTAATGAATTCCCTCAAGGGCACTGAAAGTTTTGTATTGATACAAATCTGGTCCTCCATAACCATAGAGTAATTTTCCCCTGCCATTTTCATCATAGTATGGGTAGCGATATTTAGGCCTATAAATAATCAGTTAATAATTAATAAAACCTTGTGATTGCATTTATTTTTAAACAAAAATCGATGCATATGTATTTTACACCTTTAGACGATTATTTCCTTAATAATATGTATGTAATATTACAAATTGTAATTTAGCATGAGATCATTGTGATCCTTTTTACAACTGTGTAACAGCGAACCATTGTTTACCTCCTTTCAATATGTTTAAAACATGAATTTATCCTCTTTGTATGTTTTTTTAATCTCTTACCGTTCGAAATACTGGAAATTAGGTGCCTTTGGTTGAGCTATCGTCGCCGCGGTTTCAACGATTAATCCAAGTAAACAGGCAACGATTATTGTCGCAAAGATCATGGTCGTCCACTGAAAGTAGGTCAGTTTGTATTAGCGTATCGAAATGAAAATATGCGAAAAGGTATCCTACATTTAGCGTATACATATATCTTAGATGAATCTATTAAATGTTTCATAATAAATAGTACGAAAAAGAAAATGAAATGAGCATCGTTTTATGTGGCACATGCACCGTAAACAGATCAAGAAGTACCTACTTTAGATCTACTTTAGCCAAAGATTACATATTCCTTGAATCCCTTTTAATTTACTGTAAATGTTTACACAAGCATAATTTTATTTACGTATGTCTCTTCACTTGCACATTTATCTTTATTTTTATTTTGAAGTTTTATTTCGTTCGTTTTTTAGTTCGTTTACTTACGGCAGCGTGTCTTGGCATTTCGGTGACAGCAAGGCAATACTTTCAATTTGCAGAACGATAAGTAAGTTCGTCACAAAGCGTAACACTAGATATGCGAGTGTCTTTATTCCGATGTATCGTTTTTCATCGAAATATAAATAACGTAGATTATTTTAATTGAGAAAGAACGAGAGTAAGACGATACTACGGCCCGTACGATCGGTCTGTTTCCGTTTTTCTGATTCTACTTTTAGTTTGCCTTATTCCGAAGTCCGTTACTGTGCTTCATTCCGTCCCCACTTCGCCTTTTCTTTGTACGAAGTGAAAGTCGTTCATTTTACATACGCGCACCTGCTAGGATTGCGACGAATTGAATTTTTACGTACTCCCGTTATTTCAAATTCGTCGATTATACAATTGTCATTTGACGAAATTCAAAAAGGCATGACCTTGAAATGACATACTTTTAAAACAGAATATATCTTTTTAAATAAAAAGGAAGACGAAGAAGAATTGTATTTAAGTATAAAGTGCAATATATTTAAAAATATTATATACAAAATAGAATACCATTTATCCAGGTTAGATACTTGAAAGAAAAATGTTTATTTTTGTTTCATTAAAATACACTTGATTATTTTACAACGATTAGCATAATCAATTTTACTTATAAGATAGTTTTCATTAATTTTTTGATATATTTCTTTTTGCAGATTAGCAATTTCCTATTAGTTTTTACGCAGATCTTATCGATGGCTCCTGGATTCCGACTCCCATACCGATCTTTGCTATTGCGATCTCTCCACGACGACCATTTTCCTTCTCGTATCTGATTCTTCTCTGTTTCCCATCTTCTGGATCAAAGTCCCATTGTGTTTGCTGCGAAGCGATTAATATACGATTATTCACTCGATGCAAGTAATCGTTCCATTCTTAATTAGATTTTCTCAGAACTTTTATTTTAACCTTGATTTTCTGTTTCACAGAACGTTATACTTGCCTCGTGGACGAGCGGTATCCCCGCTATGTTATACTGAATTAGATCGTGAATAAATGAGAAAATGCTGATGCCTTCGGCGACCGATACGATTCTATCAGCGTTAAGCAGCAAGACAAGAAAAATCGAAATTGTCTAGAATGTCCAAAAATTTATCGATGTAATTCAATCTTAGTTCTATATACATAGAATAGTTTATAATAAACGCGTATTCTTGCATGATTATTTTATAAATTATTATTCTTTACTTGAGCATGTTCAATCGGTATAAGGATGCTTTATACGAAATTGTTATGTAAATGTAAAATTTACAGTTTTTATTTTTGTATATTATTAATCTTTGAACTATAATCTTATATCTTCTTCTGTGTATCCTGTTACATTATATTTATTAAATTTCTCAATGTTTTATTCATATTTCTTCTGTGTCTACAAAAAATTGGAAAGAGGATTAGCAACGAACGACGATATTAGTAAATTTAATCTATTTATACAAATGTGTCATCCTTTTCAAGCTATTACGAAATTTATTATCCTGCGAATTCACCCGTATCGATTATACAACTTAATTTTGAAACACGTCATGCACGAAAGTAGCTTATCCCTCTTATTAAGTTCAAGCATGCGTTCAAATATAAAATTATTCCAATAGTTTCTCTTATTTCTTCCCTTGTAAATAAACACAAAACACAAATTTTACATCTATACTACTCATTCTAACTGATTACTAGCTTCAAAACCACTTCAGAGAAGGAACTACAAAAACGATCGAAAAGTCGCTGTTTGCAATCGTGTAGTAAATTATAACTACCAAACTACGAGGGAAATCCATGTTGTTGCTCTTCGAGGTGGTCACGTAGTATCACGTTGACGACAGCCTGATTGATGATATCGGAATGAGCGCGGAATACCAACTAACTCTGCTCAGAAGGACACCGTGGAAAAGAAATCAGTTGGTATATTGTGGCGGTCTGGCGCAATGCAATCAGTGAAAGTAAAGAAAACCGATGTCGAGGAAGGAGGCGCGAATCGTTTGAAGAACAACGTTACTGCTCAACGCTTCGACGATTGACAATTCTATCACGAAAAAATCATAATGTATTCTATGCACGAAATTTTCACCCACTCGAAAGACATAAAGGTGAGTGGGCACCATGAATGATGGGATATTGCTTTCCCTGTCTTCCTACCTGAAGGTTCGGTAAAAGAAAATGCGCGCGAGCCACGCGTTAATATTAATCTGCGCGGTAAGTGGGTCTACGCTCGGATATATCGATCGTGATCTACGGTAAAAACTTATCAGAAAATCGTTTCATGATTGTTTTATTGCATATACAGCTGTGCATAGTAGTCCAGTGTGATGGAACTGTTTCAACTCGAGTCGCTAGGACACTTCCGTTTGGCTTGTCTCCCTCGAGATGGATGGCCACGATTCGTTCGCTATGGTCTAGTGGAAGATTTTGGGAATGGCCAAGAAATGGTGTGGATGGTTTTCTGAGACTGGTAGCTTCTCCGGACACTAGGAAGAAGATGATGTTTGAATTCAGACCAGAAGATGGACCTCGTGCCTCGTTTGATTATCAGAGACGCTATGGCTATCGAGGACAACGACTGATTGAATTGCTTGGTTCTGGTTTTCATCCGGATGACGTGCCTTATCAAGAACCGTTGCCTGCTTCCGTGTTGGTACCTCCTCCGCTTCCCTTCTAATTGCTGTGTATTTTATCAATTTATATAAAGGAATACGAAAGCGATAGAAAATAGAAAGGAGTGATTAAACGTGTTTTTTAATCAAAGTGAAAAATGGAATTAGACAGCCAGGATTTTAATGTAGTCTATATGAAGACCGGTGTCACTGTTCCTCCAGGTTGCTTGCCATTTGTCTGCTGCTGTATAGAAATTGAGGAGTGCCTGAAATCAATGATATTGTGTTTTAAATGTCCTGTTTTTGTAATGGAAGACGAATTTTTTAAGTAGATGTACCTTCGATTCGACGTCTCTCCAGGGCTTTGCGTACTCGCTGCTGACACAGCCATCTGGGAAGACCAAGTGACCTCCTACGGCTAGACCGATGTTTATATAAGCCTGTTAAAACATGGAAAATGTTAAATGAACTATTTAGAATTAAAGATTATAGAAAAGGCACAAGTCATATCCTTCTTCTGTAAGAAAGCAACTAAATTTAAATTTAATCCTTCAACTACTTAATGCACATGCTCGTGACACGTACGATATATTACTCTAAGTATTTTCCAATTTAATTAGATCCAGGTACTACGATATTTTAAATTAAATTATGTATGTATTTTAGCCGTTTTTTATTATAAAAAGATTTAATTGTTTACGTTATTAAACCAAAGAAAGATTTGCGCGTGAAGGAGTTGGTTTACTGTTCTTTTTTCTACAAAAATTGTGCATTTGCTGCCAAGTCTTACATTTTTTAAGGTTGTTCTAGATTTCAGTTATGTATTTCTTCCTACCACCAAATAGTATAAACATCAGAAAATTACTAAAAATAGACATGTCATATTTCTTCCTTGTGATCTTAGATTGTTAGCAATATTACGAGACGAACAGATAAAGAAAGATAATGAAATAGGCACGGGAAAAATGTAAAAGTAGTTACATATTTGCAGTTTAAAGTACTAACCGGATTATTGAACAAACTTGGTGGAACTTCTTGATCGCCATACTGTTCTTCATCAACCTTGAGCGTGATTCGATCGCTTTTCCATTCCAAATCGTACACATGATAATCATCTGACCATAAATTCGTTGAGGTCTTTTTAGGAAGCATTAATCGATTATCACGTGGAGAATGTTGGTTTATGGTCGTCGCATGAGCTCCAGCTACAAGAATGTGCCCGCTAATGTCGTTTCCTGTTCGCGTTTTGAGGAATGGGTTTCCATTTGAATGAGCCACTATGATGTCAGAATAGAGCGGCGAATTTGATGTATATTCGTTTATGTTCTCTAGAGTGAGTACTAAAATATAACAATGAATTACACACCATTTACAAAATTAAACAATCAATCTTGATAATTGAATTTTTTAAAATAGCGATAGAGTAAAATAGTGAAAGTACAGTACAGAGCCTCCCATATCCGTTCTAATAAGGAGACAAAATTCTCCGGATAATGAAATCTTCGACAAAAGAAAAAAAATCGCTTTTCTCAAAATAGAGATAAAAAAAATTGTTAATTTGTTTTAATATTTAAGGATTTCATATTTCTCTGGCTGCTAGAAGCCATTAAGGCCTTTAATTGAATTATTTATCATTTATCTGTACATAATCCTTGCCTCGCGGCTTATGATAGCTTTTGGTTTATACAATACATTCTGGTATCTATATTAAGATATATCTATAACTGTCTATATCTATTTGTTCAATTTTCAGTATCTATCTCAATTTTTATATGTTTATGACACATTTGTCACTCATAAACTATATATCGTATCTTGGCAAGTATTTTCTGTAGATATGAAAATAAGTCATATAATGATATACACATTCAATAACATACATCTACGTACATAGTACGTAACGAGAGTTCGGATGCAAGAGGCTCTACCGTTTATTAATTGGTATATTTAGCAGTTAACAATCAATTAGCGAAATATCATGACTATAAAAAGATCCACATAATGTACGATAGAACTCACAAGGATATAACCAGTCACCACGAGGCAATTTGGCACGGATTTGAATGCGTCCGTACTGGAAAGCGAACGATGACTTGGTATTTAATCGTCCTGATATAACAGGCGGTAAAATGTACGCTGCAAATGCATTTCGTTTGCAATCGTCGGTATTAGCTACGCCTGTACAGCTAAAGAGACATTCAAGATTTTTAACACGACGTTTATGATTTCATTATGATCGACCTTACGATAATTAAATTTTTACCTCGTCAAAGTCAGATTACCGTTTGTAACGAAGTTGTTACCAAACTTATCATTGGTGAAAGTTGGTTTAATATGCAAAATACCATCTTTGACTTCCACGTTGTCGCTATTCTTCATGTATACGACAAATTCATAATTCTAAAATAAAACAATAAATTTTTAATTGACTTAATTCGATTTTATCTATGTTATTCCTTAACATATTAGATTTATTATTTCTAGAGAGAACAGAATACATGTTACATGTCTTCTCCTATCTTCTCTAATAACTATAAATTCAAACGTGGTTAGTATATTTACCGGAATGACAGAAAAACGTTCAAGGTTCGTCCAAAGATTCGTATTAAGAAAATCGAAATTTTCTTCGAAGATCGTTTGTCCCGGGCAGACGGTTTTTCCTTTCGTCTGTTGATTTATATTACCTTCGAAGATTTTAGTCTGCGATGGTGTCGAACAGGTGATGTTATCCGCGGTACCTCCGTCCACTGGAGTTCCATCGTAATTGTAAAATTCTAAAGACAGAAGGAGTAAGATGAACAGTCAAAGTTTTACAGAGAAACAGTACGAAGATCGTTTCTTTTATTTTCAACAAACCTTTGACTTCATATTGTTGGTCAAGTAAATTATAACCAAGACCTTCGTAAACGACATGGAGCCAATAATAAATCCTGTCGCCTCGTTTTAATCTCGTGCTTCTATCTTCATACGTCCAACGGCCGTTTCTTTTTTTTATGATGTCCCTGGCAATAGTACCCGCTTCGAGGCTGTAGAAATCGTCGTTAAATTTTACGTGAAATGCGACCAAACTGATACCATCCTCATCTGAATGGAAAAAGTATTTTCTTCGTCAAAAATTATCAGTGTTTTTAGAGATACATCAATCTTCGGATATACAATTTAAAATAGTAGAACTTTGTAAGTATGTAGAAATATAGCTCTAAAAAGTTAAATAAGAGATTCTTGCACAGAGATTTGTTTTATCTATAACAATTTACATGATGATGAGTACTATACTTTGGATACTTATTTACATATTTTTGCCTATTATGTATATTATAAAGGTAAAATGGATCATTGAAGAAAGTACAATATTCAGAGTACAATTTCTTCGCAGTAATTTAATTCAAAATTATCGATGATAATCTCTTTTTTATATAAGCATAATCTTGTTTATCGTTTGATATATCGTAACGAAGAAATTTCAAGTGCATTACTATTGTATCAATGTGAGTGCAATGTACAAATTAAAGTATGCAAATTCTCTATTGAACCATAAGTCAGAGATTATCACTGGAACTATCGACTTGCGCAATTCGACGCCTGACTAATTTCTTTTGCGAATTAAAATATTACACTTGCGATTGTTGTATCAAACGCGAAAAGGATATCGCAAGATATTTTATACGTGTTTTTCGTGTGTATACAATTTCCGTACTCTTCCTTTAAACGAACACATTCCTTTCGTTAAGCTGTAAAATATTTCTTTGTTCCCGTTCACCTTCAACGGTTACCTCCATCAACCATTTCATTTGAATAATTTTTAGAGATGCACCGACTAAGTCGACCGATAAATCGGCTTTCAAGGCTATTGCCGATTATTCTCAGACGCGTCTAAACCTAAGCAGAAAATTGTTGAACTTTTTTCTTATCTTTATTCTATTATAAAATTAAGAAATAATGACCAAAGTTTCTAGTTAATTGGTATTTATTTAGTTTATGTATCTATAAGTATATTTAATTACTTAGGTTATTTAATTAATTAGTTCAATTAATTTAATTTAATTTAATTTATTTAATTAATTTAATTAACCTGTGTTAATTATGTAGCTGTATGTAAATATACTATGTTACTACATATTGAAAAATATTAAAATTATACTAATGACGAAAAAGAGAGGACATTGTATTTTTATTTCTATGCTTTAGCAAGATGCCTTAGCACTTAAGCCGGATAATCGGTCGCAAGTCGGTACATCTCTCGTAATTCAAAAAAATAACAGAACGCTAAAGTTGCACAAAGATACTGGTACCAAGCAAATATACATATAGATAGACATCAAAAATAAGGAATCCCACTCACCTGGAATAGACATTCGTAATCCTTTTGGATAAAGAGGTTCTACGCTCGCTGCTGGAGGAATATATTGTGCTGAATTTTCTTGGATTATTACGTTAAACAATAAAATGGCATTAAGAAATAGCCACTTCGTTGCGAGGACGCTCATGATGAGCACGTTCGATGATGCTGCCGGTTCAAGCGATACTGAGGAGTAGAACGCTGCTGTGGCTTTTTATTTGAAACAGGTTTTTATATAAATACATACGTATAAACGCATATTTATCTCTACGAAGCTTCCCATATCGGAAATGATCTTCCACTATTTTGCCGATTGGCGATTCTCCGACTGACGCTAAAAAAACTCTATTCAGTTAATCGAACAACGTAAATATCATGAACTACAGAAATGATTAATAATTGGTTTGATTCATTTCGTTGAGTGCCAATACATGCGTATATTCTTTACGTATATTGTTGCTACGATGAAACAGTCCAAAAATTGAAGTTAAAAATCGAACTAGTTTATATATCTTATTAATCTTTAAATATATGCGAAATTTACTTCTTAATCTACTTTTTGTTCCAATAATTTTGATTTTCAATTGCTATTTTAATTACAGACAGCAAAATTCAGTAGGAATATATAATTACGTAAAAATGATTAATTATTGTTCTTTGAAATATTGTAATTGTCGTAAATTATTAATCGTCGCTCAATTTTTTTTAATCGAGTAAAGAGAATATCTGGCTGAAGTAAGGAAATAAATTAATTAATTTATGTGACGCAATATTCTCGGTTTTCCCAGTATTTTGTAAGAGTTGAAGAATTTCTCCGACAGATAAAATATTTCTCGATTACGATATGTATTGGTACTAATATATGTTTCTTGTCTCTATCATGTAGTAGTAAATGATTGTTGGTATCATTTCATAATCTTTATATATTCATTTTTTTTTTTTTTTTGATGGCAGTGACATGAGAACGTTGATAAAACAGATTTAATCTGCAGAAATGAGATATTTTTATTCATTTTGTTGGTTTACTTTTTTTGTAATAATAATTCATTTCGTAAAAGGCAGAGAAGGACTTAAAATTAATAATCTTAATTATGGAAAATGCATTCCTTATGAAAACAATATTATCAACTTTGATTTTTCTCCTCGACTTCACTTTTTTTATTTTATTAAATTTTTCTTAATTTAATCAATCTAAAATACTAACACCTGAAACGTTATTAAAGAAATAACAAGAAATATCAGAGAAAAGAATTATCGATATTCCTGTTATTTAACACTGCTTTAAAACGACATTACGTCTCATTGTTTAACGTGAAGAAATGTGTAAAGAGAGTAAAAATATATTTTTGTAGCCCGTTATATAAACCGCGTAAAACGCAAGAATTAAACGGCATTTAGGGACTTCTTTTTGTCGTTTAGTGCCTAAATTTAATTGACCCACCAACGATCATATAAACAGGTCTCGACCATATTCGTATAAACAGATATCTCGACACTCGTATACCTACATGATTAACGAAACAGATCTTGATGATTATATACCAAAGCCTAGGAAAAATAGTCCGAAAATTGAGTCGTAAAATATCAATATGGAAGGTTCTCGTTTTGCGCATGCGTAAAGTGCTATGAATGCTTCAGACAGAAACGGGAACATTCTACTCATCTTTATCTGTCTCGCAAGAACGTAGACTTTATTGAGCTTCCGTGTTGATTTTTTATGACTAGACACGGCTCAATTTTCGGGCGGTTTTCTCTAACGAATATCGAGACCTGTTTATATATTTGTTTATATTGATTTATCTTCAGAATGTCTCCGGATCTCCAGTACAACCCTATTACGCTATCGCGTAAACTTGCCTTCAATATAGTTACACAAATTTAAATTTAAATTTACTGACTGTTTGTATATACGGATAGGAAAGTCTGCATTGTTCAGATATTTACCAGGAATGGCCGAATAAGAAAAAGCCAGAGCTCGGGAAATAAGAAGCACTTCATCGAGTAATGTCCAGTTGAAAGCCGCATTGACAATTATGGGACAAGTCACCTATAGTCTGTAAAGAAGTTTGGATTTTCTCGAGATCTTTTTCTCTAACAATCCATGTAAACTTTTCTAAACGTTTTACCATCTCTCATGAGATATTTTTTTTCGCGCGTGCTAGTTTCTAAGTACATACAATCTTGGAAAAAATATTAGATTTGAACTACAAAAGTTCTTTCAATTCTCACGGACTCCAGTGAACAGAACGGTTTAGCGCACCATGGGCACCAACCCACTTACTCTTTTATCCTAAAGCTGCAAACGTAACGTAACACCTAGTAACGTTCATATGAAACAGGTCTGGACACTCACTAGGGGAAACCGTTCATCTTTTGATTCAAAAAATATCAAGATGGAGAGTAAGGAAAAGCCTCGTTCTGTGAAACAAACAGAAATAGATGGAGTGAGTCTGTCATTGTGTGAAATATTCGTAATATCTATGCATATGTATATCGCGTTACGCTTGCGTAAAACGGGACCTTTTCTTGCTTTACATCTTGATTTTTTTCGACTCAAAAGATGAATGGTTCTATCAATGCTTTCAGTATCGAAGTGTCTATACTCCAGACGTGTTTATACGACCGTAGTCTTCAGTCGCCATAAGTTCCGATCAGTTTCAACGTTTTCGTGCCAAGTTTCGATTTAGTTGTTGTACAATAAAAAAAGCTTTCCGTGAATTGCATTTCAAAAGTGCAGCTGCTTCCTGGACATCCAGTCGTGAGTACTATCTTATTTCAACTACTTACATTGACATTCTTATTTTCGTTCTATACTTTCGGAAAAATGTTGGATATTGCCGAGCGAGTTTTTCGGATTAATGTGTTTAATATACACAAACTTCTTTTATATTTATTATATTATCTTAACAGAAATTACTATATTATCATAAATGCAATTTTAAAGGATATATTCTAACTAAATTTAAATTGATACGTCTTCAATAATCATGGCGATCACATTTGGATGCTTATGAGAACGTTCTCCTGGAGTTTACAAACTTCGATACTTAACGAAGGCATTTTGAAGTTTTCGTCAGCATCATTAACCTATTTAAGGAAAAATCATTTAATCCTTGTCTTTTTCTTTATTATTGTGTTTAATCTCGAATAGATTAATGCATTTTATTTGGTCCAATTCGACTTCTTACAAACTTAATATATTGGATATTCTCTCTTTTTATATACAAGTTTATATAGCACAATACTTTTGTGCACTATTTATATATTATGTAATAAGATGTATTTTCGATCACTCTGTATTTCATTTTGTGAAATATAATAAATATTGCAGTATGTTTGTTATTGGCTCTAGGTTATTTCCAACAACTGCAGTTTTGATGTTTAAAACACATATCTGTTTTATATCATATGTTTTGTTGGATGTAATATCTTGTAATATTATAATACTGTTTATATTCTTCTAAGTTAATGAATTTGAATGTTTATAAAAACATATTAATTATACATATTTAAAACATATTTTTATATATTCTGAATGATATTTAATATAATAATTTTAATTCGATCTATTTCAAATCTACTTCTTTGTCCTTTAAATAATTTTACCATACATCTATTGAAAAATATAACGTAATTTTGGTTTTATATATAATTATTTTACATAACTTCAACTTTTAAAAGGTTTTATTTATACTTGATAAAGGGGAAAGCATAAATATTGGCTAAATGTGAAAAATATTTATATATATTCAGTCTTAATACGAACCTAAATTTTTTAAAGAGTTTAGTTAACAGAGTAAATCTTTTTATCTATAGCTTCTTTTTACATATTACTGTTTATTAATGTTATATTGCATTTATATTGTCAGATATTTATTAATTTTCATATATTATTTCATATATATTACTTATAAATGTGTTATTGATTTTAAATTCTTTTGCGAGATATTTTGTGAATGAGTGTACCTTATCTATCAAAGAAATATATTGTGCATATATCAGTATATAAGCAAATAATTGCATAATTATGAAATTTACATTGTTTGTATTTTAACAATGTATCTTATATCTACAAAATTTGTAATGTTTTGCATTTAGTAACTTTTTGTAGGATATGCCAATCATCTTATAGCTATTTACTAAGTGCAGAAGATTAATAGACTGAACATTTAACTTATTATATTTTTATGTTAATGTATTTGTACAAATATTGGCGAATGTGTGTTTCTGATTTATACTGAACATATTTTGTATTATTTTATTGACTTGTAAGTATTCTGATGATGTGTAGTTCTCTTTATATCCATTTTACGAGTGTTTCTATTTCTTTGATCCTCTATATTTTACCTATTACAAAACAATAAAATCACTATTGAAATTTAAGAAATAAGTTTCTACATATTTTATTATTGTGGCGATTAAGAAAATTTTAGGTAATTTGTAACACATGGTTGAAACACATTTTATATTTATATACGTAGTTTTAACTTTTATATTTTTGTAAAACTGTCTTAATATTGACTAAAACTTACAGATATTTTTAAACTGCTGTATGTATAATTTTTATTAATATGTTTAATTAATAACTCCTGAGACATTTTTTCATTTATGTATGATTGGTGATTGTACCATAAAAGGAAAACAAATAACTGAATAGAGATTTTTACTATATTTTATACACATATGTGGTGGTAACTCTATAACAATTTTCTTTGAATATAAAATAGCGTCCAAACGGACTGCGGCCCTTAAAACAGTTTGGAATGCACTAGCAAACCATTTGCTAGAGTGAGAGAGATTTAAAAAATGCAAAATTGGAACCAATGGCAATTGTCAGCTGGTGCTGTTGCTACTCCAATGCCACAACCACCAGTTGGTTATGCTGTACCAGGAACAGATCCTACGGCTATGATGCAAGCATACATGCAGTATTATAATCAACCAGTAAGTATCTTATTAAATATCTTTATCTAATATATGAAAAAAATAAATCTCGCATTAATTGATATATATAAAATTTTCTTTGAAAATTTGACATGTTAATTACAATTTTGTTAAAATATTGTCATATGTACTTATTTTCCATTTAACTAATGAATTTATCAATTTATTTAACATAATATATAAATATTTTTATATTATATAATATATGTAGCATACCACAATTATACTGTTTTATTAGGCACCTAGTGGGTATACAGCTGAACAATGGGCTGCAGCTCAACAACAAAACTGGGCTCAGTGGCAACAATGGCAGCAACAATATCAGCAATGGCAAGCACAGTATGGAGAAAAAGTATGTAAAAGGCATAAATAACACAAAAATGTATTCATTCATTAATTCAATTTTGAACTTTGTTTCAGTACCAAGAAACAATGAAACACATGTCAGCCCAGAACATGAGCTTAGCTAATCAGGTGTCACAGTTACCAATTGTACAACCTCCACCACCTCTTCCAAAAGAGGATACAAAACCGCCATTACCTCCTAATAATATGAACACATATCAATTTACAAGCATGCCTCCTCCACATCAAAACAATCTTCCATTATTTCCCATTAAACAAAACGCGAATACACCAATGCAACAAACAAATATACAAAACTGTCCTCAAAATCCCCCTTTACCTCCAACTCAGCCACCATTACCTCCTGAAAATAACAATAGTACTAAAGAAAATAATAGTTTAAATGGTAAACGCAGTAATAGTATCGGTAGTGAATCTAATAGTGCTAAAAAGTTGAAAATCGAAGATGAAGAACTAACTGAAGCTGAGAAAACATTTGACGCTCAGTTTAAACAGTGGGAGGAGCAGTTTAATAAGTGGAAACAGCAAAATGCTAATCATCCAGACAAGGTAAGTGATATTACAATTATTATCACATATCAGCTACAGAGAAAATCAAATATGATGACTGAAACATCAGTAAGTGATTTACTGCTAGTTCTAGTTTTATTCGAAAAGGGATTATTTTATTATAGACACAATACAAACAATACGAAGCTAAATGGACATCCTGGCGAGAGAAACTTATCGAACGACGTGAACAAATGCGTAGGAAACGCGAGCAACAAAAGCAAACTGTTGTTAAAGTAGATGTTGAAAAGAATAAAGGGTCTGGTGATGATAAGATACTGAACATTCTATCCAGTACAGAAAATCAAGGATTAATCAACAATTTATTGGGTATTGGAAAAACTCTTGGCTTAACTGCAAAGCAGAGTATTAACGTACCTCCACCGCCACCGCCGCCACCAGCAACAGAAACAGTAGCGTCTAACATTCAAACGGCAACTTCCTCTCAAGTATCACAGTCGTCGACAACTCAACTACCAGTCATGAACATGTCTTCTAATATGACTTCGTCACCTTGGAATTCTCAACAATGGACAGCACAGTATAATGCAGGCATGAACGTATCGAATTTCTCTAACTTCCAAGCTATGACTGGAGTACCTCCACCTCCATTCAATATGCCACCAACTCAAATGCCTCCACCAAATTTTACACAACCGCCGCCGAATTTTCCAGCTATACCAAATTTTTCACAACCACCGCCAGGTTTTGTTAGCAACGATTCACGACAGAATCACAACGTACGACCTCCAGTTCCACCCAACATGCAAGGAAGGCCTCCTTCATTCGGAATGAACACTGGTAAAGGTGCAGATAATAATTTGATACACAACGAACGTCAAAATCAACCTGGTTCTATGAACAACTTTGACTCAGTAGGTCATCAGGGTAATTTCAGTATAAATGATACTGGGCATCAAAAGGAAGGCGTGCCAGCAGAACGTTTTGGTCCAGATAGTATAAATGATCAACAAGGTAATCAATTTCGCAATGATATGTTTGGTCAACGAAATGAAAATTATAAATTAAACGATGAACGAGTATCTGAAGCCGAACAATTTAGAAGAGAAGATAGGAACTATCAAGAACACGGAAATAATCAGTTCAATCAACAGAAAATAAACTTTAACAACGATAGATTTGCTTCTGGAAACGATCGGTTTGGGCCAGGTAACAATCGGTTTGGTCCAACGAATGATAGATTCGGACCTGGAAACGATCGGTTTGGGATGACAAATGATCGATTTGGACCTGGAGATAACAGATTCGTTGTTGGAAATGATAGATTTGGACTAGGAGCTGACAGGGTGGGACAAGGAACTGAACCTGTTAATGATCGTTTTGGAACAAACAATAATCGATTTGGTCCAAATAATGAATCTTATGGTCCTGGGGGTGATAGGTTTAATAGGAATAGTATGGATCGTTTTGATCAAAAAGACGTAGTAGATAATAGACGTGATAGTTTTCCAAATATTCCAAGGGGTTTCAATAGGAATAATCAATTTGAACCACCAGATAAATTTGCTCCAGAACTAAAGAAGCTTATGGAAAAAAGGAGAGCAGCGATGGATGTATTCAAACCAAGCTATTTTGATTCTGATAAAAGTAGCAGCGTTGGTTCACTGAGTGAAAGTTTTAAGAAGATTACAGGTGATTCTCCATTCATGAAATCTGCTGGAAACCAAAATTTGGGACCCCGTGGATCTTCTAACTTTGGACCAGGCGCACCTGGTAATTTCAGAATACCTGGAGATTTTAAGCTTCATGGAAATCCTGACTTTGGACCCCGTGCTTTTCTAGGAATTGTACGCAACAATTCGTTCGATTCCCGGGATTCATTCAAAGGATCTAATTCTACTTCACAACAAATGCAAGATCTTATGCATACCGAACCTAGATCGGAAATGGTGAATATCGGAAACGACACGAATGTGAAGAACGAGATTAAAAATGAATCTACTACTGCAGTAGAACAAGTTGCGGCAAATAATTCGAAATCGACTGAACAAAATGTCGATAATACACAAAAAGACAGTTCTGAGAATTATTCAATACAGAAAGACATTCCATTATTAGAAAAACCACCTTGGGTTAACGCTCAACTTCCTGAAGATAGCTTATTACAGAAGGATAGTATTAAGGAGGAAGAAATTCCGTCTACAAACTATAGCTCTTCAGAACAAGATCCACAGAATGCTTTCAAAGAACAAACAGAGGTAAAGCAAGAACTATCTAATAATGATAGTGAAAATAACGAGAAAAAACCTGAAGTGTTACCTTTTATGGGAGAAAATGATCTAAAACCTGAAGATTTAAATATGGAGCCACCACCTGAATTACCCAATTTAGGTCCTGTTCTTACAGACACTAATGAACCTACTGATTCTGTACAAAGAACAGATGAACCATATGATGGAAAAGAGTCTTCCTTGAAATCATTTGTAAGTAACACTGAATCTTATGAACCAAGGGGACCTTTTGATTCTACATTTGGTCCAAGGGGAATGCCATTTAGACCAAGTACACCTTTTTTGAGTCCAAGAGGTCCTAACAATGTAAGATTTCCTATGTTTGAACCACCATTTAATTCTTCTGGTCCAAATCCGTACTCATTAGGTCCTCGTGGACCCAATGATGTACAATTTGGTCCAAGAGCTTTGAATGATGGGCAGTTTGACCCAAGAAGCTCGAGCGATGGACAGTTTGGTCCAAGAGCTTCGAACAATGCGCAATTTGGTCCTCGAGGTCTTGGTGATGGACAATATGGCCCTCGAGGTACTGGTGATGGGCAATTTGGTCCAAGAGCTCCTAATGATGGGCAGTTCGGTCAACGGGGTCCAAACGATGCACAATTTGGCCCAAGGGGACCTAATGATGGACAATTTGGTCCTAGAAGTGTCAATGATGGAATGTTTGGACCAAGAGGTCCTAATGATGGACTATTTGGGACGAGAGGTCCCGTTGAAAATCAATTCGGATTAAGAGCTCCTAATAATGTACAGTTTGGACCTAGACCTTCGAATATTGGACAATTTGGCCCCAGATATGATGCTCAGTTAAGTTTAAGCAGACCTAATGATGGACAATTCGGTCCTAGAGGGACAAACGATGGTCAATTCGGGCCCCATGGGCCTAATAATAGACCATTTGATAATCGAGGTCCTTGCGATCAGTTTATACCCAGAGGACTTAACGAAGGACAGCCAAGATTTTCAGGACTCAATGATAGACTTTTTGGTTCACGGCGCAATGATCCACCTTATCAACGAAGTCCAGGTGGTTCGAAAGGTGCAAACGACGGCCAGTTTCCAAATAGATTTAATGAAAAACAATTTGATAATTCTACTGATGGATGCTTTGGTTCACAGAGTTCTAATGATGCATATTTTGGTCCACGAGGTCCAATAGGTAGCTCAAATGACACCTCTTTCTTATCTCGAGGTCAATCTGATAGATCTTTTGATAATCGACAACTTGATGCCAGAGGAATTGGAGAACTTAGATCAAAAGGACTAATTGATAATAATTCTGGTTCCAAGATACAAGGTACTTCAGAAATAAGTGGTGATGGTGGAGTATTCGCTAATAATGAGCAAATATCAATTGATGAAACTATGCAACAGAGGCAATTCGATTCGAATGATGCGCAAAACTCAGTTTGGAGGCAACCATACTCTAAAAATAGCTTCGGAGATGTAGATCAAAGATCTGGAAGAGGCTATCTTGATAAATCCATGTTGCCTCAGAATGAATCATTTAATCAGAGTATAGCGAACGAAATAGAACGACGATCTCCTAAGAATGGAAATAAATGTAACGTTCCTGATAAAAGATCAGAGAGAAATATGAACGATATAACGGTGAGTGATTACAAGACTGGATATGCAGAATCTTCGTTAGGTCCTGATTATACAAAATTCGATAACTCTAATATGTACGTAAAACGACCTATAGATAACAGGCAAAGCCAAGTCAGGTGTTCAGCTGTGAAAGAATTTTGTATAGAAAAACAATTTAATTATAATCATAGTGGGGCTAGCAGCGACAAGAAATTTATCGAACATATACCTGTTAAAGTAATAGATTATGCCCACACTTCCCGATCATCGAATCAAGATCACTTAACTCCTGTGCAATGTTTCGACTATGGACATGGCAATTTAAAACCTCTAGTGCCAGAGCATGAAGTGTACCCAAAGAAAGATTTTAGAAATTGGGAGGAGAACGAACAGAATTTAAAAGATTATACAGAGAAAATCAGGAGGTACGAATGTTATACGAATAAAACAGAATCTAGACACCCTCGAGACTACAAACAAAGACGAAATAGCGAAGAATTCATAGACGATAGAAAACCTGAAAGGGAACGCAGAGAGAAAGAGGATTATAAAGCGAAAGAACGTGATGATAGGATATTTGATCATACATCTGACAAAGATCAAGATAACCGCTATGATAAGAGCCCCATTAAAGGTAATTTGATGTTAAGTTGCAAAAATATACAATTTTTCATTTCAAATATTATTATTGAAATCTGTAAAAATATATTCAGAAAAAATACATAAGTATTTATTGGTATTTAGTTATTAAACTGTATAGACAATTTTATGTTTATTATCATTTTTCCCAAATGTAGAAAGACCGCGAGAAAGATGTGAACCGTCTCAAAAGGAAACGACTAAAGAGAATGACAAAGATGAAGACAGGTATAGTACAACAAATATATTATTTATAAATTTATCTGCGTACTTATGTATATAAATAAAGTACCATAAATTATTATTCATATTGTTTAACATTAATGTGAATTAATTACGTTTGAAAATATATAACTTTATTTAGATCGAAAGGAAATATAAACTGGCAGGAGAATTCGAACAAGAACGTCATAGATACAAAGCCATCAGAGACCAGGTATGTTTTTTTGATTACTAAATGCGTCCTAAATGTTTTAGTCTTTGAAATATTGTAAAATAAACGCTTTCATGACTTTTGTGTTCTTAAATTTACATTTCGATACACATTGGTGTCCATCTGTAGATATAATGTCTCTGATAAGTATTGCATTTTGCATAAAGTATGAAGACTTATTTATGCAAATTCATACCCTCTCTCTCTCTCTTTCTCTCTCTGTGTCTTTCTCTTTCTCTGTTTTTAAACTGCCAAAATGCAGTTGCAAAATGTCATTATACATACTTTTATTCATCGTGTCAATATTATTGGCACATAAAAATATTTCGAAAACCATTGGTTTTCTTCATTAACAATGTTATATATACATATATACATGTATTTTTATGTGGCTATATTATTAATGCCACTATATTGATTAATATTATGTAACCACATATTAAACAACGAAAAGTTTATTTATACGCGTAATGCAAACGAAAACTATTTCTGAAAATTATTTATGCTTCTGCTATTTTATAATATATGTCGTGAAATTTTTTAGAATTAAACGCACGGATCACATAGCGGCATAATACAAACACGTTTCATTTTAGTCTGTTCGTATTATGTGCAAACATGTTTCTTGTGATTTAATTCATTTACTTTAATAAGATAACATGGAAAAACATTTGCTATTTTCAGGTGATGGCTATTTTTTAAAATAGCTTCCAGAAGGTTTCACTTATTTACGGTGTTTAATATAATTTTGAAACTTTTTAATATCATAATACCTAGTGCAAAAAACATCAAATATAGCACATTTAAATTTGAATATACCAGTCCTTACTACTTACAATTATTTATCTCTATTGTTATTTCTTTTCCGTTATGTTATACAAAAAGAGTATTATATGTTCTTTATTCTATACTTAAAGATTATAAGTAGATTATATAAAAACCTTTTAAATAAGTTGACATTGTTTATTACAGTGTTACAGATGCTCAGCATAATGTGTTGGAATCTACGCCAAAAACTTTGGAATTGGCAAAAACACCAAACTGCACAATGGTGGATGACTTATTGTGTCCTCCAGGTCGTCAGAACAGACCACCAAAAATAGCTATAATTTTAAGGGGTCCACCAGGCAGTGGAAAATCTTTTGTGGCGAAACTTATTAAGGTAAAGTTATATTTATTAAGATATAATTTACTTTGTCTTATAAATAACGATACAATTTCGAACATATCTTTTTATAGGATAAGGAAGTTGAACAAGGAGGTTCTGCACCACGAATATTAAGTCTTGATGATTATTTCTTGGTAGAGAAAGAGATAGAATCCACAGATGATAATGGAAAGAAAGTTACGGTTAAGGTATAAAACAAATTATTATTTTTTAAATTAAATTTGAAGTTTTAAGCACAAATAAATTGCAGCACTTTTTGGTTTAATAAACTTTACAGGAAATGGTCTATGAGTACGAGGAAGCAATGGAGCAAAGTTACATCACATCTCTTGTTAAAGCTTTTAAAAAGAATATTACCGATGGTTTCTTTAATTTCATTATATTGGATTGTATCAACGAAAAAATATCCGATTATGAAGAAATGTGGAGTTTTGCTAAAACAAAAGGCTTTAAAGTAAGTTTTCATTGTAGCATTAAAATTCGAACAAATGTTCTTTGTTAATATTTTTTTTACATAAATGTTTATAGGTGTATGTTTGTGAGATGGAAATGGATTTACAAATTTGTTTAAAAAGAAACATTCATAATCGTACAGAAGATGAAATAAATAGAATTATAGATTATTTTGAGCCAACTCCAAGTTATCATCAAAAATTGGATGTTAATTCTATGTTACAGGAACAAGCAATTGAAGAAGTATATCTTTTTTTATTAGGTTGTATATTTATCTTTTCAGATTCATGTTAATTATTTACCTGATTTTAGGTTCATATGGAAGACACTGAAGAAACCCAGGAGAAATCTCCACTACAAAATGAAGATAGTCAAGATAGTCAAGATGATACTCAAGATACTATTGTAATTGACCAATTTCATACATATATATTTTTATAAATATTAGGTTCATGATATATGTGTGTGTGTGTGTGTGTATATGTATATATACTGTTATCCATTTATAGGGGGTTAGCAAGTGGGAACGTATGGAAGCCGAGGACAAATTAGGTACGTTATTATATACTTTAGAATTATATTATTAAGTTATTATATTAATATATCTTACAAACAATCTGTATCTTATCTAAAGTTATTAATTATATCAATTTAAAATAGATCGTTTGGATGGGCTTGCAAAAAAGAAAAATGAAGGAAAGGTGCAAACTATGAAAGATTTCCTTCAAGTTCCTGACTATTATAATATGGAAGATACTTCTGGCAAAAAACGTGTAAGTATATTTTTGTTTGATTCATTGATAAAATATACAGGTAAATTTATCATGAACTGTTGAATTTGATAGGTACGTTGGGCAGATTTGGAAGAACGTAAAGAACAAGAAAAAATGCGCGCTGTAGGATTTGTAGTCGGTCATACAAATTGGGATCGTATGATGGATCCCACAAAAGGAGGAAGCGCCTTAACACGCACAAAGTATATATGATTTAACTTTACCTCTAGGTTATCTAGAAAAAATTTAAAAAATTAATATTATTCGCGTGTAAGTTCTAGTCTACAAATTTACACGATTATTTATTAAGACCCGTAAGAACGAATCTTTTTGCATTTTTACAAAGAATGAAGAATACTTCGTATTTAGAAATAAGATGTATGTAAAAGTGGAATTATAGAATTTACGATTAATTAAAGCTTATGTAAAAAGTTGTATTACATAATATCAGAAAGAGTGTTTATGTTGCAGTATTATTGATATCGTATAAAGACTGTTCTTTTAGCATAATTAAATTAAATGTTGCAATTAAATGGTACAATTTTATAAAATTTCTTACGAATCTGTTAATGTCGTGCAAAGAAATACTCTTAAAATTCGGCAAATCTTACATTATTGTATTGACAATAATTTCTAATAATTTGTTTCAATGAAAAACATATACAATGCCAAAGCATTACGTTTGTATCTATGTAATTACATATATGTTTGTGTATGTATTCATAAATTGTTTTTTTCTTTTCCTTTTCGGAAAAGAATATTCAAATTTCATTTTAGAAATTGCGTATAAGGTGATGTATGAGCATCATTTTAATTTTCCTATAATCTATAATGTGTATTTTTACAAATGTAAAAGATCTTTTTGTACATTTATACATGAACAGTATTTTTTCTGATCTAATTTTTTTTAATTATATAAAAATTTCCTAAAATCATAGATGTTGTTTTATTCTAAGCATTTAGAGTGTCGTTGTTACGATAAGTGTTTTTTTTTAAATATATATCTTTATACAGATATTAAATATTCAATGCCTTATATGATCATTATTATATTGCAGGTTTTTCTCACTATCATAATGACATATTTTTATTCGACTACAGTAGTGTACAGAAGTGAACACGAGATGTCTTCAAACATTCAAATTCTTCAGATGATGTATGGTTCTAATATAGCCTTATAGAAAATCTAGGCTAGTGTAAATCTTGTTAATTTATGTAAAGCATGCTGTAATTATTGTATATAATATTAATGAAATTGTTTTCACGATACATTTCTATATTTACTTCATACATAATTATAATAATGTATAAGATATACTGAAAGCTTAAATATACGTGATAATCGTACACTGCCCGTTCAGGATTATGAAGATATACTCATTATTTGATTCAAAGAATAATTGTATTGATAAAGTAAAAAAAGAGAATAATAAATTGTAGAAAATTGTTTAATACTTTATAATTATTATTATAATTACATTAGATTTGTTTTTTGAAAATAGAAAAATGTTTATTTGCAAATTTGTATGATGTTGAATATTTAATAGAAAAAAATATGTACAAACATGCATATATGTATATATATAATTATGATACTTTTCAATCATACTTTTTAAATCAATATTTTGGACAAAAATGTTAAATTAATCTTTTTCTTGTATATATATATTATATATATATATATTATATATATTATATATATATATATATATATATATATATATAATGTAATTAAATTATTTTTGTAAGGAATGAAGCAATGTAAAAGTAATAATGAATAATTTTATGTATTTTTTATGTATTATAATAGTATAATGTTTATTAATAATAATAATACTTATTAATATTTAGTAGTAGTATAATATTCTTCATATTGTTGAGCATTTAACAGTATTACATAATCAAGATTAAGAATTTTCAGTATTCTAAATTTTAGTACATCTAAAACTTCATATATACACTTAAAATATGCGGGTCTTGCGTGTGGCGCCTTTTTGTGGCACTAACATGGCATTCCGTTGCAATGTACAGTTGCCTTAAAACTTCTCAATGTTTACGTTTCATCGTATCTTATAGTTTTTGTTCTAAGGTTTCTTCCAGTGTCTGTCTGACGTGTACAAAAATCAAAGTGCACGATCACTAGTAGGTTAGATTGTAACATCAAATCAAACATTTTTTTATTACTAAGAAATCGTATAATCATGCTCGACTTATTTACTATATTCAGTAAAGGTGGTATTGTTCTATGGTGTTTCCAAAGCACCTCGCAAATATTTGCTCCTAGTGTTAACGCTCTAATACGAAGTGTCATATTGCAAGTAAGTGTTGCTGTCAATGATATTTATTTTTTTGAATTTCGTTACGTCCATATGGAATACTATTAAAAGTTTGATCTTAATGTTGAAGAGGGATTAAATTCGAAAAAAGGAGTAACTTCCATATTTAAATAATCGATCAATTAAACAACTAATATTTATCATAATGACATTTTGTATGTTTTTTTGCAGGAACGTACGGGAAATCATACTTTTGAATACGATTCCTTACGCTTACAATATAAACTCGATAACGAGTTTGAGCTAGTGTTTGTTGTTGCATATCAAAAAATACTACAGTTGTCGTATGTAGACAAATTTTTAAACGACATCCATTTAGAATTTAGAGATAGATTCAAAAATGAATTGGAGAACTCTAAGTGGTTTTACAATTTTGAATTTCAAAATAATTATGAGCATGTACTTGCTATGGCTGAACAATGGGCACGAACTCAGGCTAAGATACCTAAACAAATGCGTACTTTCGATGAAAGTCAAAAATCAAAAAAGACTATTGCTAGTATGATTGAACGGAAAGATGACAAAGATAATAAAAAGCAGGGTATGTAATGAATATAATTTGGAGATTTTATTCAATGTCTCTTTCATTTATTTCAAATGCTTTGCCTTTTATAAGCTTAAGATATTACTAATTACTTTGTTTCTGTAGCTTAACACTATCTGTATATTCTTTTTACATTATTATTTCTTTTTTATATTGAAAGGCTTAAAATGGTTTAGGTATAATTCTTTATATAATACGAGTAGTTCTATTATTTATGATTATAACATTGCCAATGGTTTTTTGGAGTAATCTAGAATTACTTTTTATTAGCCTCTTCATTTATTTTTTACTGTTGAGTATTTTAAGCTGTTGAGGATATTTGTCTAGGATTTAATATAGAATCACAAGCAATTTTCATTTAGGTAGTAATATGTCCTTTCCAATGTGGGTATCACTAACAGGAAATGGGGATCTTCGCTTCTAGGTAAAAGGAAGACGGGAGTTAATACTAATAGAGATGATCAAAGTAAGTGATTTTGGATTTTACATACACACATAATCTGCTGCGTAAATGAATTATATGTTACTGCTATGGATTAACAATATTAACAGTGACTGGGTCTATGAGAGAATTAATATCTTCCATGTTATGATATAAGTTAAATGTCCCCAATAATGAATTATTAAATTTTAAAAAGATAATTAAATGTCTGTAACAGTTTGTCTATTTTCCTTTTTCTTTTTAGTAATTTTTAGTCTTTTATGTTCTGACTTTTATTTAATTCCACAGTGAAAATTCAAGAGGTCCCTAAACAGGATTTGTCAAACAATCAAGTAAATCATAATGGAGAAATGGACGAAGAAGTTTTAATCGCAAACCGTATGAAATTGGCTCAAAAAATGAATAATCAAAAGAAAAAAGTTGATAAACAGTGAGTTTCTTACATTTAGAAACGATAAATTTTGTATTGTATGAAATAATATGCTATATACAATATTTATGTTTCATAGAAAAAGCCAAAAACCTGAGAAAGCTGGCAAGAAACCCCGTGTGTGGGAATTAGGTGGGACTATCAAAGATCTTGCTGCTTTGGAACGCACCAAAGATAAACCAGAAGAAAGTGGCGATTATGTCGGAGCTGATAAAACAGTATAAATTATTTATTTTTAATTAAATAATTATGTTTAATAATTTATTCATAATTAAAAAATGGAATTTTCAAAATTATCTTTTTAGTTAGTAGGCCAGATGAAAGGTGGCATTCGTGATATAGTAGTTGAAAGTGATTCGGAGGATGAGTCTGATGAAGAAATGGAGAATCCCAAACCCCAAGTACAAAAGAAAAGCAACAGTATGTTTTCAATGTTCAAGAGTTTGGTCAGTAACAAGTCTTTGAAACATGAGGATATGGCTCCTGTTTTGGAAAAATTAAAAGATCATTTGATTTCGAAAAACGTAGCAGCTGATATTGCTCAAAAATTGTGCGATTCTGTCGGTGTAAAGCTCGAAGGAAAAGTACTTGGTACGTTCGATAGCGTGACTAGTACCGTCAAAGCCACGCTGACCGACGCACTGGTGCAAATACTGTCTCCAAAGAGACGTGTGGATATTCTGCGAGACGCAATGGAAGCAAAAAAAAATAACAGACCTTATGTTATGACTTTCTGCGGCGTAAATGGGGTGGGAAAATCCACAAATCTAGCGAAAATTTGTTTTTGGCTTATAGAGAATAATTTTCGTGTGCTAATTGCAGCGTGTGATACATTTAGGTGCCTTATTTATTTACTACAGTTCCTATTTCATTAATTTTTTATTTTAATATAGACGTGTTGTATTTTCAAATAATTTTATTTCAGAGCTGGTGCAGTTGAACAATTAAGAACTCATATGCGCCATTTGAATGCTCTTCATCCGCCAGAGAAGCATGAAAATCAATCTATGGTTCAATTGTATGAAAAAGGTTATGGAAAAGATGCTGCTGGTATTGCCATGGAAGCGATCCGTTTTGCTAAGGATCTGAAAATCGATGTAGTTTTGGTGGACACCGCGGGCAGAATGCAAGATAACGAACCATTAATGAGAGCCTTGACTAAGTTGATCAAAGTAAACGAACCAGATTTAGTACTCTTTGTTGGTGAAGCTCTTGTTGGAAACGAAGCTGTTGATCAATTGGTAAAATTTAATCAAGCACTAGCCGATCATAGTCAATCCACCAATCCTCATATCATTGATGGCATCGTGTTAACTAAATTTGATACAATCGATGATAAGGTGAATAGAATCTATCAACAGGATATAATTAAATATTTATTACGATATATTGTTATACTGTCTATTATTATTGGTTTTCAGGTAGGCGCGGCAATTTCTATGACGTATATTACTGGACAACCCATCGTTTTTGTTGGGACAGGACAAACTTATACTGATTTGAAGTCATTAAACGCAAAAGCCGTGGTACATGCATTAATGAAGTAATTGTTGATTTGAATAATAAAAGACGATATTAAAATTATTATATAAAAAAAATTAATTAAAATTTCGATGGATTGTTATCAACTATTTCGTGGAATTAATTATCTCTATTATAATAATAATTACAATTATATGCAAGTTTAGCAAGAATAATATATTATCGTGTTTAAATACATATGTATTATTTTTGATTATCTTTCATTGATTTATATTGCTCTTATAATAAATTTTTTAATACGCTAGCGTTTAAACGACTCGGTAAATACTGCTATTCCTAGAATCGCTCGAATTCGTTATGAATGATTTATAATATAAATTTATGGTGTTTTCCAAGAAATATATAAATAATGCGACTAAAAAAAGAAAATGGAATGCCATACATTCTTCGTATGCTTTGCTTTTCTTTCAACAATTATTTTATTTTGTATGCTCTGTCTGTAATATTGATTTTTCACTTTCCTGCCACTTGTTGAATACGTAGCATATAAATTGACTGTTCCTCTTGCAAGAATATTGTTGCACCAGTGAAGATGCGTCGTGTATGTAATGTTTAACAAATTGTTTAATAAATTTTACAAGTTTTCCTAAGTTCAGGGTTCTATTTTTGTCGTTTATTTGCATTCACGTGCTAGCGTAATATTTTTACTGTTGTTGATTATGAGGATTCGTCTTAGATATCCTCCATCGATAATGGGTCGCTGTCACTGCTTATTGTGTCTAACTTGATTGGCGGCTTCTGTACGATTTCCTCTTCCAATTCCCAATGGATTTTATCGTCGAACTTTTGCTCCTCGGAAATCGAACCGCAGACCAACACCCGCATCAGTATACCTACGCAAGAATTTATTTGTCCCAGTGTGATGTCGATATGATTTTAAATTTACATTTCTTTTCTGCGTATCCTCTTCCAGAAGAAAAAATAAAAAAAAGAAGAAAAAAGAAAAAGGAGAATAACACAATGTCCTAGAAAATGTGACTACAATTAAAATTGAAAGAAAAGAAATTTAGAAACTTCTATAAATTTGCATTGTTGATTCTGTGAAATTGAGTAAATATTTAGATGCCAATCAATATTCTAATAACTGTTTATGCTCTTTCTTTTAATTCGACAAAGATCCAACGAGGAGTTGTGCAATT
The DNA here is from genome assembly GCF_910591885.1 of Bombus terrestris. Lineage (NCBI taxonomy): Eukaryota > Metazoa > Arthropoda > Insecta > Hymenoptera > Apidae > Bombus > Bombus terrestris. Next base: position 17,030,310 of record NC_063277.1, on the reverse strand, counting down.
TATTATTTTCAAAATGTCACCTGGATTATCAATGAGAAACGATTACCTGTTATTAATCCTGAAACGATGGCCATTGCTATTGTAATTGCTAGTACTATTAATTGATAGCTAGCCTGTTCCATTGCTGTTCTGTCAAGGCCAGCTGATATACCATAATTGTCTCTCATCTCGGCCAACTTTTCTTCAGTGTCTGGTGCTCGCGCGGGAAAGATCTAACAAGAAGAAGCGAGATGAATTTTCTATGAAACAATATGCGAATTGAAGATCACTCGTGATTTTCAGCAAGTAAATTGCGAAAGTAAATTGCAAGTAAATTACATAATTCTGAATCTTTCAGTAATAACAATAAACCTATATACGTAAATCATATTTTATATAATATCATTTTTATCAAAATCATTCAAGAACCTTCAACGTGCACTTCATAATAACGACGTATTATTTTTTAGACGTTTGCCGCCATCTGACTTTAAAGACAAATTTCAAATGTCGCTACTGTACCGACATCCATCTTTGAAGAGAAATTTAAAATTTGTCTCCAAAGTCAGATGGCGGTAGTATTTAAATATGTAATGATCCGACTAATTAATAGTGTAAAGAAATCAGAAAAATGTGCCGATCGCATAAAAAATTGATCAGTACCTCGAGCTGAGTTATAACAGATATTTAGATTGTACTTTTGATCAGTGAAAATGTGAGTGAGAATGTCAGTGAGTGAGACCATCAGACGGTATCTATATAGTAACTTAGCTATCGGGTATCGAATGTATGATTGCTTATAACGAGAGAATTTAGATGGCAAGTAATGATTGTGTTGAGAAATAGGAATATCAACAAGTGTCTTGAGAAATAGGAATATCAACAAGTGTCTTGAGAAATAGGAATATTGTTCCTAGAATAGCTAATCACGGAATGTATAACATAATGCTGCCCTCTGGTACGGTTCAGAGTATAACATTTACTTCAGAACTTCTGACATATATATGCTTCCATACAGTCTTTATACAGGCTTACAGTGATTCGGTCACGCAGTATTCTATATCTTAACATCAAAAATTTCCAATATATGTAGTATCGTGGACAAAAGACCTAAGATATCGGCCGAACCGTAAACAAAGTGGCGAGAGCCGCGGCATTGTCGGGTATCTCAATGTGTCGTCGGTTCTTTTAAGTGGATAGTTAGTGGAAAGGGCCCGCGTGACCCCGGCTACGGGCGTTTCGGGACACGTGTCCCGAAGGACGGGAAAGGGCAAAGAGACGCTGAAGGCAGAGTTAGTTGAGAAGCCGGTGAGGACGGATATAAAAGGCGTGCGGAGTGTAGAAGCCGGAGAGTGTGAATCGGAAAGTCGAAGTAATCATTTCGTTGCTTACATTTGCTTACGTTGCTTACTTTCGTTGCTTTCGTTGAATACTATTTATTAAATCAAAACATCATCACTTGTCCTTTCCTCTAGGACCCATTTAGATACTACATATATTAAAAGAAAAGAGAAGCACAGATCGAAATGTTAAAAATCATTTCTAACCTCTCCTAACAATGTTTTGGTAGAAGATACTAAGATTCACCGACACAGAGAATATCACTGCAAGATCACTGCAATCGTCCCCTAAGATTTAGGTCGAAAGACTAAAGTTACGTTGGCCAACGAACAACAACAACAGCCACGAGTTTCTTACGTTCACCTACCGGGATATCCGTTTCACGACCGATAGATTAAGCGATCTCTGAGGCTTTTCGTCCTCGTAGAATGGACTGAAGTTGGCCGCTATTCACCGTCTAGACGCGTATTTAGCGTCTTTTCGCGAGCTCAATTACCCGAAAGCCAGTCGTCAATTAATCCTTCGTTAAGGAGAGGAAACTTACGTACCTCGTAAAGGGAATAATCGTAAGAGTCTTCAGTGGCGAGGCCTGCCATCAGTGCGCCAAAGAGAGCACCTAAAACGCCGGGAATGCCGTGGAGATTGTGTACGCCGCACGTGTCATGAATCCTCAGATATTTTCGGATCAGCGGCTGGAAGAAAAAGTGGAAGAATCGTGACCAAAAGCCTGGAAATTGCAAGTTCGAAGGAGATTGCTGTAACTGGTGAGTCAAGTCATTCCTCATTTTTTCAATTTGATCTTTCTACTGATACCGAAGGCACGATGGTAAACGTTGATACAATGAGATGATAATGAATAAGTAAATTTGAAAGTTCTTTTATCGCACATAAAAAGAAAATAAAATTCGTATATGTTCAGGCATAAGATTGCTTGTTGTATTGTTCGTAAATAAGTTATGTAGTAGTTGAAAGAATTGATGCAGTCAAGATGTTAACTTTGCAAATTCTTTTATCGAAAAGTAACGAGGAAAAGTATGATTTTTATATATTCAAGCACAAGATTGCTTATATTTTTTTACAAATATGCGATACAGTAGTAAAAACCGTGAACAATTCCAATTTGAAATCAATCGCTTGGTTTTCGAAAAATTGAATATTGCATTAAGCATACAGCCGGTATTTTTATATTTATCGGAACGTATCAGATTAATGCGAAGAATGAACGAGGGTTAAGAAGATAAATTGCAGGATGAAGTTAAAATGGATGACTTCCAAGGAACGGCGGTTAGAATCGTGAGGGTTGATAGTAAGGATGAAGTCGCGTGGCTATAATTAGGGTATTGGGGTTGATGATGGGTGTAGATGAGAGATAATGATTGGGTACTAATGGGGATAAGTAGGGGGTTTGAACTGATTCACGGAGTAGTTTGTGAATTTTTGTTGCGACAAATTGGCCGTATAGTTTTTTAAAAGATATGCACTGTAAATTTTCTATCTCTGGAAAAATTGTATTCCGTTTCGTAACTGTTTCATTTATTTTTGTTTGTTATTCACTTTTTTTATTAATATAAAAAATTACTTCTTTGTAGAGTGATTATAATTTCGTGAAAGTTTCTCCAGTTTTCTTTTTATCTGTTTTTTTTTTTTTTAATTTCTCTTTACGATCATTCATCATCCTTCTCCAATTTCTTTCAACATCATCTTTCATCTTCTGTCGATCTTCTTCAATGGATGTTTAAAAATAGAATTTAATTTTTTTCTGTTATTAGAATAAAATTTCGAACGTCATTTTAAACATATATTTAGCACGTATTTTTTTTATGGTCACTGTTCGAAGCAATTTGACAGTGGTTGACTAAATGGTCTTACATTTTCTCGATTTTCGTTTGTAGTTCTGCTGTCTGTTATCTCTGTATAAAATGCATTCAGTTTATTGGAAAACCAATTTGTTAATTTGTTTCCTGCATCGGTTGAACGCTTCTTCCTCTCCTTTTTTTTGTTACCATTCTTTGTTTTAGTTTTTTTTACTTATTTTTAGTTTTTTAGTTTTTTTTACTGCGTCGAAACACGTTACTCTCGTGTAATTTTCATTTTTACAAAATTTAGGGGGACAAACTAAGAGAGAAAAAGTTGATGGAAAAAAATATATCTCGTACGAGAATGGAGCATTCGTATATTTGTTGTTCTCGTCGTTTTTCCAATCAAAGTGAGAGACTAAAAAAAAATGGTAGCTATTACGTTCTTGTTTCTTTCTCTGTGCTATTTATATTTTTTTCGCTAGAAGAACATGAAAATTTAAGTTGGCAATTTGAATAACGTTTAATTAAAATGCATTTCGTTAGAGTAATCAAGGTTATTGATTCTTTCAATTTTCCTTTATATTTTATCATACGCTGTTAATCGCTATTAACGCTAATAATAATAACGCATTCGAAACGTACGATAATTGTTCCTCCTAAATTTCACGAAAATTCGCGACTACCTACACGTTTCCCAGATATGCTTATATTTACTGTTATGCTTTCCACTGATTGTTCTGTGGAAAGCATAGATCTACGCGAGCGTTAACCGGACGAAAGATAACAAAACCGGAAAATCTAACTGGATGATGCGTACCACGTTGAAAATAATTTAGTTTTTTTAATTTTTTCTCCCTTCTTTTTTTTTCGTCATTACGACTTTCACGTACAAAATATTACTTCCATGTGCTTTATCGTTCTATTTGCAAAGGCATTAGTCCCTTTTTACCTTTAATAAATGTTCATTATATTATCATCGTTACCTTTAAATTTTATTCATTATCTTTTTAACGCTCTTTATAATACTCTGATAATTTTTTGGTAGAAGATCCGCTTGTAACAAATTATTGTTCATTATATTATCATCGTTACCTTTAAATTTTATTCATTATCTTTTTAACGCTCTTTATAATACTCTGATAATTTTTTGGTAGAAGATCCGCTTGTAACAAATTATTATTTTCTCTTTGATAAAGTTGGACTCTTTAACCCGAGAAGAAATATCTTGTTAGTTCTGTATAAGTTAGAATTTCCACATTATCTCTTCTGGATTACAGTTTCCGATTAATTGGAGTTTTCACAGAGGCGTTGAAATCTCTGTTACCTCTCTTAATTCTTCTTAGTAATATCACACGAAAGCAGTAGCTCTACTAATAACTAGATTAATTTCCCGAGAACTTTCAACGAACAAATTTAGCATAGATACGAGGAGATTTTCGTTGTCGAAAAAAATCGCCGATTAATACGGTTAAACCGCGTTTGATCCGTACGTGTTCGGAAGTTCCACCGCGGAAGGAAAAGGGCGCGGAAATCAGAAGAACAAAGCACATAAAGAATATGGAATTAGCGAGTCGCGAAGGAAGCCTCGCCCCATGAATCGCGCGGATGATTAAAAGAACTTTTGACGAAAGTTCCTCGCGATGATTATTCGTCTTCCGCGGATCTTCCTAAATCAATACCGTCATCGCGCGTTTTCTCTATTCCGTTGTCGAGACTCGAGGCGAAAGGAAAGGGTTTAAACATTTTAAAGTCTGTGTTCCGCGCAAATTAAGGAACAATTGGTTAAATTACGTGGTATCGATAGTTTGACTCTTTCTTCGTTACTCTTATCTTTTATTGATCTTTTCTTTATCCCCTTGTGCTATCCTTCTTTAGGATGCTAAGAGTATTCTAAACGTTATTTTCTAACGTTACAAATATTTGACCGTACACAAAGCCCGTATTGTTGCATAATTATTGTAGTAATACGATTATCAATGCGTGACAAGTACAAAACTTCATTGAAGAGTATAGTATTTATAAACGCTATCGAGATTCTAAATATATCTGTTTCGTGCTAAGGTTATTAGCGATATTAATATTTTAATGTAATTTCGCCATCTAAAAGATCAATGTAACATCGTTCTTCTGTATTTTGTAGGAAATTAGGCGGATGTTTGAAATTTAATCAAATTAAAAAGCATGAGCTTTCGAAGTCTAAAGAATTTTCAACGAGAATTGCATATTTTTATATTTCGAACGCTTATTCGTATATTTTCTTTTGCATTGACTACATCCGTAAAATAAATGCAATTTCGGAGAAGCGAAAAGTTTTTCACTCAGTGAAAAACTGGATTTAGCGAGGAGCATTGCGAGTAAAATAAATTCTTTTCTCCTTTTGCAAAGTATATCACGATTTAATTTGGAGAGAAAAGATATAATTACGGTGGTAACTTCTACGATATGAAATCACGGCATTGAAACGAGATTAATGAGAATCTGGCTACTGGACGGTAACGAAATACGAAAGTAACGTGATATAGGCCGTTGGAGGTAACCATCGAGGATAACCGACGTCAGAGCCAATCACGTGCCAGTAAATTTAATTTGCTCGCGATTCATAATCGTTCCCCGGGCTTCACGTGCACGTCGTTTCATCGATGAAACCCATTTTCCGCGAAATTTATGTTGCCCACGTATATGAACCTCGCGAGAACTTTCGTCGCCACTTTGGCAGCTTAAAAATTTCAGTCGACCTCGTCAACGCTTTGCACGAAGCTTCTACTATGATTATATCAAACGAGACCACTCACCTTTCAAACTTAAACTCACCCTCATTACGTAATATCACATCGTACTGTCACTTTTGATTCTTCTGTAATTAATTTTACCTCAACAGCTTTACGTTCTGAATCGTGTGATTATTAACTGTCGTTGGTATTTTATAATTTTACACGTTCTACGACTTTTCATAGTATCCGAAATAATATTAAATCGTTTAAAATAACAAACGTAAAACATCATTCGGTGAAAAATATCCAACTGACTTACAATGCTCGTACGTACAGTGATCGTCATAGTAGTCTTGTAACCACGTTTCTGTTTCGAAATAATTACGATCTCCCATGAAATCTCGCTACCCGTACACCGTCGTAATTTCAAGAAATCCTCTTGTTTTATTACGTTGTATCGTTTAATCGACGTTTTATAACTCTTACCTTTATCAACAGCGAATAGTAAAATCGACAAAACCACTGCTTATCTCCGATCGATCGAGGCACGTTTATTTCGCGCAGTCTCAAACATTCCGTATTCTCGTTTTTCTCTTTCTCAAACGTACCAACTACCAGCGAAACCTTTATCATCCATCCGATTCGTCCGTTCTTCTCACATGCGTTTAAAGCAAAAAAGGAGCCAATTACCGTGAGATATTTGTATCCTAACACGCTGAGTACTCCAGCTAGACCACCTATGGCCAAAGCACCCACCGGTTTGCACATCATGCCTGTATTTATTCAGAAAATGTTAGACGCACGGATCGAGTACCGTCCAATGTAAATCTTCGATTAATTAGATCGTCTTGTACCTGCTGCGGTGCCGATAGCTACACCGCCGGCCAACGTCGAATTCTGCACGTGCACCATGTTGAATTTGCTATCACTGGAGACCAGGGCGGAGGTCGCGAACGCCATCACACAGCTGGACGAGATGGACAGAAGAGTGTTTATAATGGCCCTTTGCTGGTCGTCTCCTTCCAGAGTGGCGCTGTTGAACGATGGCCAGAACAACCACAGGAACACGGTGCCTATCGAAGCAAACAACGTTCTCCTTTCCTCCGTTTCCCTCAAAGATACTATCTCTGTATTCGACGTCGATGAATTTGCTCGCGATACGTGAATTTGTGGAACGTGAGTTTGTGCAACGAGAAATGACGCGATGTTTGAAGAGATGGCTATATCTTTGATAGTAGCTTTTAGCGTAGAGGCGTGGTTAAGTTACTTTAGCTATTAGCGAAATGCAGTTTCATTTTAAGACGATATAAATCGTTCGTCCGTGATTATCGCGTGCATGAACTTTCGAAGAAAATTCAATGCTATTTGTATTAGCTTGCGAGGAAAGTTTCTTTCGTTTTATGAGAAAATAATAGACGCGCGACGTTTTTTGTTTGATATTATTTTCTCGAATTACGTAGGATTCATTTTGTTCTGTGGAGACAAACACCGCGACATCTCACGGACTTGCTTTCACGTTTGTATAAAGGTGTACTGTTGTAAAAGACACGTTTGCGAAAGAAAGATACTTATCGGACAATCTAATAATACGTGGAATATTTCGTTTAATTTCAATCGCGCAAATGGTTAATGTACCGAAGACCAAACAACAGTATATCGTGTGTACTAACTTGTCCAATTACTTCGAATTTCATAAAATTGTAAAATCTAGAAAAAAAGGAAGATATCGAACGAATCTTTGAAATTTCCTTTCATAGTTTCCTCCGTATTAAAAAATTGAATTTGATAGTATCGATCGATCGGAAGAGATTCAAAGACTCGATAAGTCAATGATCCTTCCGTAAGATTCTTCGAACTTAAACGATTATTTAACGTTGGAAGTGTAATTTGACGAAGTTAGCGATGTTTCTCGATCGTGAAGCGGAGAAAAAATGAGAGAAACAGACCAATCATCGCGAAAATGTCAGAGTTGTAGGATGCTCCCTCGAGATTATGTTTCGTAGGCTTGTCCTTTATTCCCAATACGAAACTGACGGCAAGTCCAAAATATGCTCCGAACACATGGACAAACATGGTATCGCCTGCATCGACGGCCTGCGAAATGAAAATTCATTTGACAAAAAAAAAAAAAAGAGAAAAAATGAAAAATTGACAGGACTCATCTTTATCACGAGTTCCTCGATCTGTAGTTATAATTTTTATTTTTTAAATCATTTTGTTTAGATTTCTGCTTCGTAGAGTAACGATATTTTCATCGATAAGCGTTAATACGCGTAACTCAGTAGAGATTTCATTTCTGTTTCGAGCAAAATCCCAAAGTAAATTGAAAATAAAATCAATAATAGCGAAAGTAAATAAGTTCGATTCGCCAGAACGATATGAAATACTGTGGAAACATGTTTGTTCACCGGTAATACACATCGTGTTTACGACTTTTTCGAACGTTCACTGCCAACATTGATTCCAGCGTGTGTTGGTCCAAGTTCTAATAATTTTTAAAACGGAACTTTCGAAGAAATTTAATAACGAAAGTAAGGAGGAGAAACGATTTGATTAGTACGTGTTCGTTCTACTTTTTTGGCTATCGATTATACGATAGCCGACTTTAGTTTGTTTTTTAAAATCGATCGCTTCGAATACTTTTTCGCAACTTTTCTAATTATCAGTATTCGCTAATCCTATTCCAACGTCGCGTCGTTTAAAAACTTTGAAATTTACGGAACTTTCGAAATTATACCGCACGCGATTGCTCCCTCGAAAATATCAAACTTTTTGAAACTTTGCGATGAACAGAGCTCGAAGTAGATCGAAGAAAATCTATATAAATGTTTGTTTCGATCGTATGTCAGCGATGTTTCACTTCTACGCATATATCGATTATTCTGCGAAATAGAAAAAAGAAAAGGAGCAGCATACTGTCTTTAAGGAAGAGAATTTAACAAAGCCCATTTTCCCAACTTTCCCGTTCTCGTTATTCAAAATTTATCATATAGAAGACTTAAATTTAACTTTATAGATAAATGCTTCAAATGCTCGAGCTTTAGTAAAAATAAAGAATCCTCAATTATAATAATTACGGTACTCAGTCCTCAATTATAATAATTAAAGTACGGCACGCGCGTAATAATTTCCCGTTGTTCTTCAAAAACTATTATTTGAAATATTTTTAGAGCGAGCCTGTACATACACTTGACACCTTCTCCGCGTTACAAAAAATTTCCTGCCTTCATTCTTTTAAAATTAACCAACAATACCGCACGCTCCCGACACCTCATTTTATTAGCAAAAATTCCTCTTCGATCTCTGCGCCCCATCCATCACCCAATATCCATCATTTTCTTCCGCAGAAGCCGATAATGCGCCTGGCGGAAAGCCTCTTTACGTGCCGTTGAACCAGTCGTTTCCCATATCGAGCAGAAACTCGCGCTCTCCATGGTGGATCGTTTGAAAATCGAGCATGACGCTCGTAAACGCGCCCGAAGAAGCAGGAGTTGACTTACCATGAACACATGCTCTCCCACGTACTTGTTCACGCTGAACATGATCAGCTCGAAAATGCCCATGAATACGAGCTGCATGTAGGTTGTCTTACCCAGCAAAGCACCCATGGATATCAACGGCGTGGCCACCGCAATGTCCGCGTTCAGCAGGCTGAAAGTTGCCATGTGGGTTGATCGATATGCGCGTTATTAACCGGCTGCTAGTCGCCCCGAAAACCGGAGATCAGTATTCATAACATGGATGCGCGATCTCGACTGTTATGCAAACAAGTCGGATCACGGAAGCGGAACACGGACGTGATATCCTGGTGGTTCGTTCTCGCGGACCTAGCTCGACCATTCCTCCGCGCCTCTGCGGCTCGTGTATAGCAACCAAACTGAATTTACGTTTTATTTTCTTTTTTCGTTTTCTATTTTTATTCCTTTGGAATATCATGGAAGATGGGACGTTGCTTCTTTTGAACAAGCTTCCCAGCCACCTTGCTCTTTATTCTTGTTTTTTAACGCTGTTCGGGATAACTGAAACAACGGTTGTCAGTGAGAGGCAAACGGAAGGCGGCAAGCGGGTAGCGCGTGCATAATTTCCGATATTATTGATATGACAATGATAATGACAATGATAATGACAAAATCATTAGGTGGCATTGACAAAATGCCCAATCACTTGGTTGCCAACCTAATAAGAATGTAGGTAGAGAAAGATTTTTCGTAACACCGCATTTAGAAAGCGAAGATATGCAGAACGAAACTTGAGATGGGAATAAATTGAATTTTTGAATGAGTTCAGGGAACGGAAAATCCTGGCTGAAGGAAGTGATTAAGAGATATTAAACATTCCAATGAAGAATTTACCGGTCTATTTGATGAACAAGGTGATGTTAAATTACCATGACGCGATGTATTATTAATGCGATACGAAGGATAGGATCGTAGAAGATTTTGTAGATGGAGAATATTGTACCTATAGATATTTATCAAACGATAATTATTCTCTGGTAATATATACATTTTGAAGAACTTGTCTACAACGTTGTAGCGTTTTATTCGTATCATATATTAACGAACGTAGAGCTCAAGGAATTTGGCGTTTAATAGAAAAGCTTATTTGCAGATTAAACACAGATCAAACGCTCCGTGTAAAAATTCAATGTAAAATATCTCTTTTATTTTCGCTCGATCCTCTCGCTCTATTACCCGTTCTATATATTTTTCAATGCACTTTTACACATATTTGTGTACGAATTACTCAATACGAGCAAATAATTGTTATAACAGATACGAACGAACAACGTAGAGACTGCAAAAGTAATTACACTAACAAACAGCGATACAGCGATATTCCACTTTATGATCACTTTTCGTTTGGAAATTCGAGCGGACTGTTATTCGAGATTGACTATTTCTCTTATTGCGATAGGCCAGCGTGAATTCGAGGCTCGACGAAGGGAAAAGAGAGGACTCGATACACAGAATATTCATTGCACACTTTTCGGCTTATCAACTATTCATGCATCAGGTAAATACAATCCTACAAGCTGGCTTTGACATTTAATCGCGCATCGGCCGGTTCGAATATATTTTGCAGCAGTATCCGACAAAAATATCCTCGGACTTTTCTGCCGATAGGAACCTGATGTGTATATTACCGGGACCGCTATACGAATTTATTTGTTTCCAATAGCTACATATGTACGTGTACCATGCGTTTTTTAAATACAGTGACATAGACAAGACGCAAACTTCGGCCTTGTGTCACGTAAGAATTTTCAAAATTCCTCCCGATGACGATAATTTTGCGAATATTTGTAAAAATCTCGATATTCAGAAGATATTCTCCATGATAATTTTTATTTTATTTACAAATAGTTGTAAATATAGTGTTCTCTTTATTCTAATACAAATTTAACGATTCGTAATTCGCCGATCGAGAAGGACCAGCGCTATTTTACACCGTTCAACTAACATCGTCACAACGAAATTTCTTATTTCTTAAAAATATCTTGATTCTTGAAATTGAGAAATTTTACTTTCGAATCGTTTATCTTGGAGAATATTTTGCAAAAAGGAAATTCGGGTTTCCCGGATTTGCTTCAATATATTTTCTCTTGCGTATGGAAAGTAACTTGAAATATCGGAGTGTGCAATGGTATTTCGTAATTAGTCAGATTATTCAAATGGAGAAGCATCTGTAAATTGAGCGAGGAAAGGTAGGAAATATGGAATTAATACATCTGTCTTAAGCAGCGAGCTTCAGAAGCTTGTGGCAAACAACTGCGCGCATTGTTACTTTGTTCTACACTATCGTGGATCGTGAAACTACTTAGGGAAGCTATATAACATTCTGCGATATTGTTGCGGTGCCTTAGATGCTTTAGGCCCTAAGAACGTTTCAAGCTGAATACCCAGAAAACCTTATGCTGGATTAAAGAAACTTTATGTAACATCGTGCAACAGACTTCGTACAGTATACTCTAAAATTGTTCTTGCAATTTAAAGCCTCGCGTGACGCGTTAGATTCGCGTTAAAATTATTTCCAACTTTCTTGCAAGATTGTGTAGCATCAACGCGTACGAAAGTTGTGAGAAAATCTCGCGACGTTACGCAATAATTTTTCCACGCATTGGAAGTTTATAAAACGTTTTAAAACGTGGCCGAGCCGATTTGAAATATCGTTGCAAGTAGGAAAGATTCTGAGCAACATTTCCATATTACACGCGCGGCTATTTGCAATGTTCTAAACGATATAGAATATTCTACAAATTTATAGAATGTTTCAGAACAGTTTGGAGTATATCGAAATTGTATTTTCCTCTCTCTAAACGATTTACACCGAGTTACAACGAGTTACATCATACGCGCTATTGTTTTGATTTTGTACATTGTTGTTGGGTATTACAGTACACATGTTATACGTACTACATTTTGCAAATAGTTTGGAATAATTTGAAACGTAGTTACATATTGGAATTCCCTCTGTAGGGAATTGCTATGTTACTCGGAAACATTTTTACGATACCCTTGAATATTATAGGCTATCCATAATACTGTAGGGTAGTTTGTAACTTTGTCGTAGTAAATCTGTAGATCGATGACATCTTTGAAAAACTTTAGTTAACTTAACTTCTAACTAGTTAAGTTAAGTTGGTAGTGTTGCAATAACGATTTAAAAGTTCGTGGAATTTGTCAGAACGTGTCTGACGACATTTTCAAGTTTTCTATAACGTACCGATTATTTGGAAAAATATATCGAAATTTGTTTTCTATTTTTTTTTTCTTTTTACTAATAATAACAGCGACTAACCGAGCGAAATCGAAAGTTAGATTCTTTGTCGAAACGAAATACTATTAACAGCGAGACAAAAGAAAAGTAGTTGATAAGACTTTCGTTAACCAGAGTTGGAAAAATATAAAGTCTACTATTTAATGGACGAGATGTATACGGAAAGGTGATACCGTGTCTCCTAAGATTTTAAAGTAAAATCATGGAAAGGGCTGGTGTATGAAAAGGATGCTCGGGAAGAGTTAATTTAATTCTGAGAAAAGTCGGGTAATGAATATTATGTTTCAATTAGCTTGCTTACAACCTTAATTCCATGATAATTCCGACTCGGAATCTGGTCAAGCGAGGAAGTTTTCAACGATTCAGAATATTCTCATTGTGAATGCGACGGCATAATTAGCCGCGAGAGTAATTACTTTCGCTTTCATTAGTTTCTGCCTCTCAAAGCACCGTTCTCCGTTTTCGTAATCCCTGTGAATATTTTACCCTCAGTAATTTCGAATCTCCTTTGACTGAAAATTTTTTAGAATCTCGTTTACATCGTCCTTAATTAATAACCAAAACTGAAATACGTCTCTATCATTTCATCGCGGGCGGATCAGAAACGAACCAGTCCTGTGATCGAAAAAGAATAATATTTCCTGTGCTTTGTTCCTTGCGTAAAATTATTATTTATGAATATTTCCATTTTAAAGCTTTTAACTGTATTGTCTGCTATACACGTTTTTGTAACAGTTGCCGTCATTGTAAATATTTTAGTTGGATATTGGACGTGAAAAATATTCGAGTCGCAGGAAATGTTTTATTCGTTGTACGTTAACGCGAAGAATCGCTGAGTTAAATAAAATACGTTTCACAATTAAATAAAATTGCAGTGGATTTTATTCAACCGTTGTATTCCTGTGCTTTTTCTCCCCTCGCGAATTGTTATGCAAATTCGTTAACGTTCCCATTACATATATGTATTTGCAAAGCGCGAGAACCAATCACCATTTATAATTCCATCAGCCGTGTAATTTGTAATGCAAAATTTCGAAAGCGGCTCGTGGATTAGCGAAGCTTAGTCAAACGATCTATAATTCGTGAGGTTTGAAATTTTTAAAACTACGAGTTCCACGATGGAAGTTTTCATTTAATTTTTTTAATGGAACGCTTCGCCAGCTACATATGCATTGGAAAAACTTTTCCATGGAATTAACCATAGGCTCTCCGATTTACGTCTAGACTATCCGGTTTTTTCGGTAATTTTTTACGGTTGGTCGTGTTATAGAACTTTAGACACGACGTTAAATAACAGACGTAAATATAAATTATTCGTATAAACGTAATAGGAAATAAGCGTAATAGTATCGCGATATTGCTGAAATAATACGAGAAATTAAAATAAAACTGTGATAAATATCGTGATAAAAATCTCACCAACCTTCTTAACGACAAGGAAGCCGCGGTGCCTATCCGAAAATTCATCGCTCCCTCGCAGACCATGGCAACCTGGATCAAAATAGCGCCGAGTAGGAACGTCAGTCCCATCCCGCTTTGTCCGTATCTTCTTAGAAACGTCATCAGGAAGCCGAATCCGATCCAGATCATCATGTGGACATCTTGATACACTGAGTCGTTTTAACGGTGGCCCGAAATCGCACGCATGCACAAGGAGAAAACAGAAAAAGCTCTTTGTAGGCGCATGCACAGCTCGCGTGCGGTTAATCAGTTTGGCTCGGTCACTCGTTTGTTCGCCGGAGATCGGTGTTAATCGCTCGTTAATTGATCGTTGTAATTGCGTGGCCCGTTCGAAGAAAGAACGCGGGGCAATTCGAACATGGCTGTGTGAGCTTTCTTCGCTAGGTATATCCATCGGTGTTTCCGGATGGAGGATAACTCGTGGGTGAAACGAATGTTGATAGACGAATCGTAAGGTGTAAGAAATTCAAAGGGAATCGCGCGTTTTCTTTCGTAGCAGAGAAGAATTGACATTTGGTACTTTTGTCTTTTTGATACAATTTTTTGAGAGGACGGGGGTGAGTTTGCTGCGCGTGACGGAGAATCGTTAATTCTCATGTCTGATATATTAATAGGCGAGTAGATGCAACAAATTTAAAACTAATTGGACGACTTCTTTTAATGGTAAAGAAGAGTTGGTCTTTTCCTTTTCGCGATGGAATTTTTTGAGAAGCCGGATGAACGTGTTTTGAGGGTGGAATCTGGTTCAGTTAAGTGGATAACGTAATACACGTCCAACGTATCACTTAAAGCAGATAGGATAATGTAATGGTTTTTATACCAGAAGAGACTCGAAGCTTCCATGTGCTTCCTTTTTGAACGGCATGAAGTATGGTTTGATTGATGAGTTCGTTTGCTTATGTGAATAATGTAATGTAATACATGTTTAAGGTTTTATGTACGGTAAATAGGGTAATCATTCTTGTAGGGAAGAAGATTTGACGTTCCCTTCATAGAGTTTTTCTTTTCTTGTCATTGCTCAAACAGCTCAAAGATCTTCGATACGATCCTTTTTTGGTTTTCTGAAGCGCGGTTCATTTTACGTATTTGTCAGGAAATAAGGTATCATTTTCGAATTTCCCGTGAAAAGCGTTAATTGGCTACGTATCTCTGACCTGTCGAAAATTATTCGTTGGATACGTCGAAAAATTGGCTTAACGTGATTGATTATGTATCAATGAGATTACGAGGATACGTAATACGTGGATACGTCGAAAAATTGATTTAACGTGATTGATCAAGTATTAATGAGATTACGTGGAGTTACATTAACTGACATGTGGCTATAATTTAATCCTCCCTCGATCAAAGAACATCAAAATCGTTCCGCATAATTGACACTGTTACGTTTATCCATGTATTTAACTATTAAAATTACCGTTAATCGTCGATCTATATAAGCAATGATGCAATTGAATCGATTCGCAGTAGGAACTTTTACCGGAAGTAAAGAGAAGTCTGCAGGCAATTGTGTTTTTTAAAATAAACGTTCCGAGATAAACGTGTCTTCGTACTTTTATATTCAGAATTCGCTAAATTCTACGGAATCTTATTACAGAAAAGTAGGACATTCCATTTGAAAAACCGAATAAAACACCGTTTGAAAAATTCCTAATCGAAATTCCTGGATCTTTTCCCTATAGCTCTATCTGTAAAGAATTTTTAATCATCGTATCGTACGTTATTTATTCTCTTCTAATTCCAGATAACAAAAATGTTTCATACGAAGAAATAACAAACTCTTCTAATATTATCAATGTAGTATCGTGGACAAAAGATCTAAGATATCGGCCAAACCGTAAACAAAGTGGCGAGAGCCGCGGCATTGTCGGGTATCTCAATGTGTCGTTGGTTCTTTTAAGTGGATAGTTTCGTGGAAAGGGCCCGCGTGACCCCGGCCACGGGCGTTTCGGGACACGTGTTCCGAAGGACGGGAAAAGGCAAAGAGACGCTGAAGGCAGAGTTAGTTGAGAAGCTGGTGAGGACGGATACAAAAGGTGTGCGGAGTGTGAGTTGAGAAGCGAGAGCGAGCGAGTGTAGAAGCCGGAGAGTGTGAATCGGAAAGTCGAAAGCCGCCTATGAGAATAAGACGTACGGCAGCATTGTAATCATTTCGTTGCTTCGAATACTATTTATTAAATCAAAACATCATCACTTGTCCTTTCCTCTAAGACCCATTTAGATACTACATCAATTTCAATAATTCGCCTCTATCATCCCGCGTTCTTAATTAAAACGTGACACGGAGACCGAAATAAAAAGGCGACCGGTTGTCGCCGCTCAAGAAATCGATACTAATTTTCGCGATAAAAACCTGGTGCTTCCGGTTCGCGTGAACCTTCCGTGCGAATGATATCCGGACGTTCTATCCCCTGACGTAGACGGTCGTGGTTGTAACTCTTCGCCGCTGCACGTAATCGATTTCACCGGTTTGAATTTTCATCCGTGGGCGAAATTAAGCGCGAATAAATCAAACACGTAAAAGAGACTGGATTAAGAGGCGACACGCCGGCCATTCCGCTGTAAAATATGTTCGTAAATCATTGGGAAACCGGCGGACGTCTTAGGATTCGCTTCGAAACAGATAATTCGCGCTTCGCCCCGGGACTCATCCATCACCGAGTGTCGCTGCTTCACCGTGAATGCATAATAACCGGAAAATCGCGCTGATCCGGGTCACCGTTTTTGCTGGGGAAACGAGTCGGCTGATAGCGACTGGCGGCGGGATTCGAATTTTCCCTTGTAATTCCTTCGAACACCGTTGATGCAAGAAAATCGGCCTCCGTCGATTTTCGTCGCGAAGAAAGTTGCAGCTCGAAGTTGCATTTGCCTGTCATTGATCATTGGCCGAGCAAAGACGTGAAAGAATTGCTGATTATTCGACGAAGTGATAGATTGCTACTTGAACGTATTTGGATATCTGCTTGGTTTTGATAAGACGATGCTAACAAAATGGTAGAATTATTAATATTAATTATTAATTTAATCGCGAGATGTAAATTTCCGTAGTTAGCGATTCCTTTCATCTTGGAAACTCGAAGCGCAAGAAAGAAAGAGACGACGTTAGTTATGCGATGATTTGATAATTACTTTGTAAATCGTTCGTTTTAACGTTTTTCGTAGCTTTATCGCGTTGTCAAAGGATTAATAATATTCTCGTTGTACGTATTTCTGAGAGTGAACGGTGCAAGAATTTCTGAATGGCGGACAACTTATTCCAACATTTCCTTAGGAAGTGGAACGGTATGAAAGAAGAAGAGACTTTCCCGGTACTGGTGATCTATTTATTTATCATAGATATTGCGGTGTCACTGTCACCGGTGTAATTTATATGCGGATATATGATTTATATGCGATGATCGAGGAGTCAAGTCGAAATTCAAGTGGGTTGGAGGCACATTTCATAAGAGAGAGGAGCTTTTCTTCGAGCGCCTAGTTTCTCGTCGAGCGTGTGCATACATCGTATCGATACATTGAGACGTCGTCACTGATATAGCAAACGCCACCAGAAAATGAAGACTAAGAATCTTCGAAACATTTGCAGCTGCACTTCTACATGAAAAGGGACAAATATGAATTATTAATAGAATAAATATGAATAACTTTTGACATTCGATCTTAAAATTTAAATATGAATTCTATCGATATCGTTAATAATTAATGAGAATTCTTCTTTCGATCTTTTTTACCAGTTGCAAATTATTTTAACTTTTTCTCTTATTTTACAAATGAAATTCAATTAAATCACGATAATAGGAAAAATTCAAACTTCGTGATAAATATCCTTCGCTAACGAAGATGTCTCATTTTCGCCAATCCGTCGAATCTTTCTCCCCCTAAACAAGCCGTTCTGATAAAAATCCTGGATCTCACGGTTCTTTAAACGCACGATAAATTACCATCGATATTTTTATTCAACTCGAAGCCACCGAAAAAGGAGAAAAGGTACGAGACGAAATATAAAACGCGAATTCGACTAAAAAGGGGAAAAAAGGAAAACTAAGGGGATAAGACTTGATTACGCGTTTACGCCGCAGAAAACCATTGGTTTCCGGTGGAAATTATTCGAGTCACGTCCGGATAATCTATTTATCACTTGAGGCATCGCTATCGCTGTCGTGACCTTTATGAGAAACAGAGAAAGAGAGAAAGATAACGAGAGAGGGAGGGGGAGGGGGTGAGAAAAGGAAGGTTCAACGATGGGCTTTCTTTTTGCTCGTTCGCATCCATCAAACGGTAATTTTAAAAAGCCAGCGAGGGAAACGGAATCGACGACGATAAAGTCGCAGCGGAATCGCATTAGCCGACTTTTAAACCAAAGATAATTGGCCCCGATGTCGACGTGACTCGATTATTCCCTCGAATGAGTAGTTAAAACCACCTAATTCCCCTCTTGAAAGTTGTTTGTTCGAAAGTTACCTGATTTCCAGTTCTTTTCGCCATTATTTTCCTTTCCACTTTGATAATATCGCAATTTTCTTAGGATCATTTTTACAGGATGAAATTTTAATTGGACGAGATATGCAAATGATAAGATAAGAATTTTTAATAACATCGTTTCTTTTCAAGCACGCGTTTAAACAAAAATACACAAAATGGAAAGAAAGTATTAAAAATGAACGAGATTCTTATCGTCAGTTTCACCCTATAATACGCTTGCGCCGCCTATAAAAAAAAAAAAAGGAAAAATACCGATAAATTGTATTTTCCGAATAGAAAAGAAAAAACGGAATATCCCTTTTAGCTAATTTGATAACTTTCTCGCTAATCCAAGGATTCTTTCGCTAGCTTTCATAATTTTATATTATCCACGGTGGTTACACCGAAAGCTTTGCGGTTTGATAATCACGAAGTTTCGCGAAACTGTCGCGTAACACTATATTTTCTCATTCAAACGTTCCGTTAGACTTCGCTGAACTCTCAGCCAACGTTCCGATTTTTTTTCAAAACCTGTAACCTTTTCACGCGAGTTGTGCAGCGTAGCATAATCCAGCTGATATAAGTTGGCGAAACTTAAGCCTGCAACTTGTATATAAACAGGTACGTATAGTGTCAAACTTGGTCTAGCTTCGCATGGATTGCGCAAAAGTTTCTCCCGGAATGGCAAAATTTACACGTTTCGCGTCGCTGTGTATCTTTTTCGTACGAGTAACGATTTTCCAGCACCATTTCTACCACACCGTCTCTAACAGGTTTACGTATAAACAAAGGATTCGCGATCCATTCATTTGCAATGAAGAAACGCGTGTTGTATTAAAAATTCGCAATATCCACCGTTTTATCGTTAATTGGAGCTGATCGATCTCTGCCATTTCACGTAAATTCTCGCGATAAAATGACAATACGAACGCTTTTATCTGTCATTACTTTTTCACAAAGCTATGTTGTTTTCATTTGCACGGTCCCTTTATTTCACCCGTGAATATCGTTAATGTCATATGTAATTTCTCATTTATATCCAGACACGCTTGTGCTTCTGTTCTGCGGAATTTAATTTAAACACGTAGCCGTGTAAAGAGGGTCCTCGGCGATAATATTGACATTTACTAATTACGCCAGATGTTACCGTAACGTTTCATGTTTATGGAAGAGGAGGTATTTTTATCGCATATTTCATTAGTCCGGTATGAAAGAAATTTATTATAGGTTGCAAATATAGGATAAATAAAACTCGCGAGTTGCGATAATGAAAAGTGGAAAATCGTCGCTCGATTACGTAGTACGATTTTAAAGAATGCAATTTATTCGGTCCTGCTGAGCACCGTTGTTTTTCTTTTTACATTGTACGCTGTTTTGCACGTTAAACGCGCAAATAATAAAGTGGTGAAGGGGAAAGAAATTGTTCGTTACGAGTTCCTATTGGAAGGAAATTACGGTGGAAAAACCCTTTGTCGGGTCCGGTTTATAAAGGTATAAAGCTGGTTTAAGAGCGTACTATAAAAAACGTAAACTAACAAATAAATTTATAAAAAGAGACTTAAATCATTCTGCTGGAAATATCGATAATAACATTTATGAAACATTAATGCCAGAATTTCAATTACCGATCGTTATTAGCTACTCGTATTATTCAAAGGCACGCGTTACTAAATGCGTATCGATTTTTAACAAGCCTCGAATTACCTTTCGTTTCTTCGTGAATAATTAATTTTAATCTCGTGTCTTTCAGAACTCGAGCTTTCAGAAACAGAAAATACCAAGTAACTTTTCTATCCTATTATTCTTTCGTTTTTCTCTTAGCGCGCGTTTCTGAATACGATAAAAGTGACGTTGACGAGTCGAGATAAGTAAACGAATTTCTTTTACCGCATTTTCTGTCACGTTTCGCCGAAGAGAAAGCGTTGTTTCTCGACGTTGCATTCAAAGGGAAGACGACAATAGGACTTTTACATTTCCGTATCGTTCGCAGACTATTCCCAAGGCTTTCTCTGTGACAGTCGCGATTTCCATAAAAGGAAATTTGGTGGTGAAAAGCGATTTCCATGAGAAAACACGCGTCTGCCCTGGCCGTAGACGTCTGGAAATGTATAATCTTTGAGAAGCAATGAGATTAACCCGCCAATTATGCCGCTGCCCGTAGACCCATTTAAGTAATCTACGCAAAGTATCACTTTGAAATTCAGATTCCACCGGATGAAGTGTTTACGTGCTCATCCGCGTTATTCCACCCTCGAAATTCCCGAGATATTGACGTTTCTGTTACGTTTACGCGCGTAATAACCTCCTTAATCGTGTTATTATCGTTTGCTGGAATTCGCGAATCTACACCCAATTATCGAGTCACAGTTATATCCGAGTCTCGTCTTTATTAAACTCTCTTGTAGATTCTTTTATTTTCATATTTCCCTGTTACATATTTATCTCGAAGTTTATCGTACACTGTCTTTTCAAAAGAATATCTTAAACTAATCGTATCGTATATTTGATGCAATCGTTATGGAATGATATTTTTAACATGTACATGTCGCGATAGAAATTGTTCCCCTGCTGTTACTTGCGAGTTTTAAATTAGAGATATTGATTTGCAATATGTACCTTTGAATACGTAGCTTTGAATTCAGTTCTTTTAGATCTATACTTTTATTGAGACTTTTTGCAGAACTTTTCTCGACGCAAAATGAAAGACATTTTAATGTTGGAATTTTTTGACAGAATGGTATTTTTAATAGGTGGATTGTTGCAGAATTTGTTGATACTATTCCGTGCAATGTTAACGTTTTGACGTCGGTATGCTGCCGCGTGCACGTAGTCTCACCACCCGCATATTTTTACAGGGTAAATATGTAAATGGAAAATATGGAAACGTTGGAAGAAATAAAAAGAACGTTCTTCCACGTGTGCCATCTGCGACGTTCGAGAAATTCAAGACGTGGATTCGCATCTGGCAAACGTCAATCTGTTAAGATTAAAATCTTCGATTACAATATCTGTACTTTTGTACGCGTTTTTTTTTCAAGACGCTTTTTGTAAAGCGTTTTGTTCAATTGGATCGCATGTTTCTGACGGAGAAAAAACGCAAAATGAAAGATACTTGGAAATTATAACTTTAGGAAGAAAGAACACTTTTGTCAACAACAAGCACGTAATTTGTCGTAAAGCGTAAAATAATAGAGTAGTTTGTTATTTTACGTAATACGATCCTAAAAAGGGCAGAGAAAATTTCGAGACATTTACCGACGACAGCTAAATTACGCGATCGTTCGTTAGATCGAGCGTTCGAAATATTTTTCAACAAAAAGTATTTTTCTTGACCAAGTGGTAGGATTTTTGACTCAAGTCGCGAGTTTTTAACGAATATTTAAATGTACGCGTTTGAGAAAATTGCCAGCCTAAGACGAATGGAACGGAACGTTTGAGTAACAGATTTTATAAACAATGAAACGCTTGCTTTGAAGGAATGGCGCGTTTCCACCTCTGGATGCTACTGGAAGCTTCTCCTTTCATTTCCCTAAAGGTGTCCATCATAAAAAACAAGCATTCTAGTTTCCATTCTTTTTTCACAAACTCCCATCTCAACGATCAAACGCGATCTCAGCTTCAATAGAACTTCCTTCATCAACCATTTACAAACACATCCGATTTTCACAGTCTTTATACTTTGAATCTCTCAGAATCCATAAAAAACAGCTATTTTGCGTCTCTCAGAATTCAGAAGAATAGCTGTAAATATTTCAATAAAATCATAATAAATTCAACACGAGCTTCATCGATTTTATCTGCTGCTCTACCGTAGCTTCATATTTTTTAAGGCTCGCCAAATTGACAATATTTTATTGAAGTTAAATTCGACACGATCCTCGAAGCTTGAAATTGTTTCGAACGTAGCAGAATTGCAGATATCTCGATAGCGTTGAATTTTCCAAGGAATTTAGCATTTTCACGTGCGTTTGATTGATATTGATTTCACGTACGCACAAAGGACACGAAAGTCTCGCGAAACAGAGACAATGGAACTAAAAAATTCGACGAACAGCCGGCACACGAAAACAAAAAAAAGAAGCCTATCAATAAAAGCCTAAACAATAAAAGAAGCCTATAGAAGAAATCATGACGATTATCGTCAGCGAAGAAACCAACGATTTCGTAATCGTGAAGAGTTGGTCGTTCTCAACGACGGCGTAGGACGATTTGGCGAAACACAGTGCCGGCCATATCTTATAAAGAGGTTTCTGGTGTAGCTGTACGACGTTAATATACGTACTTTATCCGACTCCATGGATAAAGTTAAGCCGTGGCGTCGACTCTTTACATCCTTCCATGGGTAAACACGAGAATATTACGCAAGCGTATCTGTTTCCCTGCCTCTCGTTATCTTTCACTGGCTACGATTCTCTCGCCGTCTTTCGTTGCTCGTGATCTTTCACGAAACCGCACGATGAAAGAAGACCGAAGAAAAACGCGTAGTTTCTCGTTGTAGAGGTAAAAATCGCAACGAGAAAATGAAGAAGGAAACGTATATACAGCAGAGTAGGTGGAGATTCGTGGTTGGAGCGTGCTCGGGCAGGTTCCGCGGTTCGAAATAAGGCAAAAATCAAGAATAAGAAAACCGCGTTTGAAGAAGAAACCGTCTTTAGTTTAAATATTCTGTCTGGCATTTGTTCGTTTCTCAAGATATAAGTACATATTTGAGGTGCCTCGTGGATTTTTATCTTTTATGTAAAATTACGTTGTACAGGTATAATGGATAAATATTTACGAAAGCGAAATAAGATTAAATATTTGAAAATTAAAGCACGGGGACAGAGACGGCACAAAGAAAACGATAATCGTGTATTTACAGCACCATGTAACTAATCCAGTATTATTCAGAAATATAAAAGAAAGATCGTGTTTTATTACGAACGTTCTACTTCCACCAACTAACCACCACGAATACGTTAAACCAGGTAAAAGAAGAAAAATGAGAAAGAAAGAGGAAAAGGGAATAAAAATACAAAAGAGGAAGACGAATAAGGGTAGAAAGCCATGGGTGGTCCCCATCGAGAGAGACCGAGATCGTAGGACTTACGTGTGTACGAGACCGGCAAATCGTTCGTTTTTCCATTTAGATGAGGCAAGTAGCTGTTCTCCCTGACACTGGCGTTCGCCTCGGGGGCGTAATCGAACGTAGCCAAAAAACTGCATACGATAAAGCCCTCGATAAAGAGGAGCACGATAGCGTTCCATAGGGTGTTCGTCGTCGTCGCCATCCTTTCCTCCGCCTTCCCTTTACCCTCGCGAGAAAGCTTTTCTTCGCGGGCAACGCTGGTCGCGAAATTACCACGGCACTCTCTGGCACCTAGGGGGTGATTTTTCCTCTTCGTCTAGTCACCTGCCACAGCCACGGTTTAATCATTTCTCGTTTCTATGAATCGAATCTATGAATCGAATCTATGAGTCGAAGCACGATTCCAGCTCGTTCGTTCAACGTCCCTTAGGAGTTATCGTTTCCACGTTATTATATCGAACTATATCTTCTCGGTTTTTAGAGGGTTTGAAGGGTTGATCGGTTGCGAGGATGCTTGATTAGTATAGTATCGGACGATAGGGTAGGTAAGGATTTTTGCATTTCTTTTCTCTCGACGCAGTTCAAGAAGAATCGAATTGCCGAGCTTTTGTAACCTTTTGCACTCTGAATTTTATTTCAATTTCGTTACCAGTAGCTCTCAACGTTTTTAAGTGTTTTATTTGAAATTTACTTTAACCAAAGAATGAGACAATTTAAATAAATAAAGGAAGAAACAAATTCGCTTAAATACCAGTTTTATTCACACTATCGTTGTATTTTGTAATTTTTAAGCGTATGATATATCTCGAAACAATTTTCAGGATGCAATCCTGTTTTTCTTTCGCGCGTTGCACAAGAAATAGGTAGGACTGAAAAAATGTCGAGCGGGACTCGACGAAGGAGCTCCTCAGATAAAAACTGATGTCGATTCACATAGAAGTGCAAAGGGTTAATTCTCCGGCTGTGAGTCACGATTGATCTTCGTCACTTGGATCGCGCGTTTCGATTCAACGTTAAGCTCTTCGAACGACGCGAATCTCTTTTGGACAGGAAGGAAAGTCAGATTCGATAGAATTTCCTTCCTTCGTCGTTCGCGAGTTCTTTAGTTTAGACAAATCTCTTAGTAGACGGCGAATAATACAACGGTAACGCTTAGACGCTACTTTGATAGATTACGCGGAACTTTGGATAGATAGCTGTCACTTCTTTCGCAACGATAAAGTACTTTCCTTTCAGTTAGAACATTTTTAACTCAATAAATCTCCGGACGTATTAATCAAGTTCTTATTCTTTTGCCTCGTAATAAAATACGGTACGATGGTGAAAGAATAAAAAGGAAAAACAAAGGGAAAGAAGAAGCAACAAGACAAAAAGGGGAAGGAACGAAGACACGCGAGCTGTATCGATTTCGTGCAAAAATAAAGAGAAACAAACCTATTGAAATGGTATCCAGCTCTTTTCCCTTCGTTAACGCACGTCAAATTCGCTTAACTGTCGATTCTCGTTGCAAAGGAGGACGTTGGGTAACCGACCACCTCTTCTGTTCACTGTTTATCGGAATTCTATCTGGTAACTCTTACGATACTCGATCTGTAGCGCATCCACGGGGTTCTGGTATGCCACAGTGCATATGCGAGCTACGCGAGAGAACCGCGGTCTTTTAAATAAACCTGATAAAAATCGGTGGCATTTTGTAAAGCAATGAGGGAGTTGAAACCTATGGCCTCTTTCTTTGCTTTCGGTGCGTCACGAATTTGTATCGCCTATCGACTAAACAGTCCAATGAATTCGATTCTAGACGACGCGAAAGAATAACGAGGAAGAAACGCGCGCTCCTTCTGTTTTTATGGAAATTAGATCGCCACGAAGTCTCCAGTGCACATTTTGCTTAACACTAGGTTTACGGGCGTTTCGTATATACTTATCTCTACGGGACCCGTCAAATTGACGTGTAAACGAAAATACGCATTTTTCATTAAAAAATCGATTTATTCAAATTAAGTCTGCAAGGAACAATATTAGGCTTCACATTTAAATAAATTATTAATAAATAAAACGTCTTTTTTTCAAATTATCACTAAAAAAATAACAATAACGTTAACACGACCCGCCAATTTGTCGGATTTTGAACTTCGAAATGAAATATCTCAAAAACCATAGCATTAATTTTAACCATTTTGCATCGTAAATTAATCACTTCATCTAAAGAATTTATGCACAAAATTATTTTTTCCTAGGCTTTCTAATTTTTGAAATCTGTATGTAGTATATCTATCTCTACGAGATCCTTCAAATTGACGGCTTAAGTGATTTCATAAACAATCTGTTTTTCAAAGATAGTGTGCAAAAGTTTCAGTTATCGTAGACATTTCCCATTATTGTCTCCACTTATTGTAAGTATTTACAATAGGATAATTGAATTTGATCACAGTATTTTCTTATTTTGAACAATTCCCCTTTTCTAGCAATCACGAGTAAATTCAAAAAATATAATAAGATATTGGACAAAATGTCAACATCAATGAAGATTATTCTGAGGATACCTCCGAAGAAGATCAGTATGAATTAGGCCAAAGCGAAGCTGACAGTGAAAGCTTTGAATACATCGAAAGTGGAGAGATAGAGGGATCTTCGGATAGTGAAGAGGAATACTTCTTGAAAGTGTGTCGTAACAAGAAAAGGATGCGTATTCTTTTTAGTTCTGACTCCGAGGACGAAAGGACGAGCATTCCAAGCATATCCCAAAATGTAATAGGTGAAATTGAAATTGCAATTGACGGGACATAGTGCATAAAACTGAAAGCAGGCGAATCTAGGGATAGGACGCCCGTTCGTATGATATTCAAGGATATCGCAGGGCCTACTGGCTATGCTAAGAGAAATATTATGTCGGGTCATGTAACTAGTGCTTTCGAATTAATAATTGACAGACACATAATGGAACACGGAAACGATTGCACTAAAACCGAGGCGCATCGAGTTTTGAAAAAGGACTGGACAATCACAGTTGCTGAGTTGCGTAGTTTTCTAGGAATTCTATATACCCGGGGCGCATATGAAGCGAGATAATTGAAAGCCTCCGAAAGATTACAAACAGATAAATTTGCGCTGATATCCGAAATATGGAACAGATTTATAAGTAATAGCCAGGCCTGTTACAAGCCATATGAAAATATCTCAATAGATGAACAATTATTTCCAACGAAAACCTGATGCAGGTTTACGCAATATATACCGAATAAGCCTCATAAATTTGGCATTAAGTTTTGGTTAGCAGTTGACGTCCAAACAAAATATATTTTGAATGGTTTCCCTTATATGGGGAAAGACGAAACTCGATGCTCAAGACAAAAAAGGACAAGATGACATTGTTTTCCTCAAATTTATATAAATCAGAAAACTGCACACTTACTGTGTATAAAAGTAAATCTAAAGTAAAAGTCCTCCTTCTAAGCACCAAACATACAGGTGTACGAATAGAAGATAATTATAAACGTGTTCCAGAAACCATTGCTTTTTACAATAAAACAAAGTATGGTGTTGACAAAATGGCACGCAAATATAGCGTGAAAGCAAGGAGTTTCCGACGGCCCCGTCAAGTCTTTTTCAATATTTTGGATTTGGCAGCGATAAACGCAAGGATACTATATAAAGAGTGTATCAGATCGAAAATATCCAGAAAGGAATTCATATTTTGTTTAGCTGAGGAATTAACTGAAGAAAACAAGCACAACTTTTGCCAAAGATCAGACGCTTCATTTCTGTCACCTTCAGAAGTGCGAAAAAGTTGCCAAGTGGATTATTGCAAAAAAAATAGAAGTGATAATTATTGTTTATATTGCAAAAAGATCGTATGCGGAAAATGCACAAACAATATTCAGTATATTTGCAAAAAATGTGCTCAATAGATATGATTAGCCTCTAGTGTTAATATTATTGTTATTTTTTTAGTGATAATTTAAAAAAAGGACTTTTTATTTATTAATAATTTATTTAAATGTGAAGCCTAATATTGTTCCTTTCAGATTTAATTTGAATAAATCGATTTTTTAAAGAAAAATGCGTACTTTCGTTTACCCGTCAATTTGACGGGTCCCGTAGAGATAGGTATACCACGTACAGATTTCAAAAATTAGAAAGCCTAGGAAAAAATAATTTTGTGTATAAATTCTTTAGATGAAATGATTAATTTACGATGCAAAATGGTTAAAATTGGTGCTATGGTTTTTGAGATATTTCGGTTCAAAGTTCGAATAAATGCACAATGTTTTTTGTTTTATATTAGTTTATTTAATTATGCACGAATATAATAATAGAAATAGAACGAAATGGATCACACCTAATTCGATAAAATAATATAAAACAGAAATTGTTGTTCGTCTATTATCACCTTATGAAACGAAAGAAACGTTTTCGGGCAACCTAATGTGCGAGTTTATGTGTGAGCTTACGTGTCGTTCGATACATCTTGGTATATTTGTAATTTGTAGTTTCAGTTTGGTGAGACGACGTTTTTGCTAGCAATTGGTAGAATTGAAACGTTGGTAAATGAGCTCTATTTTGTATAGTTGAAGCAATATTATTAATGAGATTAAGGAGAGCGACTGCGTAGAGCATTGTATACTTTAGCCGACGCTTGTATCGAGATTATTAAAGTTCTGCAAGTAAGTTAGTCGAGTCAAGTAACTGTACTTAGTTAAGGAATAATACAGTTCGATTATAAAAGCAAATTTCTCAGAAGAAAATTGTATAGATCGCAAGTCAGTTGGTCATACTATTGAAGGCGAAACCAACATATTAGTGTAGCGGCACTCGACAGCAAACTTCCCAACGGTTTCTGTCCCGTGCCTCGCTACACAAGGACTCTACCTTGCGAACAGATGATTGCCAGATATCGATACACTCTCTCCGAATATTTACAGCGAGCCTAAGGACCCGCTATAAATCTTAGGATCCATGCAGCTAAGATTCTCTAAAGGAACAAATAGTCTTTGTCTCAATAGTCCCTACACATACCACCCACTACGGAAATCTGCTTTTCCTCACGTACAACGCTCCTCGCTAGCAACTTTCTCTCAAGGGCAGTTGTCATCTCTTTCCAACCACCAACTCACGATTTAGCCAATTAACAGCGACGTCCATTTCCCTCACTCTCTGAACTAACGCTTTTCTTAACGAATCCGATGATTCCGTATCCTTAGACACACCCAAGCACAGTTTTCCTAAGGAGCATCATCGCGACACAAATTCATTCTGTTCTGTTCTATCGCGAGTCGTGAGGCAAGTTGGAAGACGCCGATAGCGAATCGGAATCCCTCGACATCTGTGCAATCATCTCGACTCGAACTACCGCGTAAAGTATCGCGCCGAGGCTTGAACTTGTAATCTCGAACCGATATCTGTACTGTGCTTTCGGCGCGCTAGTGTATACCACAGACATAAGCAAAGAAATTGTTATTGTTAACGACACGAGTGATTCTTGTAGACCTATCACGTCCATCACCTCAAACTGGTGACCCTGACGTGATTTTTTTTAGTGTAAGAGGCGACAGTGATAGACTAGTCGCGGTGTGAACTGTAGTGTCCGCAAATCACACTATGGAAAAGGAGAGCAAACCAACTCCAGCCGGCGCTTCGTTGCGCGTGCCGCCATTTATGCCTACGAAGGCCGGGCTCTGGTTTTCGATCCTAGAGATGTATTTCGGCGTAGCCGGCATTAGCCACGAGGGCGAAAAAGCCGTAGCCCTCATGGGATTCCTCGACCCACAATACCTCGCAAAGATAGAGGATGCCGTGACCAACCTCCCCCCCACCGGCCAGTACGAGAAACTGAAAAGTGAGCTAATCCGCGTCCTGACAGAATCGGAAAGCCCTCACAGTTTTACAATGACCTAAAGAAACTAGCCAACCCGCTCGCGTCCGACGAGTTCATCCTAAACCTGTGGAGGAACCGCCTCCCAGACCGTATCAGGGAAGTCCTGGCTACAGTTGACGATACGAGCATAGAAAAGCTGACCAGGACCGCGGATAGAATCGACAATGCGTACGACTGCCATGGCCACCGCGCATAGGGTAGGCGCAGTCGCCGAGCCATCATACGAAGATAAAACCGACGCACTGGCTGCCGCGTTAACCAGCAGGGTGCCAGACGGAATGAAGGCTATGAGGAATCGACAGACATCGTCGACCACGAATACGCTCGAATTCTCTCACCCGACCCCGCCGCCATTCGCGTTCGTGAGATAACCCGCGCCAGGACGGAATGTGCTTCTATCATGCAAGGTTTGGCGATCGCGCCAGGAAATGTAACGCCCCTTTTAAGTGGAAGTCGGGAAACGACACCAGCCGTCCGTAAAAGCGGCAAACGACAACGGCTTGGGATCTCGCCGCATCATTATTTTGGACCAGAGAACGAAGACTTCGTTCTTAGTTGACACCGGTGCTGATATCAGTGTTTATCCCCGAAGCAGGCTATCCACGGACGTAAAGAAAACAGCGTATGAACTATTCGCTGCCAATGGGACGCGCATCGCAACGTACGGCACTTTAGCGATGGAGCTAAACCTGTCCCTACGCAGAGCATTCAGGTGGAACTTTACGGTAGCCGATGTGCAAACCCCCATCATCGGCATGGACTTTTGCTAAGCCATTACGGGTTGCTCGTGGACGCGCGAAACAAAAGCCTCACCGACACGGCAACCCGAATGTCATCGAGGGGATACACCGACACGACAGACGAAGTGTCCGTTAAGACCATTATCGGCGAATCACCATATCACCAATTCCTGGCAGAATTCCCGGACCTCACCCGCCCACCGATTTTTGGAAAAGAGAAGACTCGACACGGTGTGGTACACCACATCGAAACCACGCCTGGCCCGCCGGTCTACAACAAACCCCGCCGTCTTGCACCTGATCGACTTAAACAGGTAAAGGAGGAATTCGAGCTCATGATCGAGCAGGGCGTGATGCGACCATGCGGCGACTACCGTGCGTTGAACGCCCGCACCGTACCCGACAGATACTCACCGCCACATATCGAAGACTTCGCGCATCATCTGCACGGTAAGTGTATCTTCTCAAAGATCGATCTCGTCCGCGCGTACCATCAAATTCCGATTGCGCCCGAGGACATCGAAAAAACCGCGATAGCAACACCGTTCGGTCTTTTCGAAGCAACAAACATGATGTTTGGACTTCGGAACGCCGCGCAAACATGTCAGCGATTCGTCGACGAAATCACACGCGGGCTCGATTTCGTCTACGCGTACATCGATGATTTTCTTATAGCATCGGACGGCGAAGGTCAACATCGCGAACATTTGAAAATTCTGTTCAACCGCCTCAATAATTACGGCGTCGTGATAAACCCCACGAAATGCGAATTCGGCGTGCACGAAATTACTTTCCTCGGATACTCGGTAAACTCCGACGGAATTAAACCGCCGCCCGAACGCGTCGAAGCGATTATAAAATTGTCGAAACCCGCGAACGCTAAGCAGCTACGTAGGTATGATAAACTTCTACCGACGTTTTATATCGGGGGCCGCAAAAACACTCAAACCGCTCAATGATTTGTTAAAAGGTGCGAAAAAGGGCAACGCGCCCATAGAGTGGTCGGAACAGTCGGAAAACAGCTTTCGCGAATCGCAACGTGCTCTCGCGGATGCCACGATGCTGGCGCATCCGATACCAGGTGCGCCTATCAGCCTCTCGGTAGATGCGTCCGACTACGCAGTGGGAGCGGTATTACAACAACACGCGAATAGCGAATTGCAACCACTAGGATTCGCAACAAAATCTTTGACCCTCGCTCAGCAAAAATATCGATCGCGAACTACTCGCAATATACACCGCAGTCAAACACTTTCGACGCGCTTTAGAAGGCAGAAACTTCGTAATATATATCGACCACAAACCTCTTACCTACGCGTTCAGACAAAAATTAGAAAAATGTTCGCCGCGATAATTTCAATATCTAGACTACATCGAACAATTCAGCACCGATATACGTTACATAAAGGGGCTAGATAACAACGTAGCCGACGCTCTGTCACGCATCGAAGCGATAGGGAAGGCCGTGGATCATCAAACTCTCGCCGCCGCGCAAGAAAACGATAACGAACTAAGCGACATTGTTAACACCGGTACAACCGCGTTACGCTTAAAGAAGATACGCTTTTCTGATCACGACGCAGAAATATACTGCGACGTATCAGTCGACATTGTAAGACCGTACGTACCGAAATCCTCGCGGCGCGACGTATTTAATTCGCTCCACGGACTTTCCTATCCAGGGATACGTGCCACGCAAAAATTAGTGATGTCGCGTTTCATTTGACCGTCCGTAAATAAAGATTGCCGGACTTGGGCACGACAAAGTATCCCGTGTCAACGATGCAAGATCACCAGGCACGTATCCTCACCCGTCGAAACGTTCGAAACTTCAGCAGGTCGGTTCGAGCACATACACATAGATATTATCGCTATGCAATATTCACAAGGCTACCGATATTGTCTAACGTGTATCGACCGTTTCTCGCGTTGGCCTGAAGCCATTCCCATCGCCGACATGGAAGCGACAACCGGTTGCCTCAGCCCTCCTTTCTACATGGATAGCTCGTTTTGGCGTTCCTGCAAAAATAACGACCGATCAAGGACGCCAATTCGAATCAAACTTATTTAACGTACTGTGCCGGTTGCTCGGCATTAATTATCTACGCACGACAGCCTATCACCCCGCGTCCAACGGGATGGTAGAGCGTTTACATCGGCAATTAAAAGCAGCAATAAAATGTCACAATACGAGCAACTGGGTAGAAATCCTACCAATTGTTTTACTTGGCATAAGAACAGCTATCAAGGAGGACCTGAACGCGACGGCCGCTGAAATGGTTTACGGCACCGGCATACGATTGCCGACAGAATTTTTCGCACCGACAAAGCAACAGCCCAACTCGGAATTCGCGAACCGTTTAAAGGAGCGAATTGAGAAAATCAGGCCTCGTTCGATTACGCGACACGGCGACAAAAAAACTTTCGTGTTCCGCGAGCTCGAAACATCACCATACGTATTCGTACGCCACGACGCGAGCGGTGGCCCGTTACAACCGCCTTACGACGGACCTTATCAGGTTATACAGCGTGGAACAAAGACCTTCACCGTCAAAATAAACAATAAAAACGTAATAGTCTCCATAGATCGTTTGAAACCCGCTTTTATCGTATCAGACGACATTGAACAACAGCAACTAGAAACCAGCGCAGAAACCCTCGTTACGTTTATACCGCGTAAAACCACAACTACGCAAAAATGCCGAGCAGGCACAGCAAAGCGAAGATGACTCAGGAGTTCATCACACCACGCGCGCGGGCAGGAAAGTTCGCTTTCCTGATCGTTTTCAGGCGGGTCTGCGATAAGGTAATATCATAGGTCATAACTACTTGCGAGATGTAAGAAAAAAGATAAACGTTGTCACTGGTAAGGGGGTACTGTAGCGGCACTCGACAGCAAACTTCCCAACGGTTTCTGTCCCGTGCCTCGCTACACAAGGACTCTACCTTGCGAACAGATGATTGCCAGATATCGATACACTCTCTCCGAATATTTACAGCGAGCCTAAGGACCCGCTATAAATCTTAGGATCCATGCAGCTAAGATTCTCTAAAGGAACAAATAGTCTTTGTCTCAATAGTCCCTACACATACCACCCACTACGGAAATCTGCTTTTCCTCACGTACAACGCTCCTCGCTAGCAACTTTCTCTCAAGGGCAGTTGTCATCTCTTTCCAACCACCAACTCACGATTTAGCCAATTAACAGCGACGTCCATTTCCCTCACTCTCTGAACTAACGCTTTTCTTAACGAATCCGATGATTCCGTATCCTTAGACACACCCAAGCACAGTTTTCCTAAGGAGCATCATCGCGACACAAATTCATTCTGTTCTGTTCTATCGCGAGTCGCGAGGCAAGTTGGAAGACGCCGATAGCGAATCGGAATCCCTCGACATCTGTGCAATCATCTCGACTCGAACTACCGCGTAAAGTATCGCGCCGAGCTTGAACTTGTAATCTCGAACCGATATCCCATCACGGACCGATTGTCCCATCACGCACGTGTCCCGTACCCGCATGTGGCCAGGGCCACGTAAGCCTTTTCTATGAAACTATTCGATCGAAGGACCGACGATACATTGATGGGCCTGCCGGTACCTTGGCTCTCTCGCGACAATGTTTATGGCTACCCACAGTGAAAGATGAAATATACAAGTTCAGAAACGGGTATAATGTAAGAGTTAACAACCACCAACATCCATTAGCTAACCAACTATTCGACACGACGGATCAGATCCGCAGACTAAAAAGACAATACCCTTTAGATTGAAACATTAGATTCAACTAGAATCAAACATACTATAAACTATTATAATCCAAGTTACAGTAGCACGTCAAAAGAATTTACTTATAATTCTTAATGAGAGTTGATTATAAATAGTCAACCAAATAAAAAAAGAAAACAAAAATGTTTATGGTTCATTCGATATCTCTTAGGCCTTTCGTCCTCGATACTACAGTTCTATGAGATCATTTATAAATTATACAAATCGGAAGTTTACAGATCGTTCTATTTAACGTAAAGTTATAAAATTGTAAAAGAGAAGTTTGCGATCCGCAATATTCGAGCTATAGATTGTGTTATATTTTGAGCTTGTTCTTCCGTCTTCAAAGTAATTATTCGTTGATTTTCTTGACGCAATATGTACCAATTCTTTAAACTAGTAGAATTTGGTTTCAATAGAAATAGCCTCGTTATATAACGCACAAAGATTACCGTGGCTGATTACGTGTTTTTCAAAAGAAAATACTTTTCACTCTATCTTGTAAAGTTATCGGTATGTAACTGTTTCTTACTCTAGATTCCGAAATATTAATGTAACTTTTATTATTTACGGGCAAAGAAAAATCTAATTATAAGACTAAACGGTACTGGTGAACACCTAAACTCGCGTTTTACGCGTTTCGCTGCGCGTGAAAGCAGATCCTGGAAAGTTCTCGCCAGTTACTATCGTTCTTCGCCGGATAATGCCCGGCTTAACTTCCGGCTGTGCTTACGTTTTGATACCCAGCCCCCAATTAAACGGTCTCTACTACGATCCTAGTCTCGCAAATTCTATTATCTCGCAGCGCGAGTTGCCTCTGCTACCATTTTCACGAGTTTCATATGTTGCGAATATTTCCGGTTAGAACGTGTTTTACATGTTGTTTTCTTTTATATTTTCTTCTTATATCCGTTAGACCGGACTGGCGGAGAGATCGGTGTGAAACAATTTTCGTGAACTTTGTTGAAATTATTGTGTGATATCTTTTGCTGTTTAGCGCAAGTTAATTGTTTTTATTATCTTTTTAATCGCAACTGCTTTCTCTTTATTTCGAATCTCAGCGTTCCTTCTAAACGAAGACACATTGGAAATTTCAAGACAAATTGCAATTAATAAACTACTTAATTTACGCATAACTATCAGAAACAAATTCACGCGATAAATTGTTTTATACGCCATCGTTTTTATTATCATCACGAAGTAAGCACATATGTGGAGCTCTATATTTAGATGGAGAATATTTCCACGACCTCGACGTTAATTAAATTATTTCAATAAAATCCAAATTTCAATTTCCAAGTCTCTCTTCATCGGTTGGTTTTGATCTCGCTCGAAAATTCATCGCGTTTTATATCTTCAATGAAATTATTCACGGCGACATTAGCTATGAAATCAACGTGGCATTATTCAAATTCTCCAGGCGACAAAGTAAATGAACGAATTCATGCGGATTATTCGAGCCGACCTCGAATAAACGTTCGGTCAGAGTCAAAGAGTAAATTAAATTAACAGAGCTCGCGAAAGAGTATGACCGGAATGGATTTATTATTAGGCGGACGACCATTTTCGTCTGTCGACGTCGAAATTCTGCGACGCGTTAGTCGAATTTTTTAGATTTGCAGGAAACGATCACGCGAGTTAATATTGTTTCAAGCGAAGAATTATTATACGGGAATATGTTATCAATTATTTTCATACAGTTTAGATAATCCAGATTTCACGTATAGACGGAGCAGATCCCAACAACAGAACCTTATTTCTTTTAAGCTCAAGGTTGCCCGTTCTCTTTTTAAACGACGTTATAAACTCTTGTTTACGATTAAATTCATATACTCGTTGGTGCCTTTTTTATTTAAAACATTGTATGCGGATATTTGCGATCGTGCATAATTATTTTGTAAATAACGAAAATGAGAAAGAACTCGAGAGCCATTTCAAACATCACGTAGTTTCTTTTTTCTTAATAAAAAAGCAGATTTAACAGGATAGTACTTGCATTTCAGCTTTCATAATTTCTTAATAATTATACAGAAACTAATCAGAAACTTCTGCGTTATAAATCAAAGAACACGAAAACTGCATATAAAACCGAGATCAGCATTTTTATGAAAGAAGATCGTATGCTACGGGGCCGGTAACATAATTTTAACACTTTGCATATTCCCTGTTTGCTAAAGTATAGCGTATACAGGTGGAGGAGCCATAAACCCCGAACTTATTACAAGCTAGACTTTAAAGTCGAGGCTGAGGTTCGTTCTCATTAAGGCAAAGACAGAGCTCTCCGGGATTCGTTTCTCACGGGGCGAATATAAATATGGAATTAAGTAAATTCGTTCGGATACTTACTCGGATAAATTTGTAACGGGTTCGTATCCGGTTTCTTGACATGCTTCCAGCCGTGGTCGCCTGAAAGTTTAATTACTCCTTCAGTTATATGCACGCCACGACGTCGTGGAAATTTTATGAATATCCACCGGATCCATGCCGCAGGACATCTTTCTTTTCTCGTTACTTTCCCTTGGTCGGGAAACGACGGAAACGTTCTTCGTTTTTCCTTCTTTGATGCTCTTCGAATATTGCTCGAGATACGTAGCTCAAGGTGGTCTACGTTAACGTTGCCAGAGGATAACGATGCTTCAAAGAGAAGTTACTTTAACGATCTTCAGAACAGTATATTTCTCGTGACACTTTGATTTAGACTGATGGAACGCGAATTGTACGATATTCGAAGTACAAGTTCCATTTATATTTCGATTCGTCGTTCGACTGTAGATATTTATGGAAATTCGATCTATTTATTTTTTGCGATTGTGACCGAAAAAGAAAATAGGTCCGGTAATTTAGAATTGTATACGAGATGTACGAAACAATATTCAAGGAAAATACGACGCAAAGATCGTTTCTTTCTCAATTTATCGCGACGCGACACGGTGCAACTTTATTCGCGGCAGAGTAAAGAAATAAAAAGAAGAAAAGTAAAGAGAAACAGAGACGAGGGTGAGTAATTGTTTGCTTGCTGGATCTTGTTCGTTTGTCTTTTCCTTTCTTCGTTTGATTTCACTCGGTGTATCTTGTAATTTGCCTAGAGATAATGGTAGATTGATGGTAAGGGAGGAAGGAAGAAGCGACAGTTTCTTCGTCTCGGGATGCTTTCTTTTTTCCTTCACCGAGACAAAATTAGACAGATAAAGGAAACGTGTACCACTGTTTATATTTAATTAGCTTCTATACGCTTACAAAGGAAAGTCATTGCACTGGAAGTATCAAATTTTTGCCTATGTAAATGATAAAAAGTGGTAATTGTAACCCTTTGCGATACAATGGTTCTGCAGTTTTACGATCAATTTGCCACCAACAAAATACGCTATTCCATAAAATCAATAAAAGTAACGTTCCGCGTTACCTCTTGTTACGTTTTACAAAATTTTCTACGTTATTTAACCTCGCCAACTTTTATCGATTTCTTTACGTTTAATCACTACGTTTCGATCATTACGGAAAAAAAGTTTCGTAAAGGAACAAACAAAATTATTCAAATTCCATCTGTACCATCAATTCCATTAACATTTACGAACGTCATGTGTTAGAAAAACCAGGTTATTCGCATTTATTTACGTATTTTCGTCGTTGCACAAGATTTATTCGCGTCGTAATCATTGGATCGTAAAGAGAATCACGGATGAAAATTTTCCAAAATTAATGTACAATGACCGTGTATGTTTTTCGACGCGACGTCACGAGATACATATTCAACGATAATAACGGCGTGCTGGCCGTTGTGATAAGTTATATCGTCGAGTATAACTCGTCGCTCGTATGCACTCTCTTATGGAACTCATACAGACCTGACTGTCCGTGTTTTTTTAGCGAATTAGCGTCCGCCTCGGGACCGTACGTTATCAACGCGCCCATTAGGACGATTAGGATGACTTGGACGAAGAACAACTGGCATACTTGTTGCTTTCCACTCACTGAGTACATTGCCTAATAAAAGAAGCAAGGATTTAGCGGAAACTGGATAAATGTTTATTAACATTAGCTTTAACAACCGGCCACGTCTTAAGACGTCTTTCGCAAGCTGAACGTTATTGGCCGGGTACGTGTCTAAGCATTTTTTAAATCTGACCTTTGTTTATGAACAAATGCACCATCGTTAAAGCGATTAATGTTATTTACCGTAGATCGTTTAGCTACGCGAAACAAGCAATATTTGCTATTATTATCAGACCGTGAATATCTATGTAACTTCGATACAGGAAATTTAATTCAATTAAAATCTGTTATTTATTTATTTCACTTTAGATATTTTATGTAACTTTGTATACCATATTTTTCATTTGTTCGTTTGTTACGTTGCGTTCGAGTATGTTCCTGTATCCTTAAATTCGTCATAAGTGCATAAACATTTTACAGTCCCGTTATCATACGTAGAGCTGAGAATGTAAACGGTGTAGGTTGCGTTGCTACATAAAATAGTGTTCTGCGTTTATTATTATGAAGCATTTATTACATTTCTTCGAGTCGAGAAATCATTTCCTATAAGACACACGGTATTACGGATGTGGCAAATGTAGAGGGATTGTATGAAGGTAAATTAAATGATTGAAGGTATGAAAGTAAATTAAATGATTGAAGGTATGAAGGTAATTAAATGAGAGAGAAAGAGAGAGAAGAGAGATAGGATGCAAGAGTAGTATGATTGCGAAGGATTGCAGGATAGTTCCGGACATAATTCACGAATAATAATATGATTAATGATTAATTATTACAATTATATCTAATACGATGGCAGACACGTTGCTAACCGACTGCAAGTACATTTTTAACTACCCGTTCGTGAAGATATTTACAGCTTCGTACTATACCTTTTTAAAATCCATCTTTCCAACAGAGTTCTACTTCAAACAAATGTCATATTATTAATCCGCTCAATCATTCAAACGAATCATTTGATGATTCAATATTGCGATCATATTACACATTCTGTTTATCAGTTATAATGTAATATCGAAGTTTCGATACAAGACAGCAAATACGTTCCATAAACATATTTACATTATTATATTACGACCAAATTTATTAGCAAATGCAGATATAAACAGAAATTCTAATAAGCAAATGCAATATCCTCGACAATCTCAAACTATTACACGCATCATAGCTGTACATGCAATAACAGATCGAAATTTTCTCATAATCTGTTCATAAATATCTTCTGGGAATATACAACGATTCGTGAGATTGTACATATTTGGCGTTATAAATATAAAATGTTCGTCGTTTAGGATGAAAAAAAAGGAAATAATGCTTGCAATTATCCGAAGGTTTAAGCAGAAAAATCGCAAGCGCGTTACGATAGAAAACTCGATAATTCGTTAATCGTTTACAGAGATAATATTTGTAAGGCAAATTGCGTGCACGCAAGCGATGCAGACAGATATTGCTCGGTTTAATAATATCGTATGACGTTAAAGCTGAAATTTCAATCGCGTCGCCCCCAGTTATGTCACTCTCTATTTGTTTTTCGTTTTATCTTTCGATGTTGATTTTCTGCCGATAATTGCAAGCGGGAAACGCGCAACCAGCAAGAATGAAATTAATGAACCCCATACGTACACGCAGATGTTATTTCAGCGAGGATTTCGCCCTGTTTCAGGTTTTTTGCCTCTGAGCTAAAATACAGCTATTCGAGCCGATCAAATTTCTACGTTTTAGGGTTCGATCCTGAACTTTGCACGGAATAACCAAACTCGGCGCGTATTATAAGATTATACTATTAATCGTTGATGCAATAATGGAAGAACGAGGAAATGATTTGTATTAGATCGTCCGAAAACGTTTCTTTCGTTTTATAAGGAAATATTAGATGCATAATATTTTCTGTTTTATATTATTTTATCGAATTACGTATGATCCATTTTGTCCTATCAAAATAAGGATCACAACGTTCGACAGATTAGGTTTCATGTTTGTATAAAGATGTATCGTTGTAAAGGACGTGTCTGTAAAAGAAAGACACTTTTGGGACAATTTAATATTTTAGGTTTAGCGAGAAAAAATATCGAGAACAAGGAAATGAT
The DNA here is from genome assembly GCF_910591885.1 of Bombus terrestris. Taxonomy (NCBI): domain Eukaryota; kingdom Metazoa; phylum Arthropoda; class Insecta; order Hymenoptera; family Apidae; genus Bombus; species Bombus terrestris. The sequence continues at coordinate 16,990,249 of NC_063277.1, read as the reverse complement.
TGCTATGATGGCTATATGATATTTTATCGTATAATTGTTGTTTATTTCACTCATCGACTCCAATACTCGTATTTTGCTCTATATGGAGGAAATCGTAAACGAAAATTCGTCGACTTTTCGATTTCGAAATCGTTTGACGAATCATCTGTTAGTCAAAGAGGACGAGTTAACTCGATCCTTGAATTACTTGTTCTTTTGGATATCTCGCGATGAAGATAACTTGTTAATTTAAATTCTCTTAAGAAGAAGGGTTTTCCGCGAAGAAACTTCGTTCCACTTTTATCACGTAATTTTACACGTAATATCACGTTGTGCACATGCTTGGAAAAAGACTGATTAACGAAGAAGAAATCGATCAAAAGCTGCGATCATGCACCGAAGCAATTCGTATCTAAATTTCCCGATGGCACCGTCGTTCGCGGCAACATCGTTGAGGAAATATTTTTACCATTTTGATTTAGACAGCTTTGTAACTTGCGGCCGGTTGTAGAAAGCTCGTTTCACCCTTCACTGGCCGTCGATCAATTCATAGTTCTCGCCTGACGCGGCAGATTTTTTATTGTTTCGCAATTCCGTTTCGCCAAGAACAACTGTTCGTCTAAATGGAGCAGATCGTGTTCCCCGATGAGGCTATCTTAATTCGAATGACGTAAAAGAATAACTGTGCCGGGGCAAAGATCGATACAACGATGACTGTAAACGACGTAACGATGATCGTTGGGCGCGTGCGTTGAAAAGGATTCTTTGGTCGTTCGAATAAATTCTTGTCTTTCGAGCTTGTGAATTCTCTGAACGGTTTGGGGAAAGGATAGATATCGCAATTTCGCGTTACATTATTTAAGGTTTATATTTTATATCACAATAATTTTATAATACTTAATATTCTATAATACAACGCTATAGTCAATTTTATCAAGTTCCAAATTAAAAAAAAAAAGAAATAAAAATTAAGGTAAATATCTATCGATTTATTTTTGTTCACTCTCTTTATTTGGCAAGAATACAACCTAACACAGTCGCAAAAAGAAGTTCCAATTAAGATTTGCTCTTGGAATAAAACTATTTATTTCAAAACAAATTACAGCTCTATCGATACAATTTGTCCCGAAACGACGCTTATTACTGTAATAACCTAAAAATACATTGGTTTGGTATCGGTAACCCATGAAAACCTATTTCCCAATAAACACACGAACGATAGTTTCGTGATATACCAAGCGGTTTGTAGAAGAATCACACACAGAGGGTCAAAAGTATCTGTCGTGAAATCAACGATTCTCGGCCAATATATCGGTTCGTTCCCAATATTGTTTCTACGTTTCTACGATGGACAATCCAATTGCAACACAATTGATCCTGATTGACCTCGTCGTCTAAATTTCCCCAACGGATATACGCCATTCCCTTAATGACGACACGTTTGACGCGCGAACAGTGTCGCGAAGCTAACGTATGGCGTTTTTCAACGGAAGCGATCCGTTCGACAGAAACGTTATTATCCAGTCTTGCCCGGTGTTAATCGATTTCTCGTATAGTTCAGTGGGAAAGGGTCGTTGAAAACGTTCATGCCTAATATTTCATCGTAGGGCGTTTGGCCGGCGAACGATTTCTCGAACGCGTTGTTCGTGCCGTGTACTAGCAGTTCCAGTGATTAATTAACGCGAAATGAGTAGTGGAATTAGTGTTAATTCTCCTTTAAGTCGCGTAACACTGAAATTTGATCGAATTAAATCTTAGTTGGAATTGAACTGCGAGTGTTTCTGCGGATTCAAATACTTTGGAAAAATCTGGAAATTTCATATTTCAAAAAAGTAGAGTATCGTAGAACTTGCTATTAAATTCTTTCTGCAAAGATTCTTGAATTTTAATTTACTTTATTCTTTTCCTGCCAACCTTTTTCACGTTTCTCTGTTTTAAATTGCACGATATTGTTTTCGTTCGGCGAGCAAACAATCGATAACACGGAAAGTCAATCGGCTATTGTTATTACTTGTTATTACTCGATTAACTCGTAACCGCAAACTAACGTTCGATTGTTCGTCGACGATTCGAGAGGTGGTTTCTCGTCGACGATGCAAAAAGTGTCACGCGAGCGTCAAACGAAATACCAATCGAATGTATTAGGAATGAAGTCGTGATTGAACGATCCTATGTGAACAATTTCATACGGAATAACGAAAAGAGATGATAGATTTCTTTGTAATTTTCTGAAAACAACACGATGATTTAACTCGTCGCGATCGAATATTTTGTAATTAAAAACTAGCGTATCTCGTTTATTTAATTTTTGTAACGTAACGGTAAATGAACTGAACGATAATAATTATAATTTTGTAGAAATAATTTTTAATTGATGATATTCTAATCGATCGATTAATTTTAACTGTTCTTCCAACTGCCCAATTTTTTAATTTCCTTATTTAATAAATTTTTTTAATCGTCAAACACTTAGAGCTTCGTCGCTCGTTGTTCGTTCGATAATATCACGTTTAATCAATTTCTCTGTATTATTTTATTGCTCAAGCCCTAATGGGTTAAAACAAGGACAAAAGAAGATATCGCGAGCTATTTTTATTAAAAGTATAATAAGAACTTCTATCGTTTGAATTCTCATTATTTAAATGCTTTTATTGTATAGAAGATTTTAATGGCGCTCAGAAGCTAAACGTTAGATATTGTCCTCCTTCAATCGTTCGTACAATGCGGAGAAAGCAAACAAAAAAATAAATAGAGAGAAAAGAAAAATATCGATATCTGTATGCGAGGAAGCTCTCGAATTCAATGGAAAATCGACTAGAAAGGCTGAAAAACTTGCGTGATTCCGGCCAGCCGGAAAAATATGGTACTCGTAACTCAAACCTTTACCCAAAACATTCTTTTTTCCCTTGTTATTGCCATTTTGCTTTCTCTCTTTTGTTGTTCCTTTCTTTTTAAATCGCATAAAAATCAATACCCGACGAAAACAGGTATTACGTTGCTGTATGTTGTCGAATAGAATAGAGGAACTCGCCAACTCTTGATTAAATTGACTCCCCTTTTCTAAAAATTACTTTTTCCTATCTTTTATATTTTTTTACAACATGCTACAAAAAATTCCACGCCTAGAAAGCATGAAAAAAATGTTATTCTATCTGTCTACCCCTCCAGAGATATTTTTTCCCTAAGTCCATGAAACGCGTTGATATTTCAAAGATATTCAGTATCGAAATTAGCGTTGGAGGTACTAGTATCGATGGAAAACCAAATTTCCTTTGTCGATTCGCATAACAAACGAATGCCTGAATATCGGAGAACCAAGCCAATCCCTTTATCCTAATCAGCGTTAAAAACAATTCTTTGTTAACAGTAGAATTCTATTAACGACCGAAATAAAAAATTTGTATCAAATAAAAATGAAAAGCACACGATAAAATATAAGATGGAAAAGAGGAAAACAAACTATTATCCGTATACTCTACAAAAAAATCTCTTCGAAATCATTCGATTGTTCTGACTACTCTGTTAGTTCTATCGTTAATTCCATCCTTATTTACAAATTTCTCAAATTAATTGTTCTTTCGCGTTCTTTAAATACTGCAGCAGGTACTTCAAGGATATTCGATACGAAAATTAGTATCAAAGGAACCAACACCGAAGAAACACAAAATTACCTGTGTTCCTCGTTTTGCATAGCGAATATCTGCTAACACGTGGAAGAAACAAGCCAATCCCTTTGTCTCAATCGTCGTTCCTTTATGGCGAAAGGAGGGCAGGGCTTGATTTGTGAGCGACACAATTATTTCCACGCGGAAAACTCTGCCAGTGGAATGGGTTTCCGATGGAAACAGAAGCAAATCACGGCTGCAGACACTGCAGAGGATTATACGGAAGCTGCTTTCATAAATTATGCGATTTATCTTAGAGCTCGCGGATGCTTTTTTAGAATAACGATGAGCTCGAGTAACTAGCATCCGCCGCCCTTCTTTCTTCATTTTTTCGCCTCTATTTTTCGCCTCTAGTTTCGTGTCTTCGCAAGGGTTGGGTAAGGTACACGAAAATCAATTTGCTTCTCTACGAACCTCTCGGCTCACACAAGATATTTCCTTGACCGCACAACAAAGAAATCGAATTTCCTTTTTATTGAACGACCACACGGACTCGTTTAAATCATTCGATTTACCGTCATCCCCCTTCTTCTTCTCGTCACTTTCGCGTATTACGCCGTTGATTATTTGTATTTATCTAAATCAATTTGCTTTATCTTTGCCGGTAAGAAACTTTTACAACGAAAATTGCTAAATCATTTGGTAAGATATTTGAAGATTATTTGAAACGGTGTGGCATATTATAACAGACACTATGATACTACGATAGGCTATGATACACTTTACAATCGCCATAAAGCATGATCCTAAAGAGTTGAAAATTTCATTGCAGAAATAGAATACAGAAGGCTACGAAAGAAATTGCATTTTAATCCTGTTCCTTGTCTGTCAAAAAAACATTTACAACGCTTAATTTCCTTTTATGGGGTGTTTCGTATAGCTACCTTGTTCCAAATACCTTCTCATTAATGTAACTAACGACAAAGTAAATCTCAATTTAGAGGAAAAAAATTTAGCCTGAAATTTACCTTGAAAAATCTACGATACGCAACAGACTGAGAACAAAATACACAGTAATCTGCCTTTATTCGGTCATTAACTTATCCGGTCAATCGTTCTCTACGTTTAATCAAATAAACCTCTTCTACCAAACATCCAAACTACCGATCGGTTCTTTCGTTATCCACTTTGTTTCTACCCTTTCGACCAAACCGTCAAATCCACGTTGTCCAATGTAATCGATAGATTGCGGGCTTTTCTGCATATTTACATTAACGGACGCAGTTAAAGAAATAGAATTTAAATAGAAATAAATGGAAGTTAAACTTTATAACATTCTTATTTCCCCTTTCATTCTTTACACTCTCCACGTTTTAGCACAATCAAATTTCTCATAAACGCATCAACACCCGCAGTCTATTAATCTCGAACCTCGAGTCGGTTCGTCAGGGAATCTCCGCCGATCTTCCCTAGACACAGAAAAGAAAAGAAGACACGATTTCCGCGCACAAAACAGCACAAAACATGACAGTAATCCAACAAGAACGTACAACATGTTTATATAAACTACGTGAATTAGCGATAATTGGTCCTTTTACATAATTCTGCGTGGATGGCCATGCGGAGGCAGTTTAGTTCTCCAGAAATAGGCGGGTAGCAAGGATCCCACGACGTTGCGTTGAATTTCTCAAAGTTGAAGCTATGAATGCTAGATGCACTCGAGTTTATACGTTTTTGGGGATTCTTTGAATCGTATTCGACGACCGATCGTTCAATGATAAATTAATTGACTAATCGCTCTTCCACCTAACGATTTCCTTATTATATTATTTCTATATTATTTCTTTTGCTATATTATTTCTTTTGCTTTTCTTTCTTGTGAAGCTCGCGTTCGCTCCGGATCGTTAATGCAGCTTTCATCTCTGTAAACAGGAGATGATGAAACTTTCGAAACGAAATATTTAACGTCTTTTGAATCTTCCTTATTTAACCTTCTTTAGAATTTTTCTTCTCTTATCTGTAACTTTGTACGCTTATATTATATTTATTATGTTTTATTACAGTAATATCACGAGATTTACTTTGCATGCGAGTTCATGTAATTTCTTTTATTATGTTTGTTATTCTTTACGTAAGTTGAAAGTTTCTTGAAATAATACGCGGTTTTTACGGCAGAATTATTTCCCTTTGCCCCGAACGTACTTTATTAACATCGTACATGCATTTCCCTTCGTTGCGAACAATTTTCTAATTTTCTCAAGGATTTTTCAAAATTCTAACATTCCTACGACTTCTTCAAATCGTAAGGCTCCAAGGATCGTTCGTGATGCCATTTTCAAAATTATCTTTCTAATTCTCCTCAAATTTCTTGCATTCTAACAAACACAGGAAAAAGTCGCTGCCAAAAATTGTCAAATGACATTTTTTCACGGTCCATCTCTTTTCCGCGAATTCCAGCAGGTTTTTTTTTTAAGTCTTTCCATGGATCCGCAGTCGTGGCACGATTTACCGGAAGTGAGATTGAATCGAGGCAATCGAGCGGTCGCCATCGATCGAATCCATCGGTCTTTCATCGTTCGTGGCTAATTATATTCGAACCGCGACTTCAAATGCAGCGATTCAACGGGAGAATGTTTTCGACGTTTGTCAACGAGCCTCGAAATGGAAAAGGTAAACGCCGTTACTCGATATTTTTCATTTTGTTCCCTCCGTGCCAGATGTCTCTATCGTAATCGCGTTCTTCAATCTCATTCTACACAGGGTGTTTCTTTTGTAACTAAATATACTGGAAGCACGTCGTAAATGGTTGAAAATATAAGAAAGAATTATTACACGTAATACGAGTTTCTTGATACGAGAAAGAATACCGTGCGGTTTAAATAATGTTTGTGCTTCTAAATGAAGTTGATGAAAAGATTCCAACGTATTTGTTCAAATACACGGTTCTTTTAAATATTTCGAACGTAGTATTATACAATTTTGCTCGTAATATTAATCCTCTTTAGTGGAATTTCGTGGAATCACGAGTTTTTTTTTATACAATTTTATTTATAACGCAATATGTCGTTCGTTAAGGTAAATTCAATGGTTATACACGCTATACAAGATTAGTCACGCGATATACATATATTTACCAAATCGGAAATTGCGGATGGAAGAAAATTTCCAAGATAAAAATTATAAGCTCTGTTCAAACAGGCGCAGATGGTACGTGTGAGCGCATTTTTTATTTCTAGCATGATCAAATTCTCGAAAATTTTCGTTCAAATATTTGTTGAAAATATTTTTTACATTCTCTGTATCGACGCGTTAGTTTACCTCGCTGATAATTGTAATTATTTCCGTAGAATAATTCTTCGCTTTGTATCTCGTTGTTGATTTTCTCAAAAAAAAAAAGAAAAAAAAAAAGGGCAGCAAATAATTATCTTCATCCGTTGCTTTGATAAATTTCCGTTTCTGAAGAAGTTACATCGTTTCGTTTCTCTTGGAAACGAAACGGAAGCTCGATTTCTCCAGCGTAAAAGAACGTTTGGTTGGAAAAGAAAGGAAGGCGAAAGGAAATTAATGAAATTCTTAGCGACGCAGAATGCTTTTCTAACTGCAGCGCCATTGAGAATAGGTGAATTACAAAAGGGCCCTTTTAGACGCTTTTAACAAGTGGCCGAGAAGAATGGAGTTGCATTGCGCGTGTTACGAGAAATCCTTCCAAGAATGATTGCAAGTGAAAAGGTTTCTTGCTGCGAGACGGAGAAATTCTCGAGGCGAAAGAATACCGTTGCAAGATACTTGCGCGACGATGGCTTTTTACATATTTATTTACTTTTTTACGATACGTCCAACGACGTATCAAATATTGCTCGAGTCAATTCGCAAACGTTAACTCGCTAAACGATAATTCTACGAAATCTTCCGAAATTCTATGAGCGTGGAAATTCTGAACGCAGCGGTTATTCATAATAACGCGCGATATCGAAAACAACGTTATAACGTCGCTAACAGAGTTACGATTCATTTAGGAGGTGAAGATCGTTAGGACGTGGAAACGTCTGGTTTGCAGTCGATGATTGCAATTCCGATACGGTTAGTTTCAAGGTATTATACTTGTATCATTAATTGAGCAGGGGAGATCGGTATGCGCAGCTGAGATAAATTAAATCGAATCTGTAAATGCGGACCAATTACCGCGGCTTTAGCTCCCTCCTGTATAACTCGCTTTAATTTACAGCCGACGTTCTGCCCGTTGATGTTTTCGAGAGTCTCGTTTCATTTAATCTCCGTAACGCTCGATGCGTGCACAGTCTGATCGACGAGTAATGGGGTTAAAGATCTCCTGTTATGTGGAGGTACATTTACCATTCAAGTGGATTTCAAGATAGACAAACCAGAACAACGCGATACATAACGTAACGATGTAATTATGCTGACCGAGACGCGAGAGATATTTAATTCAAATCCGATTACAGTGGATATTTATTGTAGCTTTTAACGATTTAACGTGAAAATAACGAAATTGAGGAATTTCGAATTAAAGAAATAACGACGATGTAATATATCGAGTAAAAGCATAATTCTTGAAAATTTCATCTTACTATGTTCATTTTTCTACAATACGATCTTCTTTACGTCATTATTTCGAAATATAATGATTTAATTCTACTTGCAATAGAAATTTAGCATAAGGATTTAACGTGAAAATAACGAAATTGAGGAATTTCGAATTAAAGAACTAACGACGATGTAATATATCGAGTAAAAGCATAATTCTTGAAAATTTCATCTTACTATGTTCATTTTTCTACAATACGATCTTCTTTACGTCGTTATTTCGAAATATATTGATTTAATTCTACTTGCAATAGAAATTTAGCATAAGGATTTAACGTGAAAATAACGAAATTGAGGAATTTCGAATTAAAGACCTAACGACGATGTAATATATCGAGTAAAAGCATAATTCTTGAAAATTTCATCTTACTATGTTCATTTTTCTACAATACGATCTTCTTTACGTCGTTATTTCGAAATATATTGATTTAATTCTACTTGCAATAGAAATTTAGCATAAGGATTTAACGTGAAAATAACGAAATTGAGGAATTTCGAATTAAAGAACTAAGGACGATGTAATATATCGAGTAAAAGCATAATTCTTGAAAATTTCATCTTACTATGTTCATTTTTCTACAATACGATCTTCTTTACGTCGTTATTTCGAAATATATTGATTTAATTCTACTTGCAATAGAAATTTAGCATAAGGATTTAACGTGAAAATAACGAAATTGAGGAATTTCGAATTAAAGAAATAACGACGATGTAATATATCGAGTAAAAGCATAATTCTTGAAAATTTCATCTTACTATGTTCATTTTTCTACAATACGATCTTCTTTACGTCGTTATTTCGATATATAATGATTTAATTCTACTTGCAATAGAAATTTAGCATAAGGATTTAACGTGAAAATAACGAAATTGAGGAATTTCGAATTAAAGAACTAAGGACGATGTAATATATCGAGTAAAAGCATAATTCTTGAAAATTTCATCTTACTATGTTCATTTTTCTACAATACGATCTTCTTTACGTCGTTATTTCGAAATATATTGATTTAATTCTACTTGCAATAGAAATTTAGCATAAGGATTTAACGTGAAAATAACGAAATTGAGGAATTTCGAATTAAAGAACTAAGGACGATGTAATATATCGAGTAAAAGCATAATTCTTGAAAATTTCATCTTACTATGTTCATTTTTCTACAATACGATCTTCTTTACGTCGTTATTTCGAAATATATTGATTTAATTCTACTTGCAATAGAAATTTAGCATAAGGATTTAACGTGAAAATAACGAAATTGAGGAATTTCGAATTAAAGAACTAAGGACGATGTAATATATCGAGTAAAAGCATAATTCTTGAAAATTTCATCTTACTATGTTCATTTTTCTACAATACGATCTTCTTTACGTCGTTATTTCGAAATATATTGATTTAATTCTACTTGCAATAGAAATTTAGCATAAGGATTTAACGTGAAAATAACGAAATTGAGGAATTTCGAATTAAAGAACTAAGGACGATGTAATATATCGAGTAAAAGCATAATTCTTGAAAATTTCATCTTACTATGTTCATTTTTCTACAATACGATCTTCTTTACGTCATTATTTCGAAATATAATGATTTAATTCTACTTGCAATAGAAATTTAGCATAAGGATTTAACGTGAAAATAACGAAATTGAGGAATTTCGAATTAAAGAACTAAGGACGATGTAATATATCGAGTAAAAGCATAATTCTTGAAAATTTCATCTTACTATGTTCATTTTTCTACAATACGATCTTCTTTACGTCGTTATTTCGAAATATATTGATTTAATTCTACTTGCAATAGAAATTTAGCATAAGGATTTAACGTGAAAATAACGAAATTGAGGAATTTCGAATTAAAGAACTAAGGACGATGTAATATATCGAGTAAAAGCATAATTCTTGAAAATTTCATCTTACTATGTTCATTTTTCTACAATACGATCTTCTTTACGTCGTTATTTCGAAATATATTGATTTAATTCTACTTGCAATAGAAATTTAGCATAAGGATTTAACGTGAAAATAACGAAATTGAGGAATTTCGAATTAAAGAACTAAGGACGATGTAATATATCGAGTAAAAGCATAATTCTTGAAAATTTCATCTTACTATGTTCATTTTTCTACAATAGGATCTTCTTTACGTCGTTATTTCGAAATATATTGATTTAATTCTACTTGCAATAGAAATTTAGCATAAGGATTTAACGTGAAAATAACGAAATTGAGGAATTTCGAATTAAAGAACTAAGGACGATGTAATATATCGAGTAAAAGCATAATTCTTGAAAATTTCATCTTACTATGTTCATTTTTCTACAATACGATCTTCTTTACGTCATTATTTCGAAATATAATGATTTAATTCTACTTGCAATAGAAATTTAGCATAAGGATTTAACGTGAAAATAACGAAATTGAGGAATTTCGAATTAAAGAACTAACGACGATGTAATATATCGAGTAAAAGCATAATTCTTGAAAATTTCATCTTACTATGTTCATTTTTCTACAATACGATCTTCTTTACGTCGTTATTTCGAAATATATTGATTTAATTCTACTTGCAATAGAAATTTAGCATAAGGATTTAACGTGAAAATAACGAAATTGAGGAATTTCGAATTAAAGACCTAACGACGATGTAATATATCGAGTAAAAGCATAATTCTTGAAAATTTCATCTTACTATGTTCATTTTTCTACAATACGATCTTCTTTACGTCGTTATTTCGAAATATATTGATTTAATTCTACTTGCAATAGAAATTTAGCATAAGGATTTAACGTGAAAATAACGAAATTGAGGAATTTCGAATTAAAGAACTAAGGACGATGTAATATATCGAGTAAAAGCATAATTCTTGAAAATTTCATCTTACTATGTTCATTTTTCTACAATACGATCTTCTTTACGTCATTATTTCGAAATATAATGATTTAATTCTACTTGCAATAGAAATTTAGCATAAGGATTTAACGTGAAAATAACGAAATTGAGGAATTTCGAATTAAAGAACTAACGACGATGTAATATATCGAGTAAAAGCATAATTCTTGAAAATTTCATCTTACTATGTTCATTTTTCTACAATACGATCTTCTTTACGTCGTTATTTCGAAATATATTGATTTAATTCTACTTGCAATAGAAATTTAGCATAAGGATTTAACGTGAAAATAACGAAATTGAGGAATTTCGAATTAAAGACCTAACGACGATGTAATATATCGAGTAAAAGCATAATTCTTGAAAATTTCATCTTACTATGTTCATTTTTCTACAATACGATCTTCTTTACGTCGTTATTTCGAAATATATTGATTTAATTCTACTTGCAATAGAAATTTAGCATAAGGATTTAACGTGAAAATAACGAAATTGAGGAATTTCGAATTAAAGAACTAAGGACGATGTAATATATCGAGTAAAAGCATAATTCTTGAAAATTTCATCTTACTATGTTCATTTTTCTACAATACGATCTTCTTTACGTCGTTATTTCGAAATATATTGATTTAATTCTACTTGCAATAGAAATTTAGCATAAGAATTTAACGTGAAAATAACGAAATTGAGGAATTTCGAATTAAAGAAATAACGACGATGTAATATATCGAGTAAAAGCATAATTCTTGAAAATTTCATCTTACTATGTTCATTTTTCTACAATACGATCTTCTTTACGTCGTTATTTCGATATATAATGATTTAATTCTACTTGCAATAGAAATTTAGCATAAGGATTTAACGTGAAAATAACGAAATTGAGGAATTTCGAATTAAAGAACTAAGGACGATGTAATATATCGAGTAAAAGCATAATTCTTGAAAATTTCATCTTACTATGTTCATTTTTCTACAATACGATCTTCTTTACGTCGTTATTTCGAAATATATTGATTTAATTCTACTTGCAATAGAAATTTAGCATAAGGATTTAACGTGAAAATAACGAAATTGAGGAATTTCGAATTAAAGAACTAAGGACGATGTAATATATCGAGTAAAAGCATAATTCTTGAAAATTTCATCTTACTATGTTCATTTTTCTACAATACGATCTTCTTTACGTCATTATTTCGAAATATAATGATTTAATTCTACTTGCAATAGAAATTTAGCATAAGGATTTAACGTGAAAATAACGAAATTGAGGAATTTCGAATTAAAGAACTAACGACGATGTAATATATCGAGTAAAAGCATAATTCTTGAAAATTTCATCTTACTATGTTCATTTTTCTACAATACGATCTTCTTTACGTCGTTATTTCGAAATATATTGATTTAATTCTACTTGCAATAGAAATTTAGCATAAGGATTTAACGTGAAAATAACGAAATTGAGGAATTTCGAATTAAAGACCTAACGACGATGTAATATATCGAGTAAAAGCATAATTCTTGAAAATTTCATCTTACTATGTTCATTTTTCTACAATACGATCTTCTTTACGTCGTTATTTCGAAATATATTGATTTAATTCTACTTGCAATAGAAATTTAGCATAAGGATTTAACGTGAAAATAACGAAATTGAGGAATTTCGAATTAAAGAACTAAGGACGATGTAATATATCGAGTAAAAGCATAATTCTTGAAAATTTCATCTTACTATGTTCATTTTTCTACAATAGGATCTTCTTTACGTCATTATTTCGAAATATAATGATTTAATTCTACTTGCAATAGAAATTTAGCATAAGGATTTAACGTGAAAATAACGAAATTGAGGAATTTCGAATTAAAGAACTAACGACGATCTAATATATCGAGTAAAAGCATAATTCTTGAAAATTTCATCTTACTATGTTCATTTTTCTACAATACGATCTTCTTTACGTCGTTATTTCGAAATATATTGATTTAATTCTACTTGCAATAGAAATTTAGCATAAGGATTTAACGTGAAAATAACGAAATTGAGGAATTTCGAATTAAAGAACTAAGGACGATGTAATATATCGAGTAAAAGCATAATTCTTGAAAATTTCATCTTACTATGTTCATTTTTCTACAATACGATCTTCTTTACGTCGTTATTTCGAAATATATTGATTTAATTCTACTTGCAATAGAAATTTAGCATAAGGATTTAACGTGAAAATAACGAAATTGAGGAATTTCGAATTAAAGAACTAAGGACGATGTAATATATCGAGTAAAAGCATAATTCTTGAAAATTTCATCTTACTATGTTCATTTTTCTACAATACGATCTTCTTTACGTCGTTATTTCGAAATATATTGATTTAATTCTACTTGCAATAGAAATTTAGCATAAGGATTTAACGTGAAAATAACGAAATTGAGGAATTTCGAATTAAAGAACTAAGGACGATGTAATATATCGAGTAAAAGCATAATTCTTGAAAATTTCATCTTACTATGTTCATTTTTCTACAATAGGATCTTCTTTACGTCATTATTTCGAAATATAATGATTTAATTCTACTTGCAATAGAAATTTAGCATAAGGATTTAACGTGAAAATAACGAAATTGAGGAATTTCGAATTAAAGAACTAACGACGATGTAATATATCGAGTAAAAGCATAATTCTTGAAAATTTCATCTTACTATGTTCATTTTTCTACAATACGATCTTCTTTACGTCGTTATTTCGAAATATATTGATTTAATTCTACTTGCAATAGAAATTTAGCATAAGGATTTAACGTGAAAATAACGAAATTGAGGAATTTCGAATTAAAGAACTAAGGACGATGTAATATATCGAGTAAAAGCATAATTCTTGAAAATTTCATCTTACTATGTTCATTTTTCTACAATACGATCTTCTTTACGTCGTTATTTCGAAATATATTGATTTAATTCTACTTGCAATAGAAATTTAGCATAAGAATTTAACGTGAAAATAACGAAATTGAGGAATTTCGAATTAAAGAAATAACGACGATGTAATATATCGAGTAAAAGCATAATTCTTGAAAATTTCATCTTACTATGTTCATTTTTCTACAATACGATCTTCTTTACGTCGTTATTTCGATATATAATGATTTAATTCTACTTGCAATAGAAATTTAGCATAAGGATTTAACGTGAAAATAACGAAATTGAGGAATTTCGAATTAAAGAACTAAGGACGATGTAATATATCGAGTAAAAGCATAATTCTTGAAAATTTCATCTTACTATGTTCATTTTTCTACAATACGATCTTCTTTACGTCGTTATTTCGAAATATATTGATTTAATTCTACTTGCAATAGAAATTTAGCATAAGGATTTAACGTGAAAATAACGAAATTGAGGAATTTCGAATTAAAGAACTAAGGACGATGTAATATATCGAGTAAAAGCATAATTCTTGAAAATTTCATCTTACTATGTTCATTTTTCTACAATACGATCTTCTTTACGTCATTATTTCGAAATATAATGATTTAATTCTACTTGCAATAGAAATTAGCATAAGGATTTAACGTGAAAATAACGAAATTGAGGAATTTCGAATTAAAGAACTAACGACGATGTAATATATCGAGTAAAAGCATAATTCTTGAAAATTTCATCTTACTATGTTCATTTTTCTACAATACGATCTTCTTTACGTCGTTATTTCGAAATATATTGATTTAATTCTACTTGCAATAGAAATTTAGCATAAGGATTTAACGTGAAAATAACGAAATTGAGGAATTTCGAATTAAAGACCTAACGACGATGTAATATATCGAGTAAAAGCATAATTCTTGAAAATTTCATCTTACTATGTTCATTTTTCTACAATACGATCTTCTTTACGTCGTTATTTCGAATATATTGATTTAATTCTACTTGCAATAGAAATTTAGCATAAGGATTTAACGTGAAAATAACGAAATTGAGGAATTTCGAATTAAAGAACTAAGGACGATGTAATATATCGAGTAAAAGCATAATTCTTGAAAATTTCATCTTACTATGTTCATTTTTCTACAATACGATCTTCTTTAAGTCGTTATTTCGAAATATATTGATTTAATTCTACTTGCAATAGAAATTTAGCATAAGGATTTAACGTGAAAATAACGAAATTGAGGAATTTCGAATTAAAGAACTAAGGACGATGTAATATATCGAGTAAAAGCATAATTCTTGAAATTTCATCTTACTATGTTCATTTTTCTACAATACGATCTTCTTTACGTCGTTATTTCGAAATATATTGATTTAATTCTACTTGCAATAGAAATTTAGCATAAGGATTTAACGTGAAAATAACGAAATTGAGGAATTTCGAATTAAAGAACTAAGGACGATGTAATATATCGAGTAAAAGCATAATTCTTGAAAATTTCATCTTACTATGTTCATTTTTTCTACAATACGATCTTCTTTACGTCGTTATTCGAAATATATTGATTTAATTCTACTTGCAATAGAAATTTAGCATAAGGATTTAACGTGAAAATAACGAAATTGAGTAATTTCGAATTAAAGAACTAAGGACGATGTAATATATCGAGTAAAAGCATAATTCTTAAAAATTTCATCTTACTATGTTCATTTTTCTACAATACGATCTTCTTTACGTCGTTATTTCGAAATATATTGATTTAATTCTACTTGCAATAGAAATTTAGCATAAGGATTTAACGTGAAAATAACGAAATTGAGGAATTTCGAATTAAAGAACTAAGGACGATGTAATATATCGAGTAAAAGCATAATTCTTGAAAATTTCATCTTACTATGTTCATTTTTCTACAATACGATCTTCTTTACGTCATTATTTCGAAATATAATGATTTAATTCTACTTGCAATAGAAATTTAGCATAAGGATTTAACGTGAAAATAACGAAATTGAGGAATTTCGAATTAAAGAACTAACGACGATGTAATATATCGAGTAAAAGCATAATTCTTGAAAATTTCATCTTACTATGTTCATTTTTCTACAATACGATCTTCTTTACGTCGTTATTTCGAAATATATTGATTTAATTCTACTTGCAATAGAAATTTAGCATAAGGATTTAACGTGAAAATAACGAATTGAGGAATTTCGAATTAAAGACCTAACGACGATGTAATATATCGAGTAAAAGCATAATTCTTGAAAATTTCATCTTACTATGTTCATTTTTCTACAATACGATCTTCTTTACGTCGTTATTTCGAAATATATTGATTTAATTCTACTTGCAATAGAAATTTAGCATAAGGATTTAACGTGAAAATAACGAAATTGAGGAATTTCGAATTAAAGAACTAAGGACGATGTAATATATCGAGTAAAAGCATAATTCTTGAAAATTTCATCTTACTATGTTCATTTTTCTACAATACGATCTTCTTTACGTCGTTATTTCGAAATATATTGATTTAATTCTACTTGCAATAGAAATTTAGCATAAGGATTTAACGTGAAAATAACGAAATTGAGGATTTCGAATTAAAGAACTAAGGACGATGTAATATATCGAGTAAAAGCATAATTCTTGAAATTTCATCTTACTATGTTCATTTTTCTACAATACGATCTTCTTTACGTCGTTATTTCGAAATATATTGATTTAATTCTACTTGCAATAGAAATTTAGCATAAGGATTTAACGTGAAAATAACGAAATTGAGGAATTTCGAATTAAAGAACTAAGGACGATGTAATATATCGAGTAAAAGCATAATTCTTGAAAATTTCATCTTACTATGTTCATTTTTCTACAATACGATCTTCTTTACGTCGTTATTTCGAAATATATTGATTTAATTCTACTTGCAATAGAAATTTAGCATAAGGATTTAACGTGAAAATAACGAAATTGAGGAATTTCGAATTAAAGAACTAAGGACGATGTAATATATCGAGTAAAAGCATAATTCTTGAAAATTTCATCTTACTATGTTCATTTTTCTACAATACGATCTTCTTTACGTCGTTATTTCGAAATATATTGATTTAATTCTACTTGCAATAGAAATTTAGCATAAGGATTTAACGTGAAAATAACGAAATTGAGGAATTTCGAATTAAAGAAATAACGACGATGTAATATATCGAGTAAAAGCATATTCTTGAAAATTTCATCTTACTATGTTCATTTTTCTACAATACGATCTTCTTTACGTCGTTATTTCGAAATATATTGATTTAATTCTACTTGCAATAGAAATTTAGCATAAGGATTTAACGTGAAAATAACGAAATTGAGAATTTCGAATTAAAGAAATAACGACGATGTAATATATCGAGTAAAAGCATAATTCTTGAAAATTTCATCTTACTATGTTCATTTTTCTGCAATACGATCTTCTTTACGTCCTTATTTCGTAATATAATGATTTAATTCTACTTGCAATAGAAATTTAGCATAAGGATTTAACGTGAAAATAACGAAATTGAGGAATTTCGAATTAAAGAAATAACGACGATGTAATATATCGAGTAAAAGCATAATTCTTGAAAATTTCATCTTACTATGTTCATTTTTCTGCAATACGATCTTCTTTACGTCCTTATTTCGTAATATAATGATTTAATTCTACTTGCAATAGAAATTTAGCATAAGGATTTAACGTGAAAATAACGAAATTGAGGAATTTCGAATTAAAGAAATAACGACGATGTAATATATCGAGTAAAAGCATAATTCTTGAAAATTTCATCTTACTATGTTCATTTTTCTACAATACGATCTTCTTTACGTCGTTATTTCGATATATAATGATTTAATTCTACTTGCAATAGAAATTTAGCATAAGGATTTAACGTGAAAATAACGAAATTGAGGAATTTCGAATTAAAGAACTAAGGACGATGTAATATATCGAGTAAAAGCATAATTCTTGAAAATTTCATCTTACTATGTTCATTTTTCTACAATACGATCTTCTTTACGTCGTTATTCGAAATATATTGATTTAATTCTACTTGCAATAGAAATTTAGCATAAGGATTTAACGTGAAAATAACGAAATTGAGGAATTTCGATTAAAGAACTAAGGACGATGTAATATATCGAGTAAAAGCATAATTCTTGAAAATTTCATCTTACTATGTTCATTTTTCTACAATACGATCTTCTTTACGTCGTTATTTCGAAATATATTGATTTAATTCTACTTGCAATAGAAATTTAGCATAAGGATTTAACGTGAAAATAACGAAATTGAGGAATTTCGAATTAAAGAACTAAGGACGATGTAATATATCGAGTAAAAGCATAATTCTTGAAAATTTCATCTTACTATGTTCATTTTTCTACAATACGATCTTCTTTACGTCGTTATTTCGATATATAATGATTTAATTCTACTTGCAATAGAAATTTAGCATAAGGATTTAACGTGAAAATAACGAAATTGAGGAATTTCGAATTAAAGAACTAAGGACGATGTAATATATCGAGTAAAAGCATAATTCTTGAAAATTTCATCTTACTATGTTCATTTTTCTACAATACGATCTTCTTTACGTCGTTATTTCGAAATATATTGATTTAATTCTACTTGCAATAGAAATTTAGCATAAGGATTAACGTGAAAATAACGAAATTGAGGAATTTCGAATTAAAGAACTAAGGACGATGTAATATATCGAGTAAAAGCATAATTCTTGAAAATTTCATCTTACTATGTTCATTTTTCTACAATACGATCTTCTTTACGTCGTTATTTCGAAATATATTGATTTAATTCTACTTGCAATAAAAAATTTAGCATAAGGATTTAACGTGAAAATAACGAAATTGAGGAATTTCGAATTAAAGAACTAAGGACGATGTAATATATCGAGTAAAAGCATAATTCTTGAAAATTTCATCTTACTATGTTCATTTTCTACAATACGATCTTCTTTACGTCGTTATTTCGAAATATATTGATTTAATTCTACTTGCAATAGAAATTTAGCATAAGGATTTAACGTGAAAATAACGAAATTGAGGAATTTCGAATTAAAGAACTAAGGACGATGTAATATATCGAGTAAAAGCATAATTCTTGAAAATTTCATCTACTATGTTCATTTTTCTACAATACGATCTTCTTTACGTCGTTATTTCGAAATATATTGATTTAATTCTACTTGCAATAGAAATTTAGCATAAGGATTTAACGTGAAAATAACGAAATTGAGGAATTTCGAATTAAAGAACTAAGGACGATGTAATATATCGAGTAAAAGCATAATTCTTGAAAATTCTCATCTTACTATGTTCATTTTTCTACAATACGATCTTCTTTACGTCGTTATTTCGATATATAATGATTTAA
Organism: Bombus terrestris; assembly: GCF_910591885.1. Taxonomy (NCBI): domain Eukaryota; kingdom Metazoa; phylum Arthropoda; class Insecta; order Hymenoptera; family Apidae; genus Bombus; species Bombus terrestris. The sequence continues at coordinate 16,970,831 of NC_063277.1, read as the reverse complement.
TTCTACTTGCAATAGAAATTTAGCATAAGGTTTAACGTGAAAATAACGAAATTGAGGAATTTCGAATTAAAGAACTAAGGACGATGTAATATATCGAGTAAAAGCATAATTCTTGAAAATTTCATCTTACTATGTTCATTTTTTCTACAATACGATCTTCTTTACGTCGTTATTTCGATATATATTGATTTAATTCTACTTGCAATAGAAATTTAGCATAAGGATTTAACGTGAAAATAACGAAATTGAGGAATTTCGAATTAAAGAACTAACGACGATCTAATATATCGAGTAAAAGCATAATTCTTGAAAATTTCATCTTACTATGTTCATTTTTCTACAATTCGATCTTCTTTACGTCGTTATTTCGAAATATATTGATTTAATTCTACTTGCAATAGAAATTTAGCATAAGGATTTAACGTGAAAATAACGAAATTGAGGAATTTCGAATTAAAGAACTAAGGACGATGTAATATATCGAGTAAAAGCATAATTCTTGAAAATTTCATCTTACTATGTTCATTTTTCTACAATACGATCTTCTTTACGTCGTTATTTCGAAATATATTGATTTAATTCTACTTGCAATAGAAATTTAGCATAAGGATTTAACGTGAAAATAACGAAATTGAGGAATTTCGAATTAAAGAACTAAGGACGATGTAATATATCGAGTAAAAGCATAATTCTTGAAAATTTCATCTTACTATGTTCATTTTTCTACAATACGATCTTCTTTACGTCGTTATTTCGAAATATATTGATTTAATTCTACTTGCAATAGAAATTTAGCATAGGATTTAACGTGAAAATAACGAAATTGAGGAATTTCGAATTAAAGAACTAAGGACGATGTAATATATCGAGTAAAAGCATAATTCTTGAAAATTTCATCTTACTATGTTCATTTTTCTACAATACGATCTTCTTTACGTCGTTATTTCGATATATAATGATTTAATTCTACTTGCAATAGAAATTTAGCATAAGGATTTAACGTGAAAATAACGAAATTGAGGAATTTCGAATTAAAGAACTAAGGACGATGTAATATATCGAGTAAAAGCATAATTCTTGAAAATTTCATCTTACTATGTTCATTTTTCTACAATACGATCTTCTTTACGTCGTTATTTCGAAATATATTGATTTAATTCTACTTGCAATAGAAATTTAGCATAAGGATTTAACGTGAAAATAACGAAATTGAGGAATTTCGAATTAAAGAACTAAGGACGATGTAATATATCGAGTAAAAGCATAATTCTTGAAAATTTCATCTTACTATGTTCATTTTTCTACAATACGATCTTCTTTACGTCGTTATTTCGAAATATATTGATTTAATTCTACTTGCAATAGAAATTTAGCATAAGGATTTAACGTGAAAATAACGAAATTGAGGATTTCGAATTAAAGAACTAAGGACGATGTAATATATCGAGTAAAAGCATAATTCTTGAAAATTTCATCTTACTATGTTCATTTTTCTACAATACGATCTTCTTTACGTCGTTATTTCGATATATAATGATTTAATTCTACTTGCAATAGAAATTTAGCATAAGGATTTAACGTGAAAAATAACGAAATTGAGGAATTTCGAATTAAAGAACTAAGGACGATGTAATATATCGAGTAAAAGCATAATTCTTGAAAATTTCATCTTACTATGTTCATTTTTCTACAATACGATCTTCTTTACGTCGTTATTTCGAAATATATTGATTTAATTCTACTTGCAATAGAAATTTAGCATAAGGATTTAACGTGAAAATAACGAAATTGAGGAATTCGAATTAAAGAACTAAGGACGATGTAATATATCGAGTAAAAGCATAATTCTTGAAAATTTCATCTTACTATGTTCATTTTTCTACAATACGATCTTCTTTACGTCGTTATTTCGATATATAATGATTTAATTCTACTTGCAATAGAAATTAGCATAAGGATTTAACGTGAAAATAACGAAATTGAGGAATTTCGAATTAAAGAACTAAGGACGATGTAATATATCGAGTAAAAGCATAATTCTTGAAATTTCATCTTACTATGTTCATTTTTCTACAATACGATCTTCTTTACGTCGTTATTTCGAAATATATTGATTTAATTCTACTTGCAATAGAAATTTAGCATAAGGATTTAACGTGAAAATAACGAAATTGAGGAATTTCGAATTAAAGAACTAAGGACGATGTAATATATCGAGTAAAAGCATAATTCTTGAAAATTTCATCTTACTATGTTCATTTTTCTACAATACGATCTTCTTTACGTCGTTATTTCGAAATATATTGATTTAATTCTACTTGCAATAGAAATTTAGCATAAGGATTTAACGTGAAAATAACGAAATTGAGGAATTTCGAATTAAAGAACTAAGGACGATGTAATATATCGAGTAAAAGCATAATTCTTGAAATTTCATCTTACTATGTTCATTTTTCTACAATACGATCTTCTTTACGTCGTTATTTCGATATATAATGATTTAATTCTACTTGCAATAGAAATTTAGCATAAGGATTTAACGTGAAAATAACGAAATTGAGGAATTTCGAATTAAAGAACTAAGGACGATGTAATATATCGAGTAAAAGCATAATTCTTGAAAATTTCATCTTACTATGTTCATTTTTCTACAATACGATCTTCTTTACGTCGTTATTTCGAAATATATTGATTTAATTCTACTTGCAATAGAAATTTAGCATAAGGATTTAACGTGAAAATAACGAAATTGAGGAATTTCGAATTAAAGAACTAAGGACGATGTAATATATCGAGTAAAAGCATAATTCTTGAAAATTTCATCTTACTATGTTCATTTTTCTACAATACGATCTTCTTTACGTCGTTATTTCGAAATATATTGATTTAATTCTACTTGCAATAGAAATTTAGCATAAGGATTTAACGTGAAAATAACGAAATTGAGGAATTTCGAATTAAGAACTAAGGACGATGTAATATATCGAGTAAAAGCATAATTCTTGAAAATTTCATCTTACTATGTTCATTTTTCTACAATACGATCTTCTTTACGTCGTTATTTCGATATATAATGATTTAATTCTACTTGCAATAGAAATTTAGCATAAGGATTTAACGTGAAAATAACGAAATTGAGGATTTCGAATTAAAGAACTAAGGACGATGTAATATATCGAGTAAAAGCATAATTCTTGAAAATTTCATCTTACTATGTTCATTTTTCTACAATACGATCTTCTTTACGTCGTTATTTCGAAATATATTGATTTAATTCTACTTGCAATAGAAATTTAGCATAAGGATTTAACGTGAAAATAACGAAATTGAGGAATTTCGAATTAAAGAACTAAGGACGATGTAATATATCGAGTAAAAGCATAATTCTTGAAAATTTCATCTTACTATGTTCATTTTTCTACAATACGATCTTCTTTACGTCGTTATTTCGAAATATATTGATTAATTCTACTTGCAATAGAAATTTAGCATAAGGATTTAACGTGAAAATAACGAAATTGAGGAATTTCGAATTAAAGAACTAACGACGATCTAATATATCGAGTAAAAGCATAATTCTTGAAAATTTCATCTTACTATGTTCATTTTCTCTACAATTCGATCTCTTTACGTCGTTATTTCGAAATATATTGATTTAATTCTACTTGCAATAGAAATTTAGCATAAGGATTTAACGTGAAAATAACGAAATTGAGGAATTTCGAATTAAAGAACTAAGGACGATGTAATATATCGAGTAAAAGCATAATTCTTGAAATTTCATCTTACTATGTTCATTTTTCTACAATACGATCTTCTTTACGTCGTTATTTCGATATATAATGATTTTAATTCTACTTGCAATAGAAATTTAGCATAAGGATTTAACGTGAAAATAACGAAATTGAGGAATTTCGAATTAAAGAACTAAGGACGATGTAATATATCGAGTAAAAGCATAATTCTTGAAAATTTCATCTTACTATGTTCATTTTTCTACAATACGATCTTCTTTACGTCGTTATTTCGAAATATATTGATTTAATTCTACTTGCAATAGAAATTTAGCATAAGGATTTAACGTGAAAATAACGAAATTGAGGAATTTCGAATTAAAGAACTAAGGACGATGTAATATATCGAGTAAAAGCATAATTCTTGAAAATTTCATCTTACTATGTTCATTTTTCTACAATACGATCTTCTTTACGTCGTTATTTCGAAATATATTGATTTAATTCTACTTGCAATAGAAATTTAGCATAAGGATTTAACGTGAAAATAACGAAATTGAGGAATTTCGAATTAAAGAACTAACGACGATCTAATATATCGAGTAAAAGCATAATTCTTGAAAATTTCATCTTACTATGTTCATTTTTCTACAATTCGATCTTCTTTACGTCGTTATTTCGAAATATATTGATTTAATTCTACTTGCAATAGAAATTTAGCATAAGGATTTAACGTGAAAATAACGAAATTGAGGAATTTCGAATTAAAGAACTAAGGACGATGTAATATATCGAGTAAAAGCATAATTCTTGAAATTTCATCTTACTATGTTCATTTTTCTACAATACGATCTTCTTTACGTCGTTATTTCGATATATAATGATTTAATTCTACTTGCAATAGAAATTTAGCATAAGGATTTAACGTGAAAATAACGAAAATTGAGGAATTTCGAAATTAAAGAACTAAGGACGATGTAATATATCGAGTAAAAGCATAATTCTTGAAAATTTCATCATACTATGTTCATTTTTCTACAATACGATCTCTTACGTCGTTATTTCGAAATATATTGATTTAATTCTACTTGCAATAGAAATTTAGCATAAGGATTTAACGTGAAAATAACGAAATTGAGGAATTTCGAATTAAAGAACTAAGGACGATGTAATATATCGAGTAAAAGCATAATTCTTGAAAATTTCATCTTACTATGTTCATTTTTCTACAATTCGATCTTCTTTACGTCGTTATTTCGAAATATATTGATTTAATTCTACTTGCAATAGAAATTTAGCATAAGGATTTAACGTGAAAATAACGAAATTGAGGAATTTCGAATTAAAGAACTAAGGACGATGTAATATATCGAGTAAAAGCATAATTCTTGAAAATTTCATCTTACTAGTTCATTTTTCTACAATACGATCTTCTTTACGTCGTTATTTCGATATATAATGATTTAATTCTACTTGCAATAGAAATTTAGCATAAGGATTTAACGTGAAAATAACGAAATTGAGGAATTCGAATTAAAGAACTAAGGACGATGTAATATATCGAGTAAAAGCATAATTCTTGAAAATTTCATCTTACTATGTTCATTTTTCTACAATACGATCTTCTTTACGTCGTTATTTCGAAATATATTGATTTAATTCTACTTGCAATAGAAATTTAGCATAAGGATTTAACGTGAAAATAACGAAATTGAGGAATTTCGAATTAAAGAACTAAGGACGATGTAATATATCGAGTAAAAGCATAATTCTTGAAAATTTCATCTTACTATGTTCATTTTTCTACAATACGATCTTCTTTACGTCGTTATTTCGAAATATATTGATTTAATTCTACTTGCAATAGAAATTTAGCATAAGGATTTAACGTGAAAATAACGAAATTGAGGAATTTCGAATTAAAGAACTAACGACGATCTAATATATCGAGTAAAAGCATAATTCTTGAAAATTTCATCTTACTATGTTCATTTTTCTACAATTCGATCTTCTTTACGTCGTTATTTCGAAATATATTGATTTAATTCTACTTGCAATAGAAATTTAGCATAAGGATTTAACGTGAAAATAACGAAATTGAGGAATTTCGAATTAAAGAACTAAGGACGATGTAATATATCGAGTAAAAGCATAATTCTTGAAAAGTTCCTCTTACTATGTTCATTTTTCTACAATACGATCTTCTTTACGTCGTTATTTCGATATATAATGATTTAATTCTACTTGCAATAGAAATTTAGCATAAGGATTTAACGTGAAAATAACGAAATTGAGGAATTTCGAATTAAAGAACTAAGGACGATGTAATATATCGAGTAAAAGCATAATTCTTGAAAATTTCATCTTACTATGTTCATTTTTCTACAATACGATCTTCTTTACGTCGTTATTTCGAAATATATTGATTTAATTCTACTTGCAATAGAAATTTAGCATAAGGATTTAACGTGAAAATAACGAAATTGAGGAATTTCGAATTAAAGAACTAAGGACGATGTAATATATCGAGTAAAAGCATAATTCTTGAAAATTTCATCTTACTATGTTCATTTTTCTACAATACGATCTTCTTTACGTCGTTATTTCGAAATATATTGATTTAATTCTACTTGCAATAGAAATTTAGCATAAGGATTTAACGTGAAAATAACGAAATTGAGGAATTTCGAATTAAAGAACTAAGGACGATGTAATATATCGAGTAAAAGCATAATTCTTGAAAATTTCATCTTACTATGTTCATTTTTCTACAATACGATCTTCTTTACGTCGTTATTTCGATATATAATGATTTAATTCTACTTGCAATAGAAATTTAGCATAAGGATTTAACGTGAAAATAACGAAATTGAGGAATTTCGAATTAAAGAACTAAGGACGATGTAATATATCGAGTAAAAGCATAATTCTTGAAAATTTCATCTTACTATGTTCATTTTTCTACAATACGATCTTCTTTACGTCGTTATTTCGAAATATATTGATTTAATTCTACTTGCAATAGAAATTTAGCATAAGGATTTAACGTGAAAATAACGAAATTGAGGAATTTCGAATTAAAGAACTAAGGACGATGTAATATATCGAGTAAAAGCATAATTCTTGAAAATTTCATCTTACTATGTTCATTTTTCTACAATACGATCTTCTTTACGTCGTTATTTCGAAATATATTGATTTAATTCTACTTGCAATAGAAATTTAGCATAAGGATTTAACGTGAAAATAACGAAATTGAGGAATTTCGAATTAAAGAACTAAGGACGATGTAATATATCGAGTAAAAGCATAATTCTTGAAAATTTCATCTTACTATGTTCATTTTTCTACAATACGATCTTCTTTACGTCGTTATTTCGATATATAATGATTTAATTCTACTTGCAATAGAAATTTAGCATAAGGATTTAACGTGAAAATAACGAAATTGAGGAATTTCGAATTAAAGAACTAAGGACGATGTAATATATCGAGTAAAAGCATAATTCTTGAAAATTTCATCTTACTATGTTCATTTTTCTACAATACGATCTTCTTTACGTCGTTATTTCGAAATATATTGATTTAATTCTACTTGCAATAGAAATTTAGCATAAGGATTTAACGTGAAAATAACGAAATTGAGGAATTTCGAATTAAAGAACTAAGGACGATGTAATATATCGAGTAAAAGCATAATTCTTGAAAATTTCATCTTACTATGTTCATTTTTCTACAATACGATCTTCTTTACGTCGTTATTTCGAAATATATTGATTTAATTCTACTTGCAATAGAAATTTAGCATAAGGATTTAACGTGAAAATAACGAAATTGAGGAATTTCGAATTAAAGAACTAAGGACGATGTAATATATCGAGTAAAAGCATAATTCTTGAAAATTTCATCTTACTATGTTCATTTTTCTACAATACGATCTTCTTTACGTCGTTATTTCGATATATATTGATTTAATTCTACTTGCAATAGAAATTTAGCTAGCATAAGGATTTAACGTGAAAATAACGAAATTGAGGAATTTCGAATTAAAGAACTAAGGACGATGTAATATATCGAGTAAAAGCATAATTCTTGAAAATTTCATCTTACTATGTTCATTTTTCTACAATACGATCTTCTTTACGTCGTTATTTCGATATATATTGATTTAATTCTACTTGCAATAGAAATTTAGCATAAGGATTTAACGTGAAAATAACGAAATTGAGGAATTTCGAATTAAAGAACTAAGGACGATGTAATATATCGAGTAAAAGCATAATTCTTGAAAATTTCATCTTACTATGTTCATTTTTCTACAATACGATCTTCTTTACGTCGTTATTTCGAAATATATTGATTTAATTCTACTTGCAATAGAAATTTAGCATAAGGATTTAACGTGAAAATAACGAAATTGAGGAATTTCGAATTAAAGAACTAAGGACGATGTAATATATCGAGTAAAAGCATAATTCTTGAAAATTTCATCTTACTATGTTCATTTTTCTACAATACGATCTTCTTTACGTCGTTATTTCGATATATAATGATTTAATTCTACTTGCAATAGAAATTTAGCATAAGGATTTAACGTGAAAATAACGAAATTGAGGAATTTCGAATTAAAGAACTAAGGACGATGTAATATATCGAGTAAAAGCATAATTCTTGAAAATTTCATCTTACTATGTTCATTTTTCTACAATACGATCTTCTTTACGTCGTTATTTCGAAATATATTGATTTAATTCTACTTGCAATAGAAATTTAGCATAAGGATTTAACGTGAAAATAACGAAATTGAGGAATTTCGAATTAAAGAACTAAGGACGATGTAATATATCGAGTAAAAGCATAATTCTTGAAAATTTCATCTTACTATGTTCATTTTTCTACAATACGATCTTCTTTACGTCGTTATTTCGATATATATTGATTTAATTCTACTTGCAATAGAAATTTAGCATAAGGATTTAACGTGAAAATAACGAAATTGAGGAATTTCGAATTAAAGAACTAAGGACGATGTAATATATCGAGTAAAAGCATAATTCTTGAAAATTTCATCTTACTATGTTCATTTTTCTACAATACGATCTTCTTTACGTCGTTATTTCGAAATATATTGATTTAATTCTACTTGCAATAGAAATTTAGCATAAGGATTTAACGTGAAAATAACGAAATTGAGGAATTTCGAATTAAAGAACTAAGGACGATGTAATATATCGAGTAAAAGCATAATTCTTGAAAATTTCATCTTACTATGTTCATTTTTCTACAATACGATCTTCTTTACGTCGTTATTTCGATATATAATGATTTAATTCTACTTGCAATAGAAATTTAGCATAAGGATTTAACGTGAAAATAACGAAATTGAGGAATTTCGAATTAAAGAACTAAGGACGATGTAATATATCGAGTAAAAGCATAATTCTTGAAAATTTCATCTTACTATGTTCATTTTTCTACAATACGATCTTCTTTACGTCGTTATTTCGAAATATATTGATTTAATTCTACTTGCAATAGAAATTTAGCATAAGGATTTAACGTGAAAATAACGAAATTGAGGAATTTCGAATTAAAGAACTAAGGACGATGTAATATATCGAGTAAAAGCATAATTCTTGAAAATTTCATCTTACTATGTTCATTTTTCTACAATACGATCTTCTTTACGTCGTTATTTCGAAATATATTGATTTAATTCTACTTGCAATAGAAATTTAGCATAAGGATTTAACGTGAAAATAACGAAATTGAGGAATTTCGAATTAAAGAACTAAGGACGATGTAATATATCGAGTAAAAGCATAATTCTTGAAAATTTCATCTTACTATGTTCATTTTTCTACAATACGATCTTCTTTACGTCGTTATTTCGATATATATTGATTTAATTCTACTTGCAATAGAAATTTAGCATAAGGATTTAACGTGAAAATAACGAAATTGAGGAATTTCGAATTAAAGAACTAAGGACGATGTAATATATCGAGTAAAAGCATAATTCTTGAAAATTTCATCTTACTATGTTCATTTTTCTACAATACGATCTTCTTTACGTCGTTATTTCGAAATATATTGATTTAATTCTACTTGCAATAGAAATTTAGCATAAGGATTTAACGTGAAAATAACGAAATTGAGGAATTTCGAATTAAAGAACTAAGGACGATGTAATATATCGAGTAAAAGCATAATTCTTGAAAATTTCATCTTACTATGTTCATTTTTCTACAATACGATCTTCTTTACGTCGTTATTTCGATATATAATGATTTAATTCTACTTGCAATAGAAATTTAGCATAAGGATTTAACGTGAAAATAACGAAATTGAGGAATTTCGAATTAAAGAACTAAGGACGATGTAATATATCGAGTAAAAGCATAATTCTTGAAAATTTCATCTTACTATGTTCATTTTTCTACAATACGATCTTCTTTACGTCGTTATTTCGAAATATATTGATTTAATTCTACTTGCAATAGAAATTTAGCATAAGGATTTAACGTGAAAATAACGAAATTGAGGAATTTCGAATTAAAGAACTAAGGACGATGTAATATATCGAGTAAAAGCATAATTCTTGAAAATTTCATCTTACTATGTTCATTTTTCTACAATACGATCTTCTTTACGTCGTTATTTCGAAATATATTGATTTAATTCTACTTGCAATAGAAATTTAGCATAAGGATTTAACGTGAAAATAACGAAATTGAGGAATTTCGAATTAAAGAACTAACGACGATGTAATATATCGAGTAAAAGCATAATTCTTGAAAATTTCATCTTACTATGTTCATTTTTCTACAATACGATCTTCTTTACGTCGTTATTTCGAAATATATTGATTTAATTCTACTTGCAATAGAAATTTAGCATAAGGATTTAACGTGAAAATAACGAAATTGAGGAATTTCGAATTAAAGAACTAACGACGATGTAATATATCGAGTAAAAGCATAATTCTTGAAAATTTCATCTTACTATGTTCATTTTTCTACAATACGATCTTCTTTACGTCGTTATTTCGATATATAATGATTTAATTCTACTTGCAATAGAAATTTAGCATAAGGATTTAACGTGAAAATAACGAAATTGAGGAATTTCGAATTAAAGAACTAAGGACGATGTAATATATCGAGTAAAAGCATAATTCTTGAAAATTTCATCTTACTATGTTCATTTTTCTACAATACGATCTTCTTTACGTCGTTATTTCGAAATATATTGATTTAATTCTACTTGCAATAGAAATTTAGCATAAGGATTTAACGTGAAAATAACGAAATTGAGGAATTTCGAATTAAAGAACTAAGGACGATGTAATATATCGAGTAAAAGCATAATTCTTGAAAATTTCATCTTACTATGTTCATTTTTCTACAATACGATCTTCTTTACGTCGTTATTTCGAAATATATTGATTTAATTCTACTTGCAATAGAAATTTAGCATAAGGATTTAACGTGAAAATAACGAAATTGAGGAATTTCGAATTAAAGAACTAAGGACGATGTAATATATCGAGTAAAAGCATAATTCTTGAAAATTTCATCTTACTATGTTCATTTTTCTACAATACGATCTTCTTTACGTCGTTATTTCGATATATAATGATTTAATTCTACTTGCAATAGAAATTTAGCATAAGGATTTAACGTGAAAATAACGAAATTGAGGAATTTCGAATTAAAGAACTAAGGACGATGTAATATATCGAGTAAAAGCATAATTCTTGAAAATTTCATCTTACTATGTTCATTTTTCTACAATACGATCTTCTTTACGTCGTTATTTCGAAATATATTGATTTAATTCTACTTGCAATAGAAATTTAGCATAAGGATTTAACGTGAAAATAACGAAATTGAGGAATTTCGAATTAAAGAACTAAGGACGATGTAATATATCGAGTAAAAGCATAATTCTTGAAAATTTCATCTTACTATGTTCATTTTTCTACAATACGATCTTCTTTACGTCGTTATTTCGAAATATATTGATTTAATTCTACTTGCAATAGAAATTTAGCATAAGGATTTAACGTGAAAATAACGAAATTGAGGAATTTCGAATTAAAGAACTAAGGACGATGTAATATATCGAGTAAAAGCATAATTCTTGAAAATTTCATCTTACTATGTTCATTTTTCTACAATACGATCTTCTTTACGTCGTTATTTCGATATATATTGATTTAATTCTACTTGCAATAGAAATTTAGCATAAGGATTTAACGTGAAAATAACGAAATTGAGGAATTTCGAATTAAAGAACTAAGGACGATGTAATATATCGAGTAAAAGCATAATTCTTGAAAATTTCATCTTACTATGTTCATTTTTCTACAATACGATCTTCTTTACGTCGTTATTTCGATATATATTGATTTAATTCTACTTGCAATAGAAATTTAGCATAAGGATTTAACGTGAAAATAACGAAATTGAGGAATTTCGAATTAAAGAACTAAGGACGATGTAATATATCGAGTAAAAGCATAATTCTTGAAAATTTCATCTTACTATGTTCATTTTTCTACAATACGATCTTCTTTACGTCGTTATTTCGAAATATATTGATTTAATTCTACTTGCAATAGAAATTTAGCATAAGGATTTAACGTGAAAATAACGAAATTGAGGAATTTCGAATTAAAGAACTAAGGACGATGTAATATATCGAGTAAAAGCATAATTCTTGAAAATTTCATCTTACTATGTTCATTTTTCTACAATACGATCTTCTTTACGTCGTTATTTCGATATATAATGATTTAATTCTACTTGCAATAGAAATTTAGCATAAGGATTTAACGTGAAAATAACGAAATTGAGGAATTTCGAATTAAAGAACTAAGGACGATGTAATATATCGAGTAAAAGCATAATTCTTGAAAATTTCATCTTACTATGTTCATTTTTCTACAATACGATCTTCTTTACGTCGTTATTTCGAAATATATTGATTTAATTCTACTTGCAATAGAAATTTAGCATAAGGATTTAACGTGAAAATAACGAAATTGAGGAATTTCGAATTAAAGAACTAAGGACGATGTAATATATCGAGTAAAAGCATAATTCTTGAAAATTTCATCTTACTATGTTCATTTTTCTACAATACGATCTTCTTTACGTCGTTATTTCGATATATATTGATTTAATTCTACTTGCAATAGAAATTTAGCATAAGGATTTAACGTGAAAATAACGAAATTGAGGAATTTCGAATTAAAGAACTAAGGACGATGTAATATATCGAGTAAAAGCATAATTCTTGAAAATTTCATCTTACTATGTTCATTTTTCTACAATACGATCTTCTTTACGTCGTTATTTCGAAATATATTGATTTAATTCTACTTGCAATAGAAATTTAGCATAAGGATTTAACGTGAAAATAACGAAATTGAGGAATTTCGAATTAAAGAACTAAGGACGATGTAATATATCGAGTAAAAGCATAATTCTTGAAAATTTCATCTTACTATGTTCATTTTTCTACAATACGATCTTCTTTACGTCGTTATTTCGATATATAATGATTTAATTCTACTTGCAATAGAAATTTAGCATAAGGATTTAACGTGAAAATAACGAAATTGAGGAATTTCGAATTAAAGAACTAAGGACGATGTAATATATCGAGTAAAAGCATAATTCTTGAAAATTTCATCTTACTATGTTCATTTTTCTACAATACGATCTTCTTTACGTCGTTATTTCGAAATATATTGATTTAATTCTACTTGCAATAGAAATTTAGCATAAGGATTTAACGTGAAAATAACGAAATTGAGGAATTTCGAATTAAAGAACTAAGGACGATGTAATATATCGAGTAAAAGCATAATTCTTGAAAATTTCATCTTACTATGTTCATTTTTCTACAATACGATCTTCTTTACGTCGTTATTTCGAAATATATTGATTTAATTCTACTTGCAATAGAAATTTAGCATAAGGATTTAACGTGAAAATAACGAAATTGAGGAATTTCGAATTAAAGAACTAAGGACGATGTAATATATCGAGTAAAAGCATAATTCTTGAAAATTTCATCTTACTATGTTCATTTTTCTACAATACGATCTTCTTTACGTCGTTATTTCGATATATATTGATTTAATTCTACTTGCAATAGAAATTTAGCATAAGGATTTAACGTGAAAATAACGAAATTGAGGAATTTCGAATTAAAGAACTAAGGACGATGTAATATATCGAGTAAAAGCATAATTCTTGAAAATTTCATCTTACTATGTTCATTTTTCTACAATACGATCTTCTTTACGTCGTTATTTCGAAATATATTGATTTAATTCTACTTGCAATAGAAATTTAGCATAAGGATTTAACGTGAAAATAACGAAATTGAGGAATTTCGAATTAAAGAACTAAGGACGATGTAATATATCGAGTAAAAGCATAATTCTTGAAAATTTCATCTTACTATGTTCATTTTTCTACAATACGATCTTCTTTACGTCGTTATTTCGATATATAATGATTTAATTCTACTTGCAATAGAAATTTAGCATAAGGATTTAACGTGAAAATAACGAAATTGAGGAATTTCGAATTAAAGAACTAAGGACGATGTAATATATCGAGTAAAAGCATAATTCTTGAAAATTTCATCTTACTATGTTCATTTTTCTACAATACGATCTTCTTTACGTCGTTATTTCGAAATATATTGATTTAATTCTACTTGCAATAGAAATTTAGCATAAGGATTTAACGTGAAAATAACGAAATTGAGGAATTTCGAATTAAAGAACTAAGGACGATGTAATATATCGAGTAAAAGCATAATTCTTGAAAATTTCATCTTACTATGTTCATTTTTCTACAATACGATCTTCTTTACGTCGTTATTTCGAAATATATTGATTTAATTCTACTTGCAATAGAAATTTAGCATAAGGATTTAACGTGAAAATAACGAAATTGAGGAATTTCGAATTAAAGAACTAACGACGATGTAATATATCGAGTAAAAGCATAATTCTTGAAAATTTCATCTTACTATGTTCATTTTTCTACAATACGATCTTCTTTACGTCGTTATTTCGAAATATATGATTTAATTCTACTTGCAATAGAAATTTAGCATAAGGATTTAACGTGAAAATAACGAAATTGAGGAATTTCGAATTAAAGAACTAACGACGATCTAATATATCGAGTAAAAGCATAATTCTTGAAAATTTCATCTTACTATGTTCATTTTTCTACAATTTGATCTTCTTTACGTCGTTATTTCGAAATATATTGATTTAATTCTACTTGCAATAGAAATTTAGCATAAGGATTTAACGTGAAAATAACGAAATTGAGGAATTTCGAATTAAAGAACTAACGACGATGTAATATATCGAGTAAAAGCATAATTCTTGAAAATTTCATCTTACTATGTTCATTTTTCTACAATACGATCTTCTTTACGTCGTTATTTCGAAATATATTGATTTAATTCTACTTGCAATAGAAATTTAGCATAAGGATTTAACGTGAAAATAACGAAATTGAGGAATTTCGAATTAAAGAACTAACGACGATGTAATATATCGAGTAAAAGCATAATTCTTGAAAATTTCATCTTACTATGTTCATTTTTCTACAATTCGATCTTCTTTACGTCGTTATTTCGAAATATATTGATTTAATTCTACTTGCAATAGAAATTTAGCATAAGGATTTAACGTGAAAATAACGAAATTGAGGAATTTCGAATTAAAGAACTAACGACGATGTAATATATCGAGTAAAAGCATAATTCTTGAAAATTTCATCTTACTATGTTCATTTTTCTACAATACGATCTTCTTTACGTCGTTATTTCGAAATATATTGATTTAATTCTACTTGCAATAGAAATTTAGCATAAGGATTTAACGTGAAAATAACGAAATTGAGGAATTTCGAATTAAAGAACTAACGACGATGTAATATATCGAGTAAAAGCATAATTCTTGAAAATTTCATCTTACTATGTTCATTTTTCTACAATACGATCTTCTTTACGTCGTTATTTCGAAATATATTGATTTAATTCTACTTGCAATAGAAATTTAGCATAAGGATTTAACGTGAAAATAACGAAATTGAGGAATTTCGAATTAAAGAACTAACGACGATGTAATATATCGAGTAAAAGCATAATTCTTGAAAATTTCATCTTACTATGTTCATTTTTCTACAATTCGATCTTCTTTACGTCGTTATTTCGAAATATATTGATTTAATTCTACTTGCAATAGAAATTTAGCATAAGGATTTAACGTGAAAATAACGAAATTGAGGAATTTCGAATTAAAGAACTAACGACGATGTAATATATCGAGTAAAAGCATAATTCTTGAAAATTTCATCTTACTATGTTCATTTTTCTACAATACGATCTTCTTTACGTCGTTATTTCGAAATATATTGATTTAATTCTACTTGCAATAGAAATTTAGCATAAGGATTTAACGTGAAAATAACGAAATTGAGGAATTTCGAATTAAAGAACTAACGACGATGTAATATATCGAGTAAAAGCATAATTCTTGAAAATTTCATCTTACTATGTTCATTTTTCTACAATTCGATCTTCTTTACGTCGTTATTTCGAAATATATTGATTTAATTCTACTTGCAATAGAAATTTAGCATAAGGATTTAACGTGAAAATAACGAAATTGAGGAATTTCGAATTAAAGAACTAACGACGATGTAATATATCGAGTAAAAGCATAATTCTTGAAAATTTCATCTTACTATGTTCATTTTTCTACAATACGATCTTCTTTACGTCGTTATTTCGAAATATATTGATTTAATTCTACTTGCAATAGAAATTTAGCATAAGGATTTAACGTGAAAATAACGAAATTGAGGAATTTCGAATTAAAGAACTAAGGACGATGTAATATATCGAGTAAAAGCATAATTCTTGAAAATTTCATCTTACTATGTTCATTTTTCTACAATACGATCTTCTTTACGTCGTTATTTCGAAATATATTGATTTAATTCTACTTGCAATAGAAATTTAGCATAAGGATTTAACGTGAAAATAACGAAATTGAGGAATTTCGAATTAAAGAACTAAGGACGATGTAATATATCGAGTAAAAGCATAATTCTTGAAAATTTCATCTTACTATGTTCATTTTTCTACAATACGATCTTCTTTACGTCGTTATTTCGAAATATATTGATTTAATTCTACTTGCAATAGAAATTTAGCATAAGGATTTAACGTGAAAATAACGAAATTGAGGAATTTCGAATTAAAGAACTAAGGACGATGTAATATATCGAGTAAAAGCATAATTCTTGAAAATTTCATCTTACTATGTTCATTTTTCTACAATACGATCTTCTTTACGTCGTTATTTCGATATATAATGATTTAATTCTACTTGCAATAGAAATTTAGCATAAGGATTTAACGTGAAAATAACGAAATTGAGGAATTTCGAATTAAAGAACTAAGGACGATGTAATATATCGAGTAAAAGCATAATTCTTGAAAATTTCATCTTACTATGTTCATTTTTCTACAATACGATCTTCTTTACGTCGTTATTTCGAAATATATTGATTTAATTCTACTTGCAATAGAAATTTAGCATAAGGATTTAACGTGAAAATAACGAAATTGAGGAATTTCGAATTAAAGAACTAAGGACGATGTAATATATCGAGTAAAAGCATAATTCTTGAAAATTTCATCTTACTATGTTCATTTTTCTACAATACGATCTTCTTTACGTCGTTATTTCGAAATATATTGATTTAATTCTACTTGCAATAGAAATTTAGCATAAGGATTTAACGTGAAAATAACGAAATTGAGGAATTTCGAATTAAAGAACTAACGACGATCTAATATATCGAGTAAAAGCATAATTCTTGAAAATTTCATCTTACTATGTTCATTTTTCTACAATTTGATCTTCTTTACGTCGTTATTTCGAAATATATTGATTTAATTCTACTTGCAATAGAAATTTAGCATAAGGATTTAACGTGAAAATAACGAAATTGAGGAATTTCGAATTAAAGAACTAACGACGATGTAATATATCGAGTAAAAGCATAATTCTTGAAAATTTCATCTTACTATGTTCATTTTTCTACAATACGATCTTCTTTACGTCGTTATTTCGAAATATATTGATTTAATTCTACTTGCAATAGAAATTTAGCATAAGGATTTAACGTGAAAATAACGAAATTGAGGAATTTCGAATTAAAGAACTAACGACGATGTAATATATCGAGTAAAAGCATAATTCTTGAAAATTTCATCTTACTATGTTCATTTTTCTACAATTCGATCTTCTTTACGTCGTTATTTCGAAATATATTGATTTAATTCTACTTGCAATAGAAATTTAGCATAAGGATTTAACGTGAAAATAACGAAATTGAGGAATTTCGAATTAAAGAACTAACGACGATGTAATATATCGAGTAAAAGCATAATTCTTGAAAATTTCATCTTACTATGTTCATTTTTCTACAATACGATCTTCTTTACGTCGTTATTTCGAAATATATTGATTTAATTCTACTTGCAATAGAAATTTAGCATAAGGATTTAACGTGAAAATAACGAAATTGAGGAATTTCGAATTAAAGAACTAACGACGATGTAATATATCGAGTAAAAGCATAATTCTTGAAAATTTCATCTTACTATGTTCATTTTTCTACAATACGATCTTCTTTACGTCGTTATTTCGAAATATATTGATTTAATTCTACTTGCAATAGAAATTTAGCATAAGGATTTAACGTGAAAATAACGAAATTGAGGAATTTCGAATTAAAGAACTAACGACGATGTAATATATCGAGTAAAAGCATAATTCTTGAAAATTTCATCTTACTATGTTCATTTTTCTACAATTCGATCTTCTTTACGTCGTTATTTCGAAATATATTGATTTAATTCTACTTGCAATAGAAATTTAGCATAAGGATTTAACGTGAAAATAACGAAATTGAGGAATTTCGAATTAAAGAACTAACGACGATGTAATATATCGAGTAAAAGCATAATTCTTGAAAATTTCATCTTACTATGTTCATTTTTCTACAATACGATCTTCTTTACGTCGTTATTTCGAAATATATTGATTTAATTCTACTTGCAATAGAAATTTAGCATAAGGATTTAACGTGAAAATAACGAAATTGAGGAATTTCGAATTAAAGAACTAACGACGATGTAATATATCGAGTAAAAGCATAATTCTTGAAAATTTCATCTTACTATGTTCATTTTTCTACAATTCGATCTTCTTTACGTCGTTATTTCGAAATATATTGATTTAATTCTACTTGCAATAGAAATTTAGCATAAGGATTTAACGTGAAAATAACGAAATTGAGGAATTTCGAATTAAAGAACTAACGACGATGTAATATATCGAGTAAAAGCATAATTCTTGAAAATTTCATCTTACTATGTTCATTTTTCTACAATACGATCTTCTTTACGTCGTTATTTCGAAATATATTGATTTAATTCTACTTGCAATAGAAATTTAGCATAAGGATTTAACGTGAAAATAACGAAATTGAGGAATTTCGAATTAAAGAACTAACGACGATCTAATATATCGAGTAAAAGCATAATTCTTGAAAATTTCATCTTACTATGTTCATTTTTCTACAATTCGATCTTCTTTACGTCGTTATTTCGAAATATATTGATTTAATTCTACTTGCAATAGAAATTTAGCATAAGGATTTAACGTGAAAATAACGAAATTGAGGAATTTCGAATTAAAGAACTAACGACGATGTAATATATCGAGTAAAAGCATAATTCTTGAAAATTTCATCTTACTATGTTCATTTTTCTACAATACGATCTTCTTTACGTCGTTATTTCGAAATATATTGATTTAATTCTACTTGCAATAGAAATTTAGCATAAGGATTTAACGTGAAAATAACGAAATTGAGGAATTTCGAATTAAAGAACTAACGACGATGTAATATATCGAGTAAAAGCATAATTCTTGAAAATTTCATCTTACTATGTTCATTTTTCTACAATACGATCTTCTTTACGTCGTTATTTCGAAATATATTGATTTAATTCTACTTGCAATAGAAATTTAGCATAAGGATTTAACGTGAAAATAACGAAATTGAGGAATTTCGAATTAAAGAACTAACGACGATGTAATATATCGAGTAAAAGCATAATTCTTGAAAATTTCATCTTACTATGTTCATTTTTCTACAATACGATCTTCTTTACGTCGTTATTTCGAAATATATTGATTTAATTCTACTTGCAATAGAAATTTAGCATAAGGATTTAACGTGAAAATAACGAAATTGAGGAATTTCGAATTAAAGAACTAAGGACGATGTAATATATCGAGTAAAAGCATAATTCTTGAAAATTTCATCTTACTATGTTCATTTTTCTACAATACGATCTTCTTTACGTCGTTATTTCGAAATATATTGATTTAATTCTACTTGCAATAGAAATTTAGCATAAGGATTTAACGTGAAAATAACGAAATTGAGGAATTTCGAATTAAAGAACTAACGACGATCTAATATATCGAGTAAAAGCATAATTCTTGAAAATTTCATCTTACTATGTTCATTTTTCTACAATACGATCTTCTTTACGTCGTTATTTCGAAATATATTGATTTAATTCTACTTGCAATAGAAATTTAGCATAAGGATTTAACGTGAAAATAACGAAATTGAGGAATTTCGAATTAAAGAACTAACGACGATGTAATATATCGAGTAAAAGCATAATTCTTGAAAATTTCATCTTACTATGTTCATTTTTCTACAATACGATCTTCTTTACGTCGTTATTTCGAAATATATTGATTTAATTCTACTTGCAATAGAAATTTAGCATAAGGATTTAACGTGAAAATAACGAAATTGAGGAATTTCGAATTAAAGAACTAACGATGATCTAATATATCGAGTAAAAGCATAATTCTTGAAAATTTCATCTTACTATGTTCATTTTTCTACAATACGATCTTCTTTACGTCGTTATTTCGAAATATATTGATTTAATTCTACTTGCAATAGAAATTTAGCATAAGGATTTAACGTGAAAATAACGAAATTGAGGAATTTCGAATTAAAGAACTAACGACGATGTAATATATCGAGTAAAAGCATAATTCTTGAAAATTTCATCTTACTATGTTCATTTTTCTACAATACGATCTTCTTTACGTCGTTATTTCGAAATATATTGATTTAATTCTACTTGCAATAGAAATTTAGCATAAGGATTTAACGTGAAAATAACGAAATTGAGGAATTTCGAATTAAAGAACTAACGACGATGTAATATATCGAGTAAAAGCATAATTCTTGAAAATTTCATCTTACTATGTTCATTTTTCTACAATACGATCTTCTTTACGTCGTTATTTCGAAATATAATGATTTAATTCTACTTGCAATAGAAATTTAGCATAAGGATTTAACGTGAAAATAACGAAATTGAGGAATTTCGAATTAAAGAAATAACGACGATGTAATATATCGAGTAAAAGCATAATTCTTGAAAATTTCATCTTACTATGTTCATTTTTCTACAATACGATCTTCTTTACGTCGTTATTTCGAAATATATTTTGTGATATGACTAACTGATTAATTAAGTTCGTTTTTGTAGATTGGTGGGAAATAAATGGATTAAGCCGAAACGATCATCGGGACTAGGATTTTTTTTCTTCTTATCCTATATGCCTTTTTTATTTCGATAGACACGTTCTGCGATTTAACGATGTCAATAAATTTGAAAGCTGCTCGAAAGTTGCCCGATTTTTGCTCGTTGATCGAGCATAAATCAGAAAACAACATCAGTTTACGAAATTGATCGAAATATTTGAAATTGTACTCGAGTAAGCAAACTACAAAATAACAATCAACAGTCAACAATTAACGATTAACTATCAAGAGTTAATAATCACGTCTCTTTAATTGTGTTTGCTTCGCTTTCGCACTTCGCACCTCGGGGCAGAATGAATCTTTGGTTCGAAACCAAACGGTTTCTTTTCTTTGTTGTCCATCGATATCTCCACTACTCACGTATTTATTAGATATCCGCGAATATTCGGTGAAAAGACCGTAGGGATATCGATGGTACGTTAAGCATGTCGGTCTTACGCTTTGAAGGTATAGCGCTTTGTGTCGCGAAGCCGTTGGAAAGTTCCGTGGTCGAGTGTCGCCGCAGCTTCTTGCACGAAGCTCGAGACAAGGAATTTCAAAGGCGAGAGAAGCCACGTAATTCATCGTTAACGAAATTATCAATTCCTATTTATCCAAATTCCTATTTTCGTGGATACAGACGAAAAATCGAAAGTGGAACTTAGTTGCGTCGTCTAAATGCGAATCGAGGAATACTTTATCTCTTACAGCTCTCTTTGCATACCGATAAATTTTGTAAATTCGTTCACGTTCGGAGATCTCTTATAAATACACGAACACGTGCACGGTCTACCGATCGAAAGCAGAAAATTATAAGAAACGTAGAAAAGATTTTTGTAACAAAATCTACGACGCCGGAAGTTGTCGAGATCGGGATTGAGCGTAGAAAGCGCGCGGACGCCGATCTTTTTCTCTTCTCCTCCGGCGCGTAGCTGGCAAAACACGCTCGGCTGCGGTTAACCATTCAATCGTCGAATACATCACGATCATTAACCGCGTCTGTATCGATTTCTTTCAGAAACCACGCGATTGGACCGGGGAAATCGATCCGGTGACATCGAAGAAGGACAAGACGAATCGCTTCATCGAAAACGAGAAGGGAGTTCAACGGGACAACGGTCGTACTTCTCGCCCTCCAAACGGCACTTACATCCCGTTAGGGTGCCCCCAAAAACAGGAACGTCCATGGCAAGTCTCGAAATTCTCGCGAGTCGCTCCGGCTGGTTTCGAGAGTGATATGTCTGATGACTCGGACGTGATGGAGCTGTGGTAAATCGAAAGAACCGGCCGTACATTTCTTCCTTTTTTCTATCGAGATACGCTTTCATTTATTTCATGTAATTTTGTAGAAGTTAGAAATGCGGCGGTTTGAACAATCGCAACGTCTTGCTCTTTCTCTATGAAGCGGAAAACAGGCAATTCACCGTAGTTGATCGATGTAGATCCATAAATTCGCGACATCGTTGGCCCGGTAATCGAACACGGAGATATTTATTATATTTATGAGCTACTTACGGGAACACATTTCCCAGCGTACTTACGGTGTCTCTGTAGAAAAGCCTTGGATGGAAGTGAGCCACTCCGTAGTAATTTATGCCGTCATATCGGCTACTTTTCGTTCGCTCTAAATTCACGCTAAAACCGGTCGTTCGTTTGCCACTCGCGAATCGATGCCTCGGCCAATCTCACCAATTACAATTACGAACAATTTGAATTGCTAAATTTTGTCGAACTAAAAATTAAAGCAACGAAGAAGAAGTCAGAAAGATGAGAGAAGCGAACGATAAAATAGATTTATAAGGGGGAATAAGTTGAAAAATTCGGGTAAATCAAGGTGTACTTTTTCTGGAGAAACTTTCGCCAAGATCGATTCTATCGCACGAAATCGTTGGTTTGTTCTCTCAAAGACGGACAATCACGCACTCGGAGCAAACAGTCGTTCTATGCCGACGGATGACACGCGATCAATTTGTGTCGGAACACGATTCGATGGGTGATCGTGTATAGATAAACGATTATGTACTGCGACGAACAGCTAAAATCACGACAGGACGCTCGAGTCGCAGAAGGTCGATTATCGCGTGTTTCAGAGTTTGCCGAGTTAAAGTTAAAATGTCTTTTTAACCGATAAAAAGTCGCGTTTAATACATAGATATTTAAATAAAAATATAAACATTATGTAGCAATCAAAAAACCAAGGAAACAAAAATAGTAATAGATAGGAACCGAGAACGAAGTATTTTCAAGATATTTTAACGAGGTTAAACAAAAATGCTATAGATTTAATGTGTTACCATTATTTCGAAATTAGTCGGGTGATTCAAGGAATAAATATGCCACTTAAATGCGCATCAGACATGGAATTGGCGAATACGCGTTTGTCGTAGGATAAACGGACTATAGAATCACGTACGATTTACTAATTTCAATATTTATTCGCTTTCTAATGCACCCGAAATGGCAGTGAAAAAGGAAGAGACCCATCCCATGGTCGTCTCGTATTCCGGTTTTCCGCTTCGATTCTTATCAAACCACTGACAACCTTTGATCTCGTTAAATTGCTTCCGTTTAATATATGCTCGATCTTAAAAAAGGAAATTACAAACCAGGAAATGCAATAACCAGGAAAGGCAAAGCTCGTAAGAATCCAGACATCTTTGTCAATTTAGAGCAACAATGTATAAATGTACGAGTTAAAGTAAATTTAAAAAACTCGTAGATTAATAGAATTTCGTGAACAAGTGACTTTGAAAAATCGATTCTATCGTATCGTAATATTTTATGATATATATGTGTATGTATAAAGCTTTTTTAATTATAAATAAAAATGTAAAAATGTGAAATGAAATTTTGTCGAGATAACAAAGGCAAGCAAAGATACGGTAGAAAAGGTAAAAATAATATTTTGCTTCGACTATAAGCAGCAAGATAGTAAGTAAAGTCGATAGGTAGACAGATGAAAGATAATAACTGGAAAAGTTATCGAAACATGTTTTTGGAAATGATTGGCAACGTTCTTTTTTCTCGGCGATTTATTTATTTATCGCTTTATCGTTAATACATATTACGGTTTGACAGTGAATTCAAGTGACAGTGAACAGTAGTACAACATTCAGAACATTATCGTAGCGCACTCACGCTAGTGTGTTAGATTGAAAATTAAAATCGCTCCGTGTGAGAAAGATTCTACGTGCGTACGTACGTGTGTAATTACTCTCCTTGAACAGGTGTACATGATAGTACACATGACGGCGAAAGTATCGATGACAATCTCGTGTGCCGTATATGTACACACGTACGACGTCTGATCGTCTCCGCGTGTTATCCTCTTCGTAAATAGAAACAACGACAATCACCGTAATTACTTGCGCGTAACGAAAGAAAGAAGAAAAAAGAAAAAAGAAAAAAGAAAAAAGAAAAAAGAAAAAAGAAAAAAGAAAAAAGAAAAAAGAAAAAAGTAAAAATACGGAAGTCACGAAATTTCGCTGTGTTTTTCGTTAAACAGTTTTCTTTTTCCTTTCTTTTCTTCTTCTTTTTTTTTTATCTTTATACAATATGAAACTAAACAAAACTCGCACGATTTCGCTATATCTCGTCGTTGAATACTTTCTTTCTTTCTTTCTTTCTTTCTTTCTTTCTTTCTTTCTTTCTTTCTTTCTTTCTTTCTTTCTTTCTTTCTTTCTT